>NC_060232.1:24556570-24869498 GCF_021155775.2 Neodiprion pinetum
ATACAAGCGTCAAGTCAAGCCTGTCAATCGTCATCGGTAACGAATATCCAAAGTTCACCAGCTCTTCTTTCAAGTGGCCATCAGCAGCAGTCTCAACAAAATTTATTGGCTCAATTACAATACTCTCAAAGTTCTAATACCATTCAAACCACGGTTCCTGTTACGCAAAGTATGCCTGTTGTTTCCAATCCCATTAACAACCTGCCACCACAACAGGTTTCACTAAGTATGGAGTCATCCACAAATGTGATGGAGAGAACACTGAGCAAACAAGATACAATGGATTCTATACAATCATTACCAGGTGAACCTGTCCCTCTTGTTCATTCAGTATCGCAACTGGACCAAGCAACATCTGTACAGAACACTAATGAAGGGTAAGTACATATTTTCCGATATATATATATAGAAATAAAAATGAAAATTGTATTCTTCTCCTGATACACAATGACCTTTCACAATTACGGAAATCTCTTTTACACCCAGCACATAAAGTAATTGAACGATCGATTTATGTTTCTAAAACACTCACTTTAGACACTCTGGGCCTTCGTGAATATGATTTTTCAAATTATAGTATGTGGCTTTTCATGTAAAATCAACTACCATGGATAAGTCAACATTTTTTGATTTTCTTCAGAATTTCATATGACGTAGTAATGCCAAGATAAACCAATTAAAGCTAACATTTTACCCATTCTGTGTGAAGATATATAGTTTTCTTCTTGTAAAGATCAGAAAATACCGAAATAAATAGTCCCAGTAAAAAAATTCAAATAAGTCGAAGTAAAGCACTTTTGCAAAGACTGATTTTTTACTTTAATTCAGTTTTATGATGAATTTCTAGAGTCACAAATATTGTAAAGTATTTTTCCCAAAATATTTGCCATTTTGGCTTTGAAGTTTTTCAGTTATGGTGAATTTGTAAGATAATAAAGCACAAATGTATCTTTCGCAAAGTGAAAAAAAAAAATTATATCTTTAGTTGAGTTGGTCAAATTACAAACGCCTGTAGTAAATTGACTAAGTAAGTGAAAAATCAACCAGCAAAGGATAGTTTGGTACTGCAAAATTCCAAATATACATACAAGCTTAATATTTTACACTGATAAATACGTACTTTTAGTTCGTTGAAATAAAATACCGATCAAGGAAATGATATTCAAAACATACTAGTCTAGTTTCCTGATATATTAGTCGTAATAAAATGTAATCATTCTAATAGAATAACATCAGAAAATTCTGAGGCAACTGCAGTCCCTGAACGCAGTAGGGTAAAGCGTTCTGGAACAAAACGACGCAAACCAGGGATAAAGTTAACAGTCTTATCGGTGAGCAGCGAGAATCAATCTATGACAGTGGAATGCCAACTAGACACAAGCAAGCAGAAAACGGTCACGTTCAAATTTGATAGGGACGACATGGTTCCTGTGGATATTGCCAATAATTTGGTGAGTATTATAATCATAAATCTTGATGATTTTATTGGTTTCGATTCTGTTTTTACACAAGACACCTATCACAGGTTTTTATTTAAACGCAATTGATATTTTTTTATCTGGAACACTACATGTATTAGAATCGTGGGATTCTAGATTACAGAAAATCTTCTACCACAATCCCAATGTGACACGTTTGTCGAATTGATTGGCGACATAGTCATGCAGCTACGGTTGGACCCAGAGAGAAGTTTGCCTCTTGTGGCGCATGGACCTCCTGATCAATCAGCAGGAGGCAGTCCAGTGAACAGCCGGCGACCCAGAGATCGTGACCACAGTCTTGAAACATCTAAGGTAAATTGAAATGTAGAAATTGCCCTTTAACATTTACTGATTAAGTATCACATAATTTCGCACCTTAAGTTACTATACATACGATCCTGAATTATCTTAAGGCGGAAAAGCTTAAAGAACCGAAATATTGACGATTTCTGTTGCTACATGAACAACCATGTCTGGCTTATTACAAACCCTTCACTATCGGTCTAGCTTCATGATAGTAACTGCTGTATCTCGAGTGGTTCATACATTAAAAATTTAATGTATCTTTTGTTCACTATACCAATGAATGTGTGATGGCATGTGTGGAGATAAATCGTGAATTCAATTTGCGTGATTAAATCGCTCTGCATGATCTCACAACCGAATGACGTCCTGGTAAAAACCTTTTCAAGTAAAAGAAGAATTATATTTGCGTCTGTGGATTGAGGTAATGAGAACGCATAATTAGTGTGTGTGGTTTTGGACGCAGCAGGTGAGACATGGCTCGTTAACCCGTCAGAGCAGCCATCGATCATCATACAAAGTTCATCGTAGGCACCGTTCGGTGAGTCTATCTCTTCTGTCCGATCATTTGGTTCGTTCCATTTTTCCTTTGTTTGGTTCATAGGGAACAATGCGGTGGTGTGCTTGTTGGTCTGTTTCTTTCGTTGAAGGATCTTATTGTTTGCTCAACATTTTTTCAGTGTTTTGTACCTGCTCTGATCACATTGCTCCTGATTGTATTGAACCTTAGTGTTCGCTACACAATGATTTACTTACTATATTATAAGTTATAACATGTTTAAAATGTGAACAACTGTATTTACTGTTGTTCAGGATTCGCGTTAAAGTCTAGTCCAATTTGCTAGAAATTGTATACTGCAATATATATAAAAAAATGAGCCACTTTACTAATTTACAGCATCACCTTCTTGAAATTTTTCCCCTCCGACATCTGATTTTTTAAATTTAAACATTTTTCAACGTAGACCTTTTGCTGGACATTTGTTCGTAATTGCTTATGTTCTTGCATTTGCTCATAATTTTTTCATTCAAATGCTGAAAATATTTTTCTAGGAACTGAAATCTTATAAAATTGTATATAAGAGTAAAATTATGAGCAATCGAAAAGCAAACGATCCATAATGAAAAATGTTTTAATTTCAATCAGTGCAGAGGGCAATTTCACAGAGTTTCGAAAAATTTGATTCATGAAAATTATTTATATCCAAATGTTGGATACATTGTGGGAAAATAGAACAAAAGTGTCGTGAATACGATCAAATTGATTTTTACTCTGGTAAAAATATTCTTCTGAACATTAAGAAAAAATTTTATCTTATTTCAAACTTTTTCATATATAATATAAACCTTAAATTAGGATTTTTGAGATGTAATAAATAAAATTTTATACAAGTTTTTTTTACAAAAGTCATGGTTAACCAGTAATGGAACTACTTTACTAGTTCTCAGAGTGCGAAAGACTCTGCGTAACTTCTTGATCTCGGAGTTCTGAGGACAGGACTTTACAAGGAATCAAAAACTTGGAGAGCTTCCACATATGTTAATTAGATTCGCGCTCTTGTCGTGCTCATCTTCACTGCTGACCTATAGCTGCATGGTAGTGAATACACTAACATGTAGCAATGTATCCGACGGTTAGGTAGCCGGAGAGGGAAGTTAGTGTGCAATAAGTAATGAAGAGTTGACTGTAATTAGCAGTTCCTATCAAAGTAGATCTGAATTCAGCTGTGTTTGAATGTACCTAGAATTTTACATAGAATTTGTAAATTTGTAAATATTAATTGTATACCCATTTTTGTTGGTTTATGAAGCTGCAATCACACTATGCTTTGGCTGATACTAAGCCTGTGCCAAATTTAGATTCGATATTTGTACTATCTAGTTAAATTGTAAGATGCACTTTGATATTTGAGAGCTGCATTTTATTTCCGTGTAAATACGATATAATTCAAGTGACCAAATGTACACAAAGATTTAAGGCTTTTCGCAAAATGAAACAAATCAGTGCACTTGATTTAGCTGCTGATACATACTTGAATTCACCTATTATGTTCAATAAGCTGCTTCAAGAAGCTTATTACATGCAGTTACTACATGCATTATAATTATGTTTATATGATTGCAATCTTGTTCAGTTTGTACGATATGGTGTTCTGTTGCAATCCACAGATATTTCGTGGATCATTTCATATCAATACATATTTTATCCATGACTCATATGTATGGAGAGCATATAGAATTTACTATATGCAATATGGTTTGGCTTAATCTCAGGATGAAATGACAAGGTATTAATCTATTGCGCGCTGTAAATAATGAAAAAATTTCCCCAAACCCGATTGAGAATTATTCTACTTTCTTCAATCTATTATATCAAACAAATTCTTCTACTCGTACTCTAAAAAGTTTTTTGCATGTTCTATCAAATATGGTTTTTTTGTAGAATAAAATGTGTTCGTTATAAATTTAAGTGCAAAGGATTATTTGATAATAGTAATCACTGGGCATAGATGTTGTGTTGAGATTTTATGTGTTTGAGTTTTAATATTTTATTACACTCTAGCATCTAATAAATGTGTTTCAAATTTTCAGAGAGATGAAACATCGAACACTTCTACACCAACAAAATTACTTCCGATTGATCAAATAATCTCTCACATCGCAAATGTGCCCAGCGAGAAACAAAGTGTTCAAACGCCAGATGGTCAAGCAGGAACTGACAGCATATCATCAGAAGCATCGCGACGGTCTTCTACATCTACTCAAAATACAGATACGCTAACTCCAACATATATGCCAAATGAACCAAATGATACATACGAACTTACAACTTCTGTAACATCTACTGAAACGATAATGGAAGTTGGTCATGCGGTACCAGAAGGCAATTCAAGTGCATCTCCTCAACCTCATTCAAATGTAGTGGACAGTACTCAATATCAAGTAAATTCAGCAACTGCCAATTCAGGAATAAAATATTCGGATGCTCCTGCTAAAGAAACGGATAGTATACAAGATTCCACAGATATTACTAACGAGGATGATAGTCAAGCCACCAAAGCACCGGTAACTACTGTAGCTGAAAGTAATACGCTAACTGCGCCACCTTTACGTAAAATATCAAGATTTTTGGTCAGCCCTGTTGTGGAGAGAAATACAACTGTGTCTGATCATGCATCTAGTATCTCGAATGTTACTTCAAGTGAGAATTGCGATAATTCTTCAGCGCAAAAACTGTCAGAAGGAAGCTCATGTTCAAATATTTTAACTGCAGAGAACGTAACACCAGATGTAAATTCTCCAAATGTCCAAGTAATTTGTGACCAAGCAAAATCAACTGAAAAGAATGTAATATCAGCTGAAATTGATTCTGCAATAATGATACAACAACAAGACACCGCTGGCATGGAACAAACGCTAAATGTTACAACTTCATTCAATGAAACTGCCAGACATGCCCAGCAGCAATTACAACAAACTGGAGATAAGACAGTGAATTCAATTCACATTCAACAATCCACGACACAAATACAGCAACAAGTTCAACAGGGTACACAACAATTTCAATCCCAACAAATGATACCTCAACACCAGCAAGTACCAAGTCAGGTACATCATAATGTATCACAAAATCATCAAAATATTTCACAAATACATCAATCTATGGGTCCAAATACAACACAGGTGCAGCAAACGACAACATTGATTTCTCAGAATCAACAAATACATCAGGGGTCACCTCCAATCCAACAAAATATATCGCATATGCAACAAAATATCGCGCATATTCAGCAAAATGTGATTTCAGCGCAACAGAATATTGAACAAATGCCGTTGCCACAAGTGTCACAAGGAACGCTTGCAGCCCAGCAAGTTCAGTATCAAGAACAGTCTATGATGCAACAGCATATTATAATACAGCAACAACAGCAACAGCAACAACTACAATCAGTACCTATGCAACAAAATATAAGCCAACAACCCCAAGTGCAGTCACAGCACTTACAACAACCACAGCAACCTCAACTTCAACATCAGAACATGCAACAATTTATTCAACAACAACACCAACAGCAACAACCACAACTCCAACAAATGCAACAACAGTATGTTATTGTACCACCGCACGTGCAACAAATTCAACAAAACCTCGATGATAGGAATCGTAGAGTGTCAAATATTTCAACACTTTCGAACGTGTCGACCGATTCTCAGTTGTCAGACGTTTCAGGCATAGCAGAAGACGGGAGAATGTCTACACCGATCCATCTTCAACATGTTCAAACGCAACATCAAGATACTCATGCAACTAATGTATTTACCCCTCAAGTCGTAGCCGACATTTCTCAGCCATCGTCAATAGGTCATCATGCTGCTAGTACACAAGCTCAGGTCCCTGTAGTAACAAGTGTTGAGATGCCGCCGAAAGTTGCAGCAAAGCCCAAAGAAGTCTCATCTACACTTCCAGATCTAGCTCAAAACCTTGCTAACATACTCTCAAATCCAAAATCTAAATCTGTTACTCCGCATAATGTAAATACTATTCATGAGCCAAATGCAAACATAGTTTCTGTGGAACATAAAACAACACTGCATCCTGAGCAATATTTTCAACCCATACAACCTGAAGCTACCCTGGTACCTCACTCTCAGCAAGCCCATATACAACAGAATCAACCAAGTTTACAAAATGTACCAACAATTCCGTCGAATAATCAAAATCAGCAGCCTGCTCCTCAAGCTTTTCAAAATCAACCACAAATGCAACAAGGTATGCAAATAAATGTTCAACCGGTACATCAAGGCCTGCAAAATCAACAACACCTTCAAAATCATCAACAAGTGCCTCCTATTGCGCAACAGAGTCAAGCCCAGTATCAAACAACTCATCAGTTGGTACAACAAACGATTCAAAGTCATCAACAGACTTTACAAAATATTGAGAGTGTACAACAACCAATAATCTCACAGAACGTCCAAAGTCAACAACACAATCTACAAACACAAACAATAGTACAGCAATGGAGCATTCAACAACAGAATAAAACCTCAATTTTGCAGAATAATTTAAGTGTACAACAATTGCCTTCAGGTCAACAGGTTCATCCTATGCAAAATCAATCACAAATTCAACAAGTAACGCCATTGCTGCAGCAATCTATGCAAGAATCAAGTAATGACTATGCTGCTACATCTGAGCAACCACAAAATATTAATATCAACAATAATGTGGTGTCACTATTGGAAGCAGAAGTCAACAGCGTTGAAAATAACGATACAAGCAGGTAATGCACAAAGAAACATGTGGCATTGTATACTGCTCATAATGATTGAATTCTGCGCTTTTAAAATTTTATTAAACATATACATATGTCATATAACAGTATCTGCAAATAGTTGTCCTAGATTTGCCTTTGAATTAGTTTATGAATTGTGTCTTTACTCTGGTTTTTATAACAATATTCGATTTTCTTTCATGTACCAGGCGTACTAGTTCAGACTGTCAAGTCGTGTCTTCCGAATATGACAACTCCAGTCACGAAGCAACACCCGATCATACGCTCACCGAACTAACAGAAACGTCACTGATGCAACAACATTCGAAGTTGAGCCAGCAAAATTCTCTGGACAAGATTGCTGACAGTAGTGGGCCCCAAACGATTGCAGATTTACAACAGAAGCTAGTACAGTTAACAAGCCAACCTTCCGAATCTCTGAGCATAGGAACCCCTCCAATAAGTCATCCTGCTACACCTCATTCTCACCAAACAGCAGGCGGATACGACACATACATGCATACCCTGCAGCAAAAATTGGCCAACATTGGCATGCCTGTTGCTAGTCATTCCTTAGTAAGTATCAACTAGTAGTCGGTACGTTTATGATATTTATTTAATGTGGTTGTCAAGTATTGTGTGCAGTTTATGTAAACTCTTACCAAGGTTTCCATGTAATCTGAATCCTGAGATATCCGGAAAAGATCTTATTCCTTGATGAAACTCAGAAAAGTTGAATTTCATGTAAAATTGATTACCATGTTACACATTCTTATAATTTTCATTTCTTTTCTTGAAATTTTCGTAGCAGTTATATATTTTTTTTTATTTCTAATTCTTACATGGAATTATCCGTGATTTATGATAGATAAAATCAACAAAGGCACACCATCTTTTCTATTTTTTCCTTAAGTTTTATTTTATTCGTGATTTAAATTTATGTGAACCCAGTCAAAATGATCTGCGTTCGTTCTTGCTATTCAGTCTTTCAAAGTTAAAAACATGGTTCAGAGTAAATAAATATTTATCCGATAAAAAAGTATCGACAGACACTTCTATGTTGCATAAAACCGAAAGCGACTGTTTTTCTTAATGAAAGTCATCAGTTTTTCATCATTACCATGAACAAACCACAAAAGAAAGACTTTCATAGAAATGTCTTATTAATAAATCACTGCTTCTTTAATCAGCATGTGATGTAAATGAATACTACAGATTTGCAAAATTGAAATCGTATCATTGGAAAACCAGGAAATGTTAGGAAATTTTAATACAGAAAATTAGTGGCAATCTTAAGTCTCTTCATAATCGCTTGCAAGCCCATAAATTTGTAAAGTATCTGCTGTTGGTTTTAGAAAAAGATTTACTAGATATCACATTTTTCCGAAACTTTACGGTTTCAATAGTTGAAGAATTTCTAACCCAGCATGTAATTCAGGTACAGCTGTGAGGATAATAGATTAAAAACTTATCTTTGTTTACTAAAAACTTGTTCAAAGTAATAAATCATATGGAGTCTGTAATTCTCTAAATACTGATAAAAATTGGACAACTTGTAATTAACAAATGGTTCTTCTTCAACTCAGGGAACTTTGTCTCCACAAACAACAGTACATTCAACGATAGCTGCCTTCATTCCTCATGCTGCATTCAGTGATGTAAGTAATGTTGGCATACCTGTGGAAGGAGTTTTTTATAGCCAAGAACCATCGATCGCTGTATCTGCAACCACACAACTAGTGAGTGAATAATGAATATAATATTTTTTTACAACAGCTATATATTTCTATTAGTTTACCTAGAAAATGGCTGCTATTTTTCAATCATAAATTTTCTGAGACTAGTAATGTATAGTCATGTGCCATGTGGACAGCGACATATAATATTCATCGTGTAAGTCAGGCTTCAAACCAAGGGATTCAATTTGTTTGTCTTCCAAATACATATAACAATGATAATTACTTCAACATACTGCCGTTTTGATATGATATTAAAAGTTATTAAAGAATACAAATCAGAAACGTAATACAAAACCTGAAATTACAAGAATATATGATAAGGTTATTGTGGTCAAGAATATCTTTTAAGTGCATAAATATGCGGTGAAGGCTGAGAAAAAGTTTAATTTCTTGAAAAGTAGAGTGACGCTCTAAATTGATGCAGACCTTAAAGAATTACATAGAAAAATTTCAACTGATAATGTGTTTAGTTTATATAGAAAACTCTAGGTGTGACATGGTTAGGTAAAGTCATTACTCCGAGACTTGACAGATTGTTAAACTTCTCAGTTATCTGACATACTCTGTGATTGGAGCGTGCTTTCTATAATAAATCAGTCGCATGGCATCATGTACAAACTCCAAATATGCGTATAAGAAGTTGGGCATGTTGAATACTTTGATTTCATTTTTTACATCGATTTTATCATGATTGGTAGATGGGATAGAGAGGCCTATGTACAAATATAATCGTAGCTTTTTATCTATCATTGCCTCGATGAACAAAACTTTGTATCACAGTTAATTATACAGTATATCAATTTATTTAACATCGTACGTGCGATAACTGAGTTCACAAAAATTAGCAGTAAATTGTTTGCAATAATAGCAGACTATGCATTTGATTTGAGATTCTCCTGTGTAGGACATTTAGATAAGTAAGAGATCTAAAAAATGTTTAAAAAAATTACTCTCAAAAATTAAACACAGAACTCGGAGTGTACGACCGATAGCCCATTGATTACGGGAGGTTCAGAAGCAATGTCACCAAGTAAGGAGAATGTCAAAATACGTTCTCAAAGGCCAGGATCTCGTTTACAAGAATTGGAGCAAGAATTGGCAAAGATTCATCATAGAAGTCCATTGATAACTTCTTCGCCTTCACAACCTTCTACACCTCCTGTGCCCACGGGACAAATATTTCCTACACAACAAACACAGCTCGCTGCCGTTCACCCTGTACCTATTGCTGCTATTTCACCAAGCGTCATCAATTCTAACTCGGGTTCCAATACCCCTATCAATTTGGAACAAACTATCGATAATGCTCCTGAGGCAAGTAGATATTTATTGTTGTGCGTAAGTGTTCTATGTGAGACAGAATATTAATGACTCAGTGAAATGTTAAGGATTTTAACCTTGAAAAGTTCAAAATAATGATATTCCTTGATAGTATAAAATTTCTTGATAGTAGTAGCAATTGCATGAAATTCATTCATTCGCATCTGAAGACAGAAAAATTTATCAAAGTTTTCCTAAAAATATTTTAAAGTTTAATTTAAATTTACTTTACAGCAAGCGATATCAGATCAACCAGTAAGAAAAATATCGAGATTCATGGTATCTAAAGTAGCTGGGCCACCTCCTGTTGATGCTGTACCAACTAGTCAGCAACAAACATCGTTGACAAGTTCTGACCAACATAGACAACAGCAGGAGGAAATGATGACTAGGCGTGCCGGCCGATTTAGCGTAACTACTCATCATATGGAAGAGATGCAGTGTAAGTACGAATTGATCTTACATAAAAATAAGGCTATCCTTTATTTCTACTTGTAAATGTATTGTATCAAATCTGAGCTTAACCCCCTCAAAATTTACAATTGATCTAACCCATCTAACAAGGTATAACATCCTGGTTTTTCGAATTTTGTAAATCAGCTCGAGTTTATCTAGTTGAATGTAGAAGTTCCAATGAGATCGTTTTCTTCGTAGAGGAACATTCCAAAATATTATACTTCCATTGATGATTACTTATATTATCTTGGATCGTTGTACCAGTTCGTGTTGTCTAATTTCAAGAATATCACAGTACCATACCTATACATATTCAGAAAGAATAACGTATAATAAAGTACATTGGAAGTATGATTTGTTTCTGATTTTTTATAGGTACAGGTATACCAGTTCAAGTGCTTCATAGCAGAGAAGGCTCCTTACCGCCTACTTCTTCCGCCTCATCCATCGGCACCCTAACGACTGAGGTAACCTTTTTATTTGCTTTCTTATTAAATTCATATTTTCTTAATTGTAAATTATCGATGGACCCACAATATTTATTGCTCTTTAACAAAGTGTTGTGTTGTGCATTTTGTAAATTACTAATTTGAAAGGTAATCATGTATGGCATGGTAGTAATGTTTTGGTATTAATTTATTTAATTTCAATTGTCAACTGAATTCTTCGTACCAACTAATATAGATACCAAAGAGTCATAAAATTTTGACTATTACGCATAATACTAGAATATTTTTAGTTAGGTTCTCTTGTGCTATAGAATCATAGATATTGTACTTGTGATTTTCCGTCAATGAAATTACAATGAACAATACACAAGTGAATTAAAAATCGTCCTAAAAGAAAATACTGTCTCAGTACCATGGGCCGAAATATCAGTATTTTTACGGTAATCTGAGATGTTTTGTTGATTACTGTTACATACTGCCACCGCTACTACTATTCCGACTACTACTTCTATTACTACGAGTAAATATATGTGACACAAATGGAACTATATGTCCAGCTAGAAATCAGCGATATTATCATCAAAGTTTTTGAATGATATTGATTTGAAAATATTCTTTTAATTTGTTATGCCGTACAACTGCAGCACTTTTTCTTGTTCCAATATTTGACAATCGCGTGAAACGCTTCACTTCTATCTTGTTCTTCTATCAATAGACAACTTTGAATAGGTCCCTACATTCTTTTTTGGCATATTTTTTTATTACAATATGTTTGGGGTCTATTTTTTGGGGCTCTGTAGTCTCCAGGCAGATTGGTGGACTCTCTGAGGGTGAGCAGTGAAAGTTTGATGGTAGCTACGCCGCCGGGCACCAAAAGCTTTCCCTCCTCCTATTCTTCATCTTTTACCTCTGACTTGTCTTCCCATTATAATTACCAAAGCCCTATTTCCAAAAAACAGTATAGTTTACCTACATCACCAAAAACCGATTTTAGACTTCCCGTATTTCAACCTCAACAACGTAATACACACACCTTTCCGCAGACAACCCTAAACACACAAGGTCAAAAAAATGCCTCAATTCATAACGCGATATATTCTACTCAATCTCTAGACCAACAAATTCAAAATATATTTTTGTTAAAACCCCCTCCGGGCTCAAAGCAGCATGTGATACCACGAGATGCTGTTAAAAACGCGCATGATTCTTTCACTCAATGTTCATCTCCTCAAACTCAGCCACAAAAAGATATCCCGCACGATCCTCTGAACCTTGGAGCACAAGCTGAAAATTTGTCGCCCATCACGAATCGACTCCAGGATAATACTCTGCAACATCCTTTGCAAAATCAGGTACAGCAACAGTTACCATTGACAATGCGACAACAGCAATTTCAGAATGTAAATACTGAGCAAAACGCCTCACTGCATGTTAATAATGCACAAAAAAATTTGGGATCAATACATAAAATTAATCATCATCAAACGCCAATTATCAGTGCCACCTATCAAAGTTATCATCCTAATGGAATCTTGAATCAGATACAAAACGTACAAGCTTCTGGGTCATACAATGCACATAGTACATCCACTGTGTCAAATGTACCATTCCAGGGCACTCTTAGTATGCACCAAAATAATGGAGGCGCTACTTTAGGTACACAAGAAGCACGAAATTTTCAAAGCAATCATCGTATAAAGATAAATCCATCAGATTTTATTCAAAAGCCTATTACTTTTTCAAACATCCAAACCAATATTGCGATGCCTGCAAGCAGTATGATAGCTGATAAAAATTCGATGGATGATATTACAACTAGATTTCAATTCGGTTTTCATTCCTTAGACATTAGCAAATCTAATGAAACACAGATTGGCAAAGATATCGAAGGTACATCTCAAAACTGTCATGAGTCATTGAACTCTGACTCCACTAAAAGTGCATTTCTTGATCATTTTTTACCTCTGAAGAGAAGTTTAATCAGTGAAAAAGTATTACCTGGCTTAGAAAATAATTCTACATTCTTCAATTTTGCTTCGAATTTGACTACTGGGATACCTAATAGCAAAACTGCAAGCAAAACGTCAGCTTTAAATGCAAATACTAACATACCGACCTCAGCTTATTGCACCCCTAAAAATCGGACCACCATATTGGAACCACTGTGCAAAAGTGACTTAAACTCTTTGTCAGTACAGTTTTCCAGTAAGTCAACAGTAAATATACATCAAGAAGAAAGCATATCTCGTGACATGAATTCTATCCCTCTAAACGAAAATCAAACGCATAAGAGATTTGCAAAAATTCGACAGCCTGTATACAGTATGAAAAATTTTGGCGACACAGTGTCGTCATCATCGACTGAGTCAAATAGGTCTTATCTGAAACCAATATTCGTAACTGAATGCTATGACAAAGAACCTACTGTATCCCAGGGAAAAGAAATTGGGTTTTTCCCAAAGATAATACCCGGAATGTCATTAAGATCGCAGCATGTTATCGATTATAACAAGAATGCGACAATTAAAAATTATGGTATGTCTAGTACTTACTTTAAACCAAAGTCAAAACAGGCTTATGAGCAATATCGTGTAAAATATGCTAACGAGCAACATATTAGAAATATAAACACTGTTAGGTGCAGCAAAAGATTTGCTGATTCTGTTACTGATTTAAGAACCACTTCACCTCTCTCACATGAAAATAGGTACATTGAAAAATTAACACAAGAGTCGAGATCCCCAAGAAGAAATAACCGGCTGCAGGAATTTACTAAAAAAACCAACTCGGAATCAGACTTAAGATCTCCAAATTTTTTCACGTCAATTAAACAAGATCTTCCGGAAGCAATCAACAAAACACACGATATCGGTGATTCTAGAAGAGCATCCAATTCAATTTCCGATCTCAGATGTTTTGGTAGGCAACCTGTCGGTTCTGGAAGACCTGGAGTGATATCTAAAGAACTGAGAAATTCAAAATTCGCTCATTCCACAAGCGATTTGTCACCAAATGAACCATGTTTATCAAATGTATTCACGAAATTAAATTCACACAATTTTGTAAGCGACGAAACCGCAAACCTAAAGGAAAATAATCGTCTTGCCAGATCAATGATCGATTTAAGATTGTCTGAGCCAAATGATCCAAGTTTGTGTAATTACTGTAATACACCAGTTATTCCAGACATAAACAAATACCGAAGTAGAAAGCAATTTGTCAAGTATGGTGAGAAGCAAATTGAAAATTCAAGGATTTCAAAATTGGAAAGACAATTATCTGGTGGGCCAATAAGACTTCGAAGAAAATCAGTACTTGTTTGCGATTTATTTGAGAAAAGCAATGACTATGAAGAGAGAGCACTTAAGCGTAGAAAGTGTTCTAATACTCCACTCCCTGATTACGTCCGCCACAGAATCAGGCCAGTAAAACGTACACATAGTTACAAGTTATGTGAAGATGAACATTACCTCACGATTCTTGAGCAATTAAGAAAACACCATGATCCTTTTTTGCAAGAAACTCTACAACAGGAGTTGGGACTTCCAACGAATCATTTGAGCTCTGATTGCAAATGTAATACATCACCTGAACTTCACAGGAGAAACAGTCCATCATTGATGAGATCTTCACGTTACGAACGGCAAAATACCGTTTACCTAAACCATTTGATCCATGAACCCAGACACTTACTCAAAGCCAAATTAAAACAAGCTAAAAGTTTAATTAATTTGAGTCCTGGATACATTGATTCGTCGAAAAATTGCGAAAACAGAGTTAATAATCCCAGAACGATGTTTGAGAGAAACATCGGTGCAAATCATGTATATCACACAATACACGCAGGAATGAAAGTTCCTAATTTTTCAGCATTACTCAACTCGCAAAATACATACAATTCAGATATTATAAACGGTGATTGTGATCTTGAAATATCAAGTAACGATGGATACGGTACTTCAAATCATAAGTTTTTACAAAAAATTGGTAATAACGAAAGACAAGTATATTCAATAAGTAAAAAAGCTAGAAACGAATCTTTACATCCGTTGAACGTGTGGCAGACTGAGCAAAATGTTAACATAGAAAAAGAAGCAGATGCATTATTTGATAGTAATGATGGTGAATTCTTTCTGAAATCCAGGAACAGTTTTAACTTGTTAGATGTACCGCAAAATGGACCAATAACATCAAAAAGTTTTTTTGGATCCGGAGATTATAGTACAAACTTAGAAATGTTGGACATCAAGAAGGAAAAAGAAAATGATCTACATAGATATTGTTATTCTCCAGGAAGTAGTTCACTATGCTCAAACACATCCTTTCCCAGGTACAATTTAGAGAAAATCAGGTTTTTGCAACATCAGTTCCAAAACACAACTCCACCTTTAGTAACTGAGAATAATACTCTTATTCCTAATTATAAATCTATGGTGTCCGGCACAACTGCCTCGCAACGGGCAGCACAACCACATCAGAATCATGTGGTGCATAGGGTAAGACCACCAAGGCTTAAAAGAGAAAATATTGAAACTACATATCATGCGCCATATTTCTAATGAAAAACAGATTTCTCAAGTGACATAGTGCGAATATTAAAATTGGAGGTTCACTGCCACTTTTCAATAAGTTACATGTTAAAAGTTTAGACATAGCAATAACGTAAACACTGTATATAATAATTACAACATAAAATATTGTATTAGTTGGAAAAGTTTTCAGTCTCGGTAATGCAATATCAATAGTACTTGACTGAAAGAAGTCTGAGATATTTCCATCATTTATTATAAATATGGCCCAGAATATGTTATGATCAAACATGGAACGGTGATGCTAAATACTCGTGTGATCCTTTGTGGTGAAGGGTGCGATCTGTATACGTTTAACTGTCAGAATATTCATGTGTTATTCCTTAGCCAAAGTCATCTATAACAATATTTCCCAACCTTCCCTTTGTGGCAGCTCTCAACAAATTTCAATGGAAAAACTGTAAATCACTTTAACCGAATTACTTTTTGGATGAGATGACATTTTTTAAATCTGTAATGAGGTTCATTTATGTATTCATTAACTAGGGTAAATTATAATTTAGTATTGCAAAAATCAGTGACTGGAAAATATCGACTTTGATTATTTTTAGATTAAAAATAGAATGCAAGTAAGCGTATCATCGATATACTTTTTTATCGTAGACAGATGATGAGAATTTTTGTAATAGTGCAACAATAATATGGGGTTTCAGATTTAACTCATATTTTCTATTATACTAATTTAACGCTTACAATTATTCATATCTCTGTAACTTGTGCACAGCAATCAACTTGCAATAAGTCCACGTGTACAGAGAAGACAACATCGAAATATTCGTTCTAATGACATTGTAGAAATTTACACATGGCATGCTATTTATCAACTTATTTGCTTATATAGAGCTTAGCAACATTGCGTCTTTCTTTACTTTTAGTCACTTGTATAATTTCTCACAGAATATCATACCATTCCCGCATCTTTTATGCTTCGATAAAAACAGCTTACTTCAACTATAAATTACATCATTAAACAATTGTAAATTGAACAACACATCCAGCCCTATTATAACAATCCAATTTTTAAATTACTGCTTACTAGATGAAAAATTTATGAATTGTGTAGTCAAGTACCGTTACGATACACTTCACAAACTATGTTGGTGTAGCAAATGATTTCTCGATCAAGTTACATGTTACATATTTATATTTATTTATAATTTGATAGAAAAAGAGACAAGGGGTAGGTGAAATGGAGTGAAGTATACATCGGGACAGTGATTATTTGATTGACAAAAATATTGAAACCAGATTAAGAATCGTTAAGTAGATGAATATTCAAGAACTGACAAATGAAAAACTGGACATGTCTTCGAATTGAGTCAGATTTGTTGGGATCACCAGTATACATATCTTTCTATCTGTGGCTGAATGTGTTCATATTAAGCAGCTATCACAAATGGGTATCTTATAATATCTGTGGTGTTAGGTAAAGGAGCAAGTATTGAGAGAGAATGACGGAGTCGTGAAGATTTCGTTTGCCGGTTAATAGTTACAATTCAGATGAAATTTTCCGAATTATCTTACACTGTCTCTGCTATGAGTTTCAATCTTACTCAAACATATAATATTTTTTCCATATCTCATACTGTATAACTTACTCAAACTTGCTCGATATTCAAATTGCAACTTATGATGTGATTTCGATTCATAATTGCAACACAGCATTTGATCTTTATGTGAAATTATGTATTGTTAATGTTTCAGTCTGAAAAAGATGAGAAGAATCAAGTGTTGACACCTAGCGAGGAGTATCAGCTTCTTATTAAAAGGTATGCCTTCAACGTGCATTCAATACAATACTAAATGTTTCTACTATTGTAAGTATATTTGTATATTAACGCTTATTCTATGTACAGGCAAACAACAGAGTTAGAAACCTTGCAGCGCAGACACAGAGAAGAATTAGAAAGATTCCAACAACAACAGTTACAATTATTAATTCAGCAACAGCAACAGGCCAGCGCCTTGCATCAACACCAACATCATCCCCTGCTCTACCACACAGTTGCCTCAACAGTTGCAGGTTGGTATGAGGTTGACATAAACTTTTGAAATTGAAAACTTGACATTCAGATTTAGGTGAATATTAGACTGGTCCAAATAAATCGACTATTTTTTTTTTTTTCAAAGTCACTTGTTTAATAATTGTAGGAAGAGAAAATAAGACGCCTGCTATAATTTGAGTCCTCAATATTAATATTTAGTGGTTCCTGAAAGCAATTTTTCATTTTCCATTTAATTAACACTATAAAATAATTTTAGTTATTTCTGAATTTTGTAGCACAGTAACGAGGCATTCGACATAAGTATCTGCTACATATTTTTGTAGGGAATTGAATACTCTACGAAAAAGGTCTCTTCTAATTTGTTGATAGCTAAACTCTGTCAAAAGTTATTCAAGGTTAAAGTTGAAATCATGTAAAAATTCACTTTTTTCGAAATGAACGGCAAAAACACTAACTTATCGCAAAATATGGTTTTTTTTTGTAAAGCATTTCAATCGCTATAAAATCCTGTCATTCAACTAATTTTCAACTTAAACAAATTTATTTTTTGCTAAACAAAAAGGTGCTTTTAACGTGGAATATATTCTCCGATTTCCCTAACACTTACAAATACTCACCCATGTGCTCTAGACCTCGGTTTTACTCTAGAAGAGCTACGCACAAGCATTAACAAATGTAAGCTTAACAAATCACCCGATCTAGACTCCATTAGCAATGACTCTGAAAGAATTACCAGAAAACTGGACCCAATATCTTCTTTTGCTATTCAATAAGATCTGGGAATCCGAAGTAATACCGGCGGACTGGGCAAGCATTGTTATGATCATGATGTACAAAAAAAGAGACATCTCTGCTCCAGCAAACTATAGCGGAATCGCTCTAATTAATAGTATCGTGAAAATCTTCACGCAAATACTCCACCTCAGATTAAGAAAATGGGCAAATGAAGCTAAAATCATCCCTGAAAAGCAAGCCGGATTCTGCAAAGGCAAAAGCTGCGTTGATAATGTTTTCCTGCTTTTCAAGCGCTATTGCAGATGCAGCTTCGGTTTTCGAAGATTGTCGCGTGCGCACTCTTTATAGATTTTTAACGTGACTTTGACTCTGTGCCTCATGCTAAGCTTTGGTCAAAGTTCAGGTATCCCAGTTGCAGTGTCAAATTCATACGATTAATGAAAAACTTTTACGAGAACGTTGCAATGCATGTCAGAGTCAACAGAATACTGTCAAAACCTATTCCAATTACCGTTGGAGTGCTGCAGGATGAAATCCTAAGCCCTTTACTTTTTAACCTATATGTGTGACCTGGTACAGTTCTATATATCCGACAATATGGAAGGTCTGAGCCTTGGGGGAGCCAATGAAACTATCATGCTTCTGTACACCAACAACATTATGCCAACAAAACCAAGGTAATTGTGTGCAGAATTTCGGGTCGTAGCAGAAAATCCGACAAGGATTCCCATGCCAAGGCGCCAAACTAGAAGTTCTCAAATCGTACGAATGAACGGTGTACCCTTCAGCTGCATGCTCCAGGGGGCTTTGGTGATATCTGATGCCTCCAGAAGATGCAGGCAGGTTTCAGGAACTGTACTGCCAATACTATCGCGGTTAAAAGCAAACTCTCTTGACAGAGTAAGACCAAAATGTGCGGCAGCATAGCCCATTCAACTCTCCTTTACCTTGCCCACCTATAGGGACTGAAAGAAGATTGCATGGAAAAACTTGAAACGGCACACTTGTACTTCTACAAGCAGTTACTTCATCTGCCCAGATGCACACCTAACTGTGCACTACGACTGGAGCTTGATCTGTTGCACATGTCTCTCGAAATATTTAAGTCAGCTTATAATTGGGTCAACATGATCCTAGAAATGCTAGACACGAGACTACCCAAAGTATATCTTTTTCGACTTATTACTTTAAGCAACACTGGCCTTAACTCAAACAAGCTTAACTGGACTTAACAGCTAAAAGAAATCCTGCAACTCATAAATGAGGACGACATTCTTGACAACCTATCGCCATCCCACTGGAAAGACATCAAAATCACAATCACGGAAAAATTCCGGGCCTACTTGCAAAATAAAGACCTGATCAGGTATGCCCAATCGAGCTCTTGCCCCAGACCATTCTTCACAGATCCAGATTTGATGCTCTTCCCGGTTCGCTTACTATTCGGACTGTGACACCTGCTGCTGCCCCGAATACAGATGAAACTTGTAAACCACTTCACCTGCAACATCTCAGTGAACTAGTTAATAACCAAGCTGTTTCCAAGCCACTCATGTCGTTTTTGCTACAGTTTTGCAACAGCGTCTGTTGAGCATTTTCTTTTGGAATGTTCCCATTTCTTAAGGGGGGGGTAAGGTTAATTCGGTGAAAAAAAAGCATGTTTTTAAGATTTTTTTTTGGCAATACAGATGGTGTTAGTTTATTCAGGCAATCCATACATGATAATGTAACATTTGAAACAATATTTCCCTAAATTTTCATTGCAAAATATCAAAAATTGAGCGACTGACGATGAATCTCCGGAGGCGCCTCGAGAAAAAGTTGTTTTGCGGTGCCCATCATAACTCGCAACCAAATCATGTGAAACGAAAAAATCAAAATGCATTTGTTAAAGGAGATGTTTGTCGAGGTATTCACGGGAGGATTTTTTTTTTTTTTCGATTTTTCGATTTTTCGTAGCACTTGGAAGCCAAAAACCAGATTTTCGCTAAAAAAAACGTCTAATTTGTTGTTGTAAAATTGATAATTATTGAAAAAAAAAAAAAAGCTCCCGACAATACCTGGTGAATAATGTGAAAAAACACTGTGCAAAATTTCAAAACGATTGGTCCAGTAGATTTTTAGTTATGGTGGGCACGGACTCCAAAAATGACAAGTCTCAGAAAAACGCTTTAGAGTTTTGCGTACTGAAAAATTCAACATAAAATTCGATAATTTTTTTATACTCCCACAGAGTCGTCGATGCCAGGTCCGTAGAGCAAAAGGCTTCCATCAAGATGGTCTAGAGCATCTTTTTGCATTTGTCTACGCAAAACTCTTTCTTCTTTACTGTCACGCGCTGCTTGCTCCTCTGCTCTACTAATTCGCAACTCGTCAGCTTGTCGTGCCCATTCGTGAGAACTTGGCCCTGTCGGGATGTGCATCTCTTGCATAAAGGCCAGCAAGGCAAAAGAACCTTCATTGAAAGTACATGCAGCTACATGAGCTGCAATTTCAACGATTGTAGCGGTGCCACTGACAGACTTTGGCTAATTTTTCGGGGCATTTTTCGATGTACGAACACGAACGATAACAAAGTAACACTTTCGATGTACGAATTGAAGGAAAACAGAGTCAAAATTTTAGCGTCACTTGTTACTGCTCAGCACGGCGTACAGTGTTTAACTGATGTATATACCATGCCTCGAATATTCTTGACTCTACCTGAACAGACCCGTTTGGTTTTAATTGGGCCGGGTGAGCGCGTCGCGTAACTGTCGGTCAGGTATAAAACCTCATCCCGGAGCAACGGACGCTTACTCATAACTTCCTCAATTTTGCTTCAATCGACTTGAAATTTTAACACAATATTCTTGACATATTGTGCAATCAATTAGAAAAATAAAAAAAAATTGAAAAAAAAAAAATTTAATACCTTACCCCCCCCTTAAACCCAAGAACAAAATTACTTCGGATATCGCCCGACGACACTAACAGATTGAACTTTATGCTAATACTAGATGATCACTCACTTACCGGCTCTAAGTCATTTTTCAATTTCCTCTTGAAATATACTAATATTTTGAACCGGAACACGTAGCCCATGTGCTGTCTCTACTGCTGGAGTTATACATACACTTAATAAATTTACATTTTTCTTTACGATAGGCAATTCAACTACTTCTCTTTATAGCTTTTACTCAAGTTTTCTCTAACCATCTTAGGCGAAACCTCAATTGTACGTAATACGTTTTAATATAATGAAATTTGACAGTGTATTAAAGACTATGCGTCTTACAAACTCTCTTAAATAAATTATACAAAGTGGAATATATTATTGCTTGCGTTTGCTCAAGTCGGAAATTAATTGAATGACATGTTTTATAGCTATAGAAATGCAAATTGTGTATCAGAAATTTATATACATTGCCTCGTTGCTGATCTACAAAATTCAGAAATAACAAAAATTATTTTCTCGTTTTCATGAAATGGGAAATAGAAAATTGCGTTCATAAACCACTAAATATTAATATCAAAGGCTCAAATTATAACAAGCGTCTTATTTTCTTTTCCTACAACTATTAAACACATGACTTTAAAAAGAATTGTCGATTTTTTTGGACCAGTCTAGTGAATATAGCATTTCATCAAGAATTACTAAATATGGAACTTTGTAGCGAGACCCTATGCTTTTGTTTTGCTTGTCGATTTAAAAAAATTTCGGTTCTACTTTGAAAACAGATACATTTTACCTTTGAAATTGTAGCATAAAAGCTTCTGGTCAATTATTTTTGTCTATGAATATTTGTATTGCTTTTTATAACTTCATTTCTTTTAAATTTGACATAATAAATTTACGCAAGTTTTCAAAATTAGTACATACACACATATTTACTACAATACGTTTAATTTCTGTGCCTTTTTTACTGGCCTTGAGATTGAACAGACGGTCACACACAGTATAAAGGGTATGATAGCACTTAACCATTTCTTTATCTTACGTTTATGAAATACTAATAAGGTATATACGAACTACGCCATATTCATTTTGTTGCATGACAATACTTGTTTTCGCTTGTGTATTTTATTACAAACCTTAGTAAAGATAATGTAGAAACTTTTAAAATGATATTTTATGTATATAACATAGGGTGTTTCTTTTGGAAGCAACATCATCTATTCTTTCCCATCTCAAAAACTATTTCTTGATATGAAAAAAAATTTCTGCTGATAGCTATCTCTTGAATCCAATTTTGAAGAGGAAGGTGTAGTTCTTTTTAAATCGTTACCACTCAATCACATTGTGTGGAGAATTAAATTCTGTATAAGAGTGTCCTCTCAGTGATATCAGTATACACACTGAATTAATTGTTGCAATATTCTCAGTGTCCCACAAATCATTATTTTTTATACTAAAATACATAAAGTATAATTTTACGTTTGACCACTTACTTGAAAAATATGTGCTCTACGTCCACATTTAAGAGGTGATTTCGCTTCACAATATTTTCAAAATATGATAAATTATTCATGACCTTTTGCCCATCAACCGTGGGTATAAAAGTTTATTTATCATCAGGTCAGTTAAAGAATTACCAATCTTTTACACAAGATATGTTATATACGCATATGTTGCGATAATTTCAGTTTTTATTTCTAATGAAACCATACAATTCAATTTCTTTCAGGGCAAACAAGATCGACCGGGATGGAAGATTATTTAATGTTCAGTACTGCGCCTCAGACACCACTACAAAAAATGCCTGGCCAATCATTAGATACCGAAGAAACTTTGAGGCTAGCTATGCAAAAGCTGAACCAAACCCCGCAATCTTCTCAACAACAAGCTACCAATATTCCACATGCTTATGTTATCCCTATACCGGTTATGCCTACTGAGAATGTGCAAAATATGACACAACATTCAAGTAATTATACCAGTGCGACAAATGCCAACGAAACATTAGAAACAATTGGCTCAACAAACGGTCCAACTACTTTGAATCCTGCACGTTATCAGTTTGCACCAATTATACCGGATGGAGCCAATTTCAGTGGACCTATGTCTGGTAGTTTGGTAGCTCCAACTCCCATATCTGGTTCTACTGCTAACAGTGGTTACCTCCATTATCATCAGGGACCAACATTGGCAAATTTTCAAACATTTGGGTATACCCCTCATGGCGGATTCTTCCTACCAGCAGGTTACCGATTGATCTACGCCCCTACCAGTAGTCCTCAGTCTCAGCCTGCCACGCCCGCCACTCCACATTTGGGTAATTCACATAACGGCACACCACCAGGTGAACCCCAGCATTGTTCCGAATACAATACGACTCTGCAACCCGACCAGTAATCCAAAATATCAAATTTCTTAGCTTTCAGTCAATATAACTAATTTGCTATTCAATATTACTATCACGTTATTAATATATTGTCATTTATTATTATTGCCATTAGAAAACTATCATTATGATACAATGTTCATGTGTAATATTGTATCATACAATAAGGATATATGTGTGCATGCAAGTAGGCAAGCAAGCATATATGTACATAGATTTGTTGGTTCGTTGTGGCGTACGATTGTTGATTTACACGCGCGTGATTGTGACTTGTAAAATATGACCATACGAATCATAATATATGGGGTATTCAGAGAATTTCTACCTAAGATTTCTACTGCATCACTCAATGGTTGTACCAGAGACATTGCCTCATTAGAGTGTATGAAAACAGTATAAGAATCAGCATTTATGGTATTAGTAATTTTTGATCGACAGCTAAACGTTTGATTTGACATCACCTACTTATATCCCTAAAAGTGTTGAATGGTTCACAGGAGTTACTGGGGCAGTGATTATTTTTGACCGTTTTTTTGTTTTGGACCTAGCAACCAAAGCACAGGGTAAATCAATGCGTTGTGCATGTTTGATCATGTTGAGATTATATTAAGTCAGTATGGTCTCTGGTATGGATGTTAAAGACTTACAATTAAAGAGCAGCTTCCACGTGGTAGATATGAAGTATAAAGAATGGATTTATGTGAACGAAAAACATGATTGATTTAGTCACTGTTACGCTTTCATGTAATCATTTTAGCCAATTTGAATACTACAATGAATAATAAGTTATTACCCCGCTGGCTATGCCATATCTTATCTATCACTCAACCTCTGTTATTTTTACTCTCAGTGTGTTAGTTTTAAAGAGTTACTTCTTTTTGTTACTATAATATATCTTACTTGAAACGTTTCAGTTGCATTATTATATCGCAGTGTGCAGAGTTCTGTAACATTAGAACATCATATTCTAACTTCAATCCCAATAATTGCACTCAATCCTAATATTTCTTTCAGAAATAAAAATTAATTATTATTTTTTTTTTTGCACAAGTAAGTCAGAAATATTTTCAACTCCCTAATGAACACCTTACTCATTTCACTAATAAAAATAATGTTTAAACTCCAATTAGTAGGAATGTAGTTAATCAAATTATAAAAAATTCTATAAACTTATTGAATTGGAGTAAACTTGACCAATGTAATATCTAAATGATAATACAAAGATCATATACCACCATTATAGGCCACAATTTTGATAAACTATAAGCAAGTATTAGGTGTACACTTACCATGAAGTGAGCATCTTTCTCACGTCCAGATACCTATTCGTTTTCTAGCAATATCTTATTTCAAGTGGAGTATAAAGATGGACGACAGTATGGGCTGTAGAAAATTGATTATACTAGATGCTGCATATTGAACAGAAAATGCTAATTTGTTCTCATACTTTGCACATATTTTGGCTTTCAATAATTCTCGTAAACGACCCAAAGTAGAGAACAAATTATTATGACGTATCACTTTGAATGGTACTACTCAATGAAAATTTGCCTAATTATCATATCTTTTGAGTAAGTTTGAAATATTATTCAGCACACTGTGTAATTATGCCGAATTGTTTCAACATAAATCCCTACAGGTTATCTTTGCAGTGGTTTTGCGTGTGTCCCACTAGTAATATCGACATATTGATATAAAGTAAAATATTGTTATTTCGATTAGTTTATTCCTTGTATATTTTAAGATAATTTTTTTTTAAGTTTTACACTACCTTGCATAGGCTTTTTAATAATCTACAACTACCAAGAATTTAATGGATAACGAAACCTGAATATATTGTGTAATTGTATAGGAAATTAAATGAAACGCCATGAAAGCTTGACGGAGGCTGGGCATTGGTATAGATAGATATTTAAATTAGGTTGCAAAGTTTCAAATAAGTTGCGAATACTGTGTGTTAAAAATTTAAATTATTCAAATGAAAATGATGAATCTAAAGTGCAAAAGCTGCTCCGAATCCAGCTTTGCTTATAGCCGAGTGTTGCTCATTGCTATTTTGAATCATAAATTTGTTAAAAATGAAGCGTAATGAAATGCTGTAGTGAAACTCTGCAACCTCTAAATCAAAACGTTCACTCCAAAAATGAATGAATATTTATGGTATAACAACTGCAGTATTAAATTATTGGATTCACGTTCTTTCCACATACTTATGAGTGTAATCTCGCTACAAACAATCTTCCACATTAACAAAAAGAGGAAGTTCTTGAATAAAAGGTGCAGTATTGCTCTAAGGAGTTGAATATCATATTACAACAATAGTACAGTGCGGTCTTCGTATTAAATTATAATTCGCGTTCGGATTTACCCGTCGACTTTTCTTATATTTTCCTTTTTTTTCTTTATATACGTAAAAAATGAATATACTAAGACATTAATTATATGATTGAAATTACCTTTCGTCAGACATACTATTAATTGATATTAAAATTCAACTATAGTTTTTTTCATCTTATTGAAAGTAATTTGATCTTCATAATCAATTGGAGTTTCGAAATCTGCTAAAAACTACAAAGAAAATAAAAGAAAAAATTGAATGGATTCCACAATTGACAATGAATACTAAATTAAAATTGCAACAGGTGGGCGCGGGACACCAGTGAATATACCTACTTCACGTAAAAATTTTAGCGCAATAAGCTTCAAAGAGGATGCACATCTTTTTCAAACTCTTACGCTTTACAAATAGCTTTGCCAGCTTAAAAATTTTACGAATACGCCGTTTCGAAATTGAAATGATTGAGAAAGTGATGATTGGAGTATAAAAATTTAATAACTGTGAGAGAAGTAGTTGATATTAATATTGGTCTAAAAATCTATCACCTACTTTAATCCGTTTTTATTTAAAGTTTCTATTACTTGAACATCGATGTATGATTTTACTATGCGGTATAGTGGGTACATTTGATTTATAATCAATGGAAAAATTTCTGAATTTATTAATGAAATGCAGCGAATGCATATCAAATATTCTATAATGTACGTCGAGAACGATCAAAATTTATGATCAATTAACTTCAATTGGAAACATTGCACATCTGTAGTACACATATGTATTTGGAAATACACGAATTTTGGATTTCGATTATTTATAGAACAATGCACTCTATTGCTTGCCAAAAATATTCAACACAAAGCTTATCTTGATTCTAACAATACTAATCTTGATTGCATAACGGAAAAATGAAACTATCAATTAATAATAAGAAAAATCAATAAACTGAGTTGTACAGTAACTATAGAATAATTAAGCTAAGCTTTATCCAATCAGTGGATTTCATAACAAAAAAATTAATAAAATAAAATTATATAATGATTAGGCAAAAAAAAAAAACTCATTTTAAACAATTAACTAAATATATGTAAATTAATGTCTCTTGTGCCGGATGGGAAGTTTCTAGTTAGAGGATTGATGAAGAGTTGAGCAAGTTAATTCACAAAGACTGATTAGGTAAAAAAAAATCAGTGATTTAAGGAACGAAATGTTATTTGAAAAAAAAAAGAAAATAAAAATAGAAAATAACAGATATCGGTGTATGAGAATAAATATTTTGATGTTTTGATAGCTAAATATTTCATATGCCGGTATGTATAGCAGTTGTAAGGTATTGGGTGTGACAGAGGATACTAACAGCTTAAGGCATGTGATTTACGATTAAACAAACCTATTGAAAGACATTCGCCGTCAGTTGGTAATTATTTTTTAAATCGAAAGCTTTGTTACAGCTAAGATAAAAGAAATTAATGAAAAAATCAATAGATAAACAAATGAAAATAGCAGTGTTGTAATAACAGTACAATAATAATAATAATGGTAATAGTAGCGCTGTAATTGAAAAATCTGCCAATGAATTTCAATTTTAAGATGTACAACTCACTCGGTTTTCGATTGAAACAACACTCGTTATCTCCGATTCTGTAAACAGTTTAAGTTTTCATTGGACTCGTTGAAAGTTCATTTTTTATTATATCTGTAAATATTTTTAAGTGTATGATTACATATTAGGTATATGTTACTATCAAAGACAAGATGCAATTGATAAAATACATAATATTATTTGAATTCTATCGTATACAAAAAATTTAGAAAGTTAGAATTGGCGCGTAACGAAAATACATGCACATATGAAACGTGCGTACATATATGAAACATATATTTATACGTTTTGTTAGTATAAAGGTATTGATAATTTCAAAAAGTAGATTTATCAATAAAAAAACTTTTAGGCTCTCAAGTTTAGGTATATGCTGATCTACATCATATGGCTAGTAGTGGAGGTTTGCAAGCAGCTGCACATGAACGAGATACACTTACCTAGGCGCGAATTCAGTGGCTATTCAAAGCTTGACCGTGCAAAATTTTTCAAATATTTCCGTACCAAATAGATCGAAGGGAATTAAACTAATTTAATTCAGTATTCCAATTTTACCTCTCGTTTTTCAAGATTGATAATCACTAATTTATGAAGACTACTTCTCCCGATTAACTTCATCAAAATAATGATAAAAATACATTGTCAATGTATATTTTGATTTGACTCCAAGAGAAGATTGTAACATTTATTCAGAATAAATTACTAACTTGTAAGAGATAGTGAAACTCTCCACTCCTAATATAAGGCCGATTATACTAAATTTACCGTAAAATTTATCTCTGGATATGAATTCATTATATGTAGCAGTTACGACAACTAAAAATCACTGTTACTTATGAATTTATGAATCTTGTAAAAAAACAAAAGAACGATCATTATATATATTATGCGTTGTCTAAATTATTATTAATGTATAGTATAAAAAGAATAGTTTGGTACTATAATTAATAAATCAATCAGAATCAATCAACAATTGAGCCACAAATGAGTAATGGAGCATTGAAAATAGATAATTCCTAAAAAGAATATACATATTGGAAATTTCTGGTCAAAGAGGCTATAATACAGCGGTATTACAAGACCTAGAGTCGCCTTGAATAGCTCTAGCGGCCTGTTTTCCAAATATTCCCTGTACAAATGTTTCAATGAATCTAATCGAATTATCTTTTGCAATACTATGAGTAGATCTGTAATAATGACGTACTTATAAGCACATTGTAACTGCACCGAAGTTTGTGGATCTCTAATTGTCAGGTGTGTAGGTATAATCACTTTCACTGATAAATAGTCAAAAAGACCAAATTGAAAGGTTTCGAAAAAAACAAAAACAGTAATAATTTAAAATTTGAAAATCGTGTATAGAATGAAAATTAAAATAATGGGTCGATGGAAGCTGTGGCAAATGTGTAAATCCCCAAGTAATAACGAAATGAATGATTAAAGTTAACACAAAGAAAGTATTGATATAATACATATGTTGATAGTAAAGACTTTGATGATTGTGAGGAGTATTTAGTGTTTCATCAGAGCTGGTAGGAGGGTTTGTTTATAAATATATTGCTTTCATTTCGTTTACTGTTTGTCATAAGCTGTTGTATTGGATTGGTAACGCAAGAAGGCCACTTATATGAAAGGAATATGAAATACATTTATTAGATTGTTTTAACTAAGTATATATTATTATATTATTTAACTAACTGTATAACTTTCAGGATAGATAGATAGATTATTACCCTTTACATTTTGAAAGCCACAGTTCCTTCTCTGTAGTCTTTAAGCATAAGTTTAGACATACATTTATACATATTCATATACACAACATAAGGTGTGAGCGCGCAGAATACAGGTTCAGAAAAACGATCTACTACTCTTCACAGACTGATTTTTCAGAAGATTAAGAAAACAGCTAACTTTAGATGATAGTGAATTTACATGATAATCACCTAAGCATAACCGCAATTATTAAACTATACAGCATACTTCATTATAACTTATCCTGTATTGATTATTGTATTTATTATCGTTGCATTGTTTTAGGAAAGGAGAAAGATATGATAGGCAATTTGAGCTTTTAACTATACATAGTCAATCTGTGTTTTACTTGCTTCACCCTACCAGCCATTTCATAGCCGAATCATTGGATTTATTGTTGACAGAAAATGAACAATGTCGTAATCTGACAAAACTTCATTGGGTAAGAGAACAAAAGCAACAAATGGAACGGATTAAATTACACTTTAAATTTATATTGATTGCAAGGCATTAACTCATTTTTCCTAGTTGCAGGTTTAGGTAACTTGTTTTTGAACATACAGTCAAGTCAGTTTCTCAAATCATAGTTCTTGTTTACTATGAAGTACTTCTTGTATTTTATCTTTATGCCCTGTCTACTACCACAGATTACAAGTCCTTAGACTACGAATTATTGTAAAATGGATTTAAACAAGGGCTCGAGTTACATTATAACATTGTACTGTTGTAACAGGTGTACTTTTACAAGTATGCTATAATAAAAAGTATCTCTGCTAAAAAAATGTGAAATCGAAACAGTCATAACTGCAGCGTGAATAATAATTGAATAAATAAATTTTGAGATCACAGTAGAGAAAATATTGAAAGGTGTTTTTTCAACGTGTATGTGTACATTTAGATTTATATTTATTTCTTTTCACAATATACAAAGTTTAATTTTTATTTCCTTAAGCAATATATATTTACACACTTCTTTTGTGTTATTCATCTATATATCAAGTTATCTTATTCCTATTGTGGTAGTTAAATTGGGCTGATGCAATCAAAATCAGTAAGAAATGTAAGAATGTTACAATATATAAATTTTTACAAAACGTTCTAACTAAAATTCTCAGAACTTAATCGGTTCATACTTTTCATAATTTTTCTTGCAAGAAACGGTCATGAAACGTACACGCGATCAGTTTAAAAAGTTTCAGAATAAGTTATCCCAGATTATAACACAATAGCCGCGTTCACGAAATTTATATATCATTTTACCGACATCGCATTAGCCGATTCAGGTTAATTTAATTAGCGCATCTCCAGACAAATAATTACGCATTTTCATCTTGAGTAGATCTGTGAACAAAATATGTAAATAAAATGAGATATAAAATGATAAAATATAGAATTCGCAAATATTATACTCTTCCAGAGAATGATAAATTAATTCAAACAAAAATCATAAGAGTCAATTACCTAAAGAGTGTCGAGACTTTTTTTACGTGCATAAGCACCCATACAGGCGAAAAATCCCATTATGCTGATGAATAGCCCCAAAATAAGAGCTAACGTGTCGCCAAAATCAAATCCATTTGAGGCGGACACAAAATTAATATTTGCAAACAGTGCCAAAATTAAGTATAACAACATTTTTCGTAAAGTACCGTATATTTCTTTGACACTAAGAGGTAAGGTTAAGTTGTACCGAACGGTGATGTGTTAGATGGAGGTGGAATGTGATTTCTTCAATCAATTCACTGATTGGTCGCGCCCCTTCCACCCCCATCCGTACAGTAGTGAGTGTGCGTGTACAGGAAAACATTATTTTTAGGGAACTCTCATGCACAGTCTAAAGGCTTGGGAAAGGCCGCTGGATTGACCGCTAGACGCGCCACTTTCGTACGCTATTGGCAGTAGACGCAGCTGTCTCGTTAAACAAAATGGCGACTATTACTCTGTGGAGAAAGGCATAAGGCGCGTATCGACCGAGTAAGTACTGATTTTTCAATTATTAAGGGTCTTTCTGAAATGCTTAGGTCGGCCTGATGCTGAAAATGGGTAAAATACTTTAGCCGCTATCATTTTTTTTTCCTCTTTTCTTCCCTTCGGTCCATTAGTCGGAACAATGAGTTGAAATTTCATCGAAATGGGGTGCCGCGGATGCTACGTGCTCTAGCCATTTTGTTATCCGTTGATAAATACAAGCCAGTTTCGTACCGACAGGCGAAAACTTGGCTTTACGATATAAACTTTCGATTCAAAACGAAACTTGTTATTTTATTTATGTGCTCGCTACTGTTTTTACACTGCTCAAATATTTTGTACACAATGTTATAACGTTCTTATTTATTGCATTCATTTATTTATTTCCAACGCTATTCGCCCCTCCCTGCACACTTCCCATATGCAACATATGATGTCAATTGTTCATACATATAAAAATAATTTCAGAATCAAATTATGCATTTTAATCGCGTAAAGCAGCTAGTACTCCACTCACCGTTTATCTCAACGTTCCACCGATATGAGGCAAACTGTATCAATTTCGTTCACTTACCATTTGCCACAATTCAATGCTTATCGATAGGCAATGCAAAGATTAATAAGGCTGCATGCTCTATGACAAACCTCTTACAATTCAATTGGCTGTAGGACTTCCAATTTAACGTCATCTTGTTTTTTCAACATACATTCATATTAATATTTAGCATATTAATCACCGATGATCGTTTAGAAACATGTGTAGTTAGGTATATCAAGTCATTGTGCTGTAAGAACGATATAAATTGCAGTACTGGTATCTCCATTGATTAGAAATTTGTATTAACTGCCAAGTCACTGATATTACAATTATAACCATTTTAACAGCGAAATCTTAATGCTCGCGTTCAAAAAAAGCTGAAGCCTGGAGCTACAGTTAGAAGCCACGCAGATTTAACTTTCTTTAAATATGTTAGTAACCCATAATTTTATGTTCATTCTATAAAATTGTTAATTTTTGTATTCTATGTGTTTGATTGCAGTAAGTTTTGATGATTGGCCTTTACTGTCTCATTTTAATCAACATCGCGATGTTCGGCTGTTAATTCTTAGTGCTAGCTTCAGGATCATAACGTTTTCAACTATCAATAAAAATCAGTGATATTAATGAAGTGTCAGGTTATCTGAAATATATCATAGTTTACTAGTCATTGCAAATTACGACATTCACATAGGAATTATCGACTGATCATTTATTATCAAAATCATTAAGGTCCTAACCATACAAGTCACCCACTCGTTTAATTTCAAGTGTTTCAGACTCGATTGTTGAAAAAAAGAGAAAAAAATTGGAATCAAATTTTCGTTCAGAAGTTCTTGTCATTTGCTATTCTATTTTCAAATATTTCAACTAAAGTTTTCCGTCGTCTGATTCCAATAGAGTTACAGACATTCATATCTGAAAGTATATTGATTACAGTACGTCGATTTGATTTAATTGTAGAGATAAGTTACAAAGATTGGTGTAACATCAGAAGTAAATTTGGAACTTGAAGCATTAGTGGTCAAAATGATAGCCTGATAACTAACAGGACGTAGCCGATATTTGTATTGGTTGTATTCTGCTGGCTGCACCTTAACCAAACACAGATTGTATCTACTTGAAATTTTGTGATATTGAGCTTTGTTAAATAATGATAGTTTGCTCATATCTATACAATGGTCACATAAAATGGTTATCAGAAAGCTTGATCACTCATGCATATCATTAATTTTTTCAAAAATAATCTCCAGATAACTTTCCTCTTTTTTGGAAGTCCCCACTTACATTGGACATATATTAGTGTGGTAATTAGAAAACAATGGACACACAATTGGAGACTTCATTTTCCTACAACATTCTTTTACTCCACTTTTATTTCTCCTTGATTTTGCGAATTGTTACAAGGTTTACAGAAGTTCTGATAATTGACAATAAGTTATTTATTACACAAGATTCCAAGTCGAATCATCGGGAACTTGATTTTTTCTCAAGTAGTTAAATAATGATGTTAACGCAAATGTTTAGATATTCAACTTTTATTAAACGTTATGTAAGGTCTACGCTAGAAAAAGAAATCACAACAGTTACTGAAGTCAGACAACTCATTCAAAAGAATACATGGGAAAAAAATCATTTTTGTGGTACCACATCGTAAATTAAATAATGAGATATGTAATCACAGAATTCGATTGAAACATGTAACTATTTACTTTCTGTTCATTTACTGACAATTTTTTATGTTTGGTCAACTTGGAATTCTATGGTTAAATACACTTAATTTATAATGGAAATATCCACTTGTATCATACATCTGCTGTGTGACTAACAGTTGAAATTTTATTCAAAACCACAGTGCAAGATGGAGGTTAAAACAATCGAGGCAGATAGCAATGATCTCATGGAAATACTGAAGCAAGCTGCATCTGGTGATGAGATTATTTTTGAAGCCAACATTGCTGGCGATGGAGATGGTGAAGAGGCAGAGGAGGTAGAAGAAATTGTTGAGATAATTGAAGAAATTGAAGAGGTAGAAGAAACGGAGGAAATTGAGCAACCTGTGGGTACTGAGGAAAATGAAGATAACGAAATTGACGAGCATATGGATTTGACCATGCCAGATGCAGAAGCAAATGACCAAAGACAAAATGAGGATGAGGAGATAGAAAATTCTGCAAAGTCGTCTTCAAAAAACTATGCTACTACTGATACAGGATTAACTCAAATGAGAGCTGAGTATGTAAAAAAGCAATTGAAGAAGCATTTTAAGAATGAAGGGGACAAAGATAAAAGTAAACAACTCGTGAATTATGACATTGATGAGGATTGGGAGGATGAAGATCTGGATCAGGAACAACAATCAAAAGTAGAGTCCAGTCAATCTCAAATTCGTAGTCTCAATAATACTTCTCACAATCAAACGGAAAGGGAGGACAGACACCCTACACAGAATGGCCGAAAACACCTATCGACTCCAAACCATGATTCACCATCTCAACCAGGTAAATCTCGAGTTCATGGAAAAATACAGCAACAGGAGTCGAACACAGATGAAAATACAAATGAATATTGGGATGACGAAGAGCATGACTCTATTGTAGGATATGAAGATGATCAATCAGGTTCTCAAAATGAAGAGAACACAGATTCTCAGCATGAGATTGTTAAGAATGCTGAAAACAATTTAGTTTATACTGTTCTTGGATCCAAGAAGCAAAATAATTCGACTAAACAGACTCAAGATGGAAGACTCATTAGTTCACGTTTTGTAAAGGTAATACAGTTATATTCATTCTACTTACTGCGGCAAATACCAGCTTCCATAAAATTCAGTCATTATAGATACAACTTGTTATTATAGATCGAGCAACACGAGGAAACCCCAACTGAAGGCACAATATATTATGAAAACGAAGACATGGAAACTTTGTACGTTGAACAATCCGGTGGTGATCACGATAATTACCAATACAACAACATTATTGAGGGAGACGAAGAGATGACTAGAGACAGTAACAGGGAAGATGAGGAAACTGACAATCAAGAACCGCAGGTACTGAAATGCAAAAGATTATTGAATTTGAGAAAGTTTTGTGGGAATTGAGATGTATGGAAGAGAATTGCAGTAGATGAAACAATTAATAATCGTATTTTTTACCAGCTTTAAATGATTACTTGATAAACATTATACTAATGACTTGCAGGAGCAAATTTTTCTACACGAGGACGAAGATGGGCAGCTTTACTTCAAGGATGAAAATGGAAAACTGCAACCCGTATACTTAACGCCGGATGGAAATTACGCCATTGCCGAGAATAGTAGCGATGACCAAGACAGTCGAGATCTGGATCAACAGGTATCCAATCCAAGACAGCCCGAAGGTGGTGCCGTACTTATACCCGGTGTCGACTACGCCCCCAGTACCACAACCAAAGTATTAGCCGTTTGACATCTTTGAAGTTGTAAAACAGTAGATCGAACATTAAACTTGATCGCTCTGATAGTTCAGCCATCTGGCTTAAAGACTTGATTACAACAATCTACTTTGATGCTAGCTTCACCGAGATTTTTTTTTACCGTAACGCTGGAATAAGTTGAATCAGAATTGCACCGTCATTTTTTACTGATATGTTAATCAGTGTACTTGGTACTTCCTGTTACTTTCTAGACTGCTGTGGTGCCAGCGTCAACAATACAAGAGATAGACAATGAGGATAATACTGTGACAATATCTTTAATCATCTCTGAAGACGAGAATGGGCAAAAACGGACTCAAGTTATCATTCCAACAACAGACAATCTCAAGTGTGACACATGCAATAAATCGTTTAAATCCTCATTTCAGTTACTTAGGCACAACAGACTGAAACATGCCCGAGAGGAAGACATAACCAGCAGAAATTATCCGTGTGACTCGTGTCCAAAAAGGTAATAATTTTAAAATACCTCTTCAAAGATAGAACACGTTCTTAAGTGAGAATAACCGGTCACATTCATAACGTCAATTGTTAGTTTAAGAAAAATTAATGTATTCTGTGACCACTGTTTCTGAAATTTCGATGTTAAAAAACTTCTTTATAACATACAAAAACATTTTATATTTTTTCAAGAACCTTATGAGGCATTTGATATAATTTTTCAACTAAGTCACAACTATGTTTAAATAAAAGTATAGGAAATACAATACGCTTTGAAGATTTTATAAATTTTCTTATCATGATAAACTTGCAGGTTTCCAGATCAAAATTCATTGGCTCGTCATCGGAAGTCTCATACAGGCGACAGACCATTTCAGTGCTTTGAATGCCACAAGACCTTCCCTACGTCATCCACATTACGACGCCATCTTACTCTGCACAATCCTCAATCACGTCCACTGCCTTGCATCTTCTGTGGTCGTCGTTTTCTGGATAAAGCAAGCCTAGCAAAACATGAACAATCTCATCTTGCTGGAGAGCAACGTACTCACACGTGCGATATATGCCACAAAGCTTTCATGCATGCCAGTGATTTGGCACTTCACAAGAAGAATCATGATCCTGAACGGAAATTCGATTGTGAGGTTTGCGGACGAGAATTCAACAGACTTAACAATCTGCAACGGCACATGATGGTGCACCAGCAGGTACATATGGTATACCCAACACTTGCTTTTTACAGGGAGTCTCTCGCGAAAGTGCTGACTCCAAGCCACGCGCATATCACCAGCGCGAGCACATACACAAGTCTTTCGTGAGCTGACTGTAGCGAACAAATGCTGTGAGCGAAAACTTGTGCATGTGTTGGTGCTGGCGCTGTGCGCATGGCTGGGAGTCAGCAGTTTCGACAAAGATTCCCGATATATCGTTCTTATTCATTAATCATAACATCTGTACTCCTTGCAGTTCTAGAATTTACAATGCTTCCTATATCAACTGCGCAGGAAAAACCCTATAACTTCCCACTATTCCCGTTGTTTGTGAAAATAAAAATCTCGGACGAAAAGATGTTTGAATTTGCACGCCACTCAAGGATGGCTGTGCTGATTTTGCTGAAAATTTATTCAGTTAGTTAAATGAAATCAAATCAGTGGTCCAAAGTTCGTCTCAATTGATCTGTCACTCTTCAAGTTACTGCGTAAACAAAAAAATTTCATGTCTGCAAATGACTCAAAAATAGCTCGTCCAATTTTACTCAAAATCTAAAATAGGAAGGACCACATCGATTGATATCAAAATCATTAAAAACTGTTGATTTGGTCTTTATACATGTCTGATAAAAAATCGATTACAGAGATACATGTACGCACGCACGTGCATACCTAGACATCCACCTCAAATAGTTGGTGATAATTTTCTAGACGTGAATAGGTAGAAATCTAGTAAAAACTGTGCTTTTCATTTTCGAAGTGATTACAATAACTTCCCCTGCTTCTCTGAAAACAGACAAGTGAGAAGTTCGAAAATGTCTTAGTATTTCGTTGATTGATAAATCCAGCTTAACCCCGTTGAAGTGTGCTTTTAATTGGTTGGATTGTAGATTAAATTGAGTTGAATGTTAACCCCGCTTTAGTGAAACTGATGCTTAACATTGTAAGCAAACTAGGAAAATAAAGTTTCCATAATCGCCTTAATCATCGTTTTGCTGCGAAAATAAAATAGTAAATTCATTCATTTTAAACACAATTATGACAGAATAGACAGAGACATAGATCATTTTCGAAGAATATTAATATATTAGTTATAAGATAAGAGATAAGGAATTCCATATAAGACAATGTACATATTAAATTTTTTTTTTGTTCTACAGCAAGGAAATAATGACGAAGCTTTGTCTTGCGACGTGTGCGGCATCACTTACAAATTTATGAGCTCTTTAACCAGGCATATGGTGACGACTCACGTAAATCCGGAGAAGATGCGGCAGCAAGCGGAAGAACAACGACGAAAGCGGGAAAACAATTACCGTCGGTACATGGAAAATCGAAAAATGTACGAATGCCAGCCTACTTCTGGATATTCTAGCAAACGTACAGCATTTCACCATAATACGGTCTCTATGAATATGCAGATGAGCGACAACGACGAAGATGCTTGATTATAATTATATATTAACTTGTAATTTTTATTATTTACAAACTTTATATTTCTCCAGACGGTTATCTATTAATTGATGTAATTATTTCTCAGTGTATACAAAACCTGAATACAGTACCAATTGATTTTAATGTACTGAATCATTAAATGAATAAATAAGTACAAACTTGAACACATGTACTTGATCACGATACAGTAATCATGCATGCCAGTTCCAAATACTGACTCATATGCATTACTGAACTATACGTTTATTTCAGATTATGTGTCATGCATTGCATGTTCACGCAGATTATTCTTCAGGGAAAGCATTGGAACTAAACACAAAATTGGATAATATAAAAGAATTTAAAGCAAAATATGGTAGATTTACACATTTTAATAAGTACAGTATTCGCCTTGGACTTGTTAAAATACATTTCAAGGGAAAGATCATTGGAAGGTAAAATGTTAAGTGTGGATGAAACCAGTTTAAATTACAACATGTTACATAACAAGACTCACGGATTCTCATGTTAGAATGTGTTAAAATTCAAAAATCAGGCGCGGAACCAAACACATATTGCGATGCGAGTGTTTATATACATCGCCACTAGCAGGCGCTGTATGCACCCCGCGTGTGTTCTTCAGAGACTAAGAAATAAGTCAGTCTCATTATAACCATGAGTGGGGATGGGGTCCGTGGTCAGTGGTTGTAACTCTGAAAGCCTGGAATTGTGTTCATCGCTTATTTCCACGAATCCCGACAAAGAACTGGAGTACACACAGTACACTGTACTGGAAACGCAATAAATTTTGCTAACAACTCATGTGGACAGAACTGATAAAAAACCTGCAGCCTCAGTCCAAATAAGGATCGTATAACAATTCTTGTCTGTAGTAATGTTGATGGTTGTTTTAAACTACCATGACTTGTGAATTGTGACAGGTAAGTCGGCAAACCAAAAAGTATTAAAAAAGAACCTAAAAACTGTCTCCATGTGCGGTAGTGTCAGACAATAATATCAAAGGGCACGTTTTGCCACCCAGTGTTACACCTTTTGTAAAACCTGTACAGCTCAAGGTACCATAGAAATTTTAAAACGCCATTACACGTTGAAATTTCGAAAGTGGCTTTTAAATAGTCATAATAACAGACTGAATGTAACAGCCTCCTTGAAATTGGTTACTATAAAAGAAGTAATATACTGGACAAATCCTGCCTGGATCAAATAAATTCCGATAGTATGTTTAAATACTAGAAATCGGTTTCGGCGATTGAAGATACTGGAGGCGTTGCTGGAGGATCCTTCACCACACGTTCCGTAATTTTGAATCCACGCGCAACAGTAGCGCGGCATTTGCTAGAGGCTGACCAATTGAATTTTCTTTCACATCATATTCCTGTGCGAATTCAATTTTGGTAGCTAATTTTTTAGTTTTAAAACGTGTCATAACAAAATGCAAACTCAGTTCGGCTGAAAATTACATATACTTACAATAACTTATTTTTCTCGGTGTTCGCGAATATTTAGTGTTCCGTGAATTCTCTGTTCTCATTCAAAAAGTCTTGTATAACAGCAGAATGAAAAAAGAGTTTCTGATGATATTTTGCGACGAACTTTTCCACCAAGTGTTGGCAACTACATTTTTTTTAACCAACTACTCGAGCAAAGTATTTTACACGGTCTAAATATGTATATCTGTGGTGAATGATGCCTAAAGTAGCACTGGTTACAGTGTTTACTGGTGCTATGATCTTGATTGTGCGAATACCGCGTGCCAGACTTAAAAACCGCATGCGTGACTGAGGATTATACGCATGTATTACACGTATTACGTATTACACGTCGCATGCCAACTGAATCTCGCGACACGGCTGCGTACGGTGAGAAATAAGAGTGTCAAGTGGAAGGATTGAGCGAAAAATATGAGGAACGGAGTGATTGAAGAAGAATACAACCTGTCAATATGGAAGATCTGTTGAATGAAAGATCAATATATTCTGCTTGATTGTGCCAACTGAAAACATTAGCTGTCAGTGACGGAAAGTGCTGATTTCATATTTATTTCGAGAACGATGTTATATTCTCGTTTTGTTGCATAACCTATAAACAAAATTCAGGGTTACATGGTATGATCAACAACTGACAGTAAAAATATAATACGACCTTGTAAAATGGCACCAAACATTTTGAAAAGCAGTTTAGAAAATGCATCGTTCAATATAATATTCCAGGTACGTATGTCATTTCGTTAATCAGATTTACTTACACTGTCATTTCTGAATGCGTATCTGCTGTCACTTCAGTCATGCAACGTGGTTACTTGACGTGAAATCAACATGAAACGTCATGAATTCATGTAAAATCGATATGAAATCACGGAAAATCAATTGAAAATCCCGTGAAATTATTACAGGCGACGAGATCACACTATAAGTCTGAGTGAATAAGCCCTCCCGTCGAGGTGCACTTACTACAGATTGCATTGGAGTTCACAGACTTATATTTTTTATATTCAGATGCTTTTTTGTAAACATTAACAGTGGACAAAAATGGTGAGATCTTTAATTTAAATTACATTTTTTCAGATACTATTCCGCTGCGTAACATTTGTTCTAAATGCGTTTGTAGTACGGCATGTAGGCCAAGCAGTGCTTGGAGTAATGAATGTGAGGCTGCTCTTATTGGAATCTATGATCCTTTTCCTCTCTCGTGAACCGTTTATGAAAGCGTGTCTGACGAACACGGCTGAACACAACTGGGCACAAGTGGTTAATTTGCTATGGGTGACGTTAGTTCCCTAATCGTCAATTAATAATTTCAGATTTTAATAACGCAATCGTATTGAAAACACAATAGTTGCTTTAATTTCACCTCTTACTCCAATAGTGTGAATAACAGCTTTCTTTATACATGAGAACTAATGGCTATTCAATGTGAGAATAATTCTCAACAATTTATTTCCAGGGTTCCAATATGTGCGCTCATGTCCCTGATCTTTGGATACACATGGTTGTTCATATTATTGCCGTCAGAAGTATTACCGCCTTACTATACATTCGCAGTTTGCGCAGTCGCTGTTTCCTGCATTATTGAACTATCCTCGTTGATTGTTCAATTAGTTGCCAGTGCTTTTCTCTTTGTGAGGCTTAAAGTAAGTTTTTCGACTAAGGACTCGAAGCTTTTCTTATATATTTTTTATGTACTTGCACAATTTGAAAGCCCTGCACCTGAACTTTTCATTATTATTCATTTATTAGGGTGGGCTTTGCCTGTAAACAAGAATCATTTACATAAATTGTTGAAGAGATTTTTTGGTCAGAATATACTTATTTAATTTATGTGATTACAGGTAGTCTTAGATACAATTATGATAATCATTCGGACGTTTACCTTTGTCATACTGATACTTTACCAACCAGAGAATGCATTATTCGCCTTTGGAGTGGCACAGCTTGTTGCAGCCATTTTTTACACTACCAGCCACTATGCTTATTTCCATTTTTACATTACCAAGATAGAAGAATTCAAGGTTCAAGAAAGACCATCTTTAAGAGATGATGTTGATGAGTCTGTGAGCATGGAATTCCCGTTTACATCAATAAAAGACTTTTTACCAGGTCAATTGGTTAATTCGGTAAGATTGTCATCAATATAATTACGAGGAAAACTCAATTATTTAAGTAACTGGTCTTATGTAATTTATAACTTTTTAGGGGTCGTTGTTGGACAAAAAACTATCCATCCTTACGTGGAGTTTTTTTCGACAAGGAGTATTGAAACAAATTTTAACTGAAGGGGAAAGATTGATCATGACCATAATGCCCGTTTTGACATTTGCTGAACAGGTATTTGAAGAAAAAAAATCTATTGTTGACAGATGTTTATTGGACCAGAAATTCATTACCTCGAAGGGTTTGTCCATTAATTACGCAACATTGATTCATTTAATTGAAAATATAAAATGAATCACTATTCGTAGTTTAACAATTCATCAATAAATTGTACTTGATGAATAAAATAATTTTCTTTTACCAAAGGGCACGTATGAAATTGTTAACAATCTGGGTTCCTTAGCAGCAAGATTTATATTCCGTCCAATAGAGGATAGCGGTTACTTCTATTTCACACAGATGGTCAAAAGGGATAAATCGATACCTGATCAAAACGTGGCAAGTAAAACTAATTAGTTACTCACTTCTTTGTTTGCTCAGTACCAAGTCAGAATTTCTGATAATCCTTATCTTTGAATTGCAGGTGAAGGTGCAAGAGAGTGTTAATGTCTTAACACAGCTATGCTCAGTTGTAACATCAATTGGATTGATTGTTCTAGTTTTTGGCCAATCTTATTCCTCACTTTTACTCTGGTTATATGGAGGGCCAAAGTTGACAGCCTATTTACCAGTTTTATTACTGAGATCGCATTGTCTTGCAGTATTACTGTTAGGAATAAATGGAGTTACAGAATGTTATACAAATGCGACAGCAGACAGTAAAACCATTGACCGGAATAATTATATTATGATATATGAGTCTGTAGCATTCCTAGTAGTGTCATATTTTTTTGCATCTTGGTTTGGGCCCGTTGGTTTCATTTTTGGAAACTGCGTTAACATGGCTTTGAGAATTTTGCATTCAACCAAATTTATAAAAAGAAGACACGAAAATACCAAATATAGACCATTATTAGGACTCGTACCTAAACCAATATTCGTTGCATCTTTAATACTAGCAGCTGTTATTACAAAAGTGTCACAGGTAAGAATAACAGTATTAATACTTGATAAAATCTTGAAATCATCAAAAGTTTCTACTGCTGCGAAATGGTAGAGAAATAAACACGGCAAAACTAAATTTATATTTTCCATTCTTTTTAGGCATACTTCTTTCCGAGCGAAAAATTAATCCATCTGTTCATCGGTATCGTAATGTTTGGACTGGTGATGGCTTCCTGGGTTTATGAACATCAAGACCTGGTTCAACTCGGTGTAAACAAATGGCGCGATAGGCGAAACAAACACAAAAAAGATGATTGACCAATGAGTCCTTATTTATTGTTTGTAATATGACTGTATAAAGATTATTTATAATATAGTTACACAAGACAATATGTTGATAGTAAAAATGACAACTGTCCTCATGACTTGGTTCATTAATGTGACATTATTTCCGGACACAATATTTTACATTCAAAGCCATTTGAATTTTTTTTCTCACTTTTATCTCAAACTTAATTTCACAAAAATCGGACGCTTAAAAGTGTGCAATTATACTCTTAAGAATTCCTTATTATTTATTAATAATTGTAATTCAGACAACAAAACAATTTTAATAGAAGGTTATTCTCTCGTGGCAGTGTGAATACGTGTATACTTGCAGAGTTTTAGTGTGAGAGCCTAAAGCAAAGAAACAAGTGACAAAGCAAATTTGATACGCACCTGGCTTAATCAGGTTTTCTGGTGAAAAACAAAACTCGAGTTAAGCTTGAAGAAAATAGTTCCATTTTCAGAGAATCAAGTCTAATGTTAGAAATAAAAAAATTCCAAGGGCAGACTTAAATTCAAAAGAATAACTAAACTAGTATCACCTTGTACAATTGAGAAGAAGTAATGTTAGGAATGATCAAATCTTGACTTGAAATGCACCCAACTAAATTGGATTATGTATTTCATTACTCTCATTTTGGACATGATTTTACGAGTGTATATAGTCATGGAACTGTGCAAGTGATGATTGATGGAATTTTAGAAGATAAGATTTTGTCTATTATAAACAAAGAATATAATCTTTAATCTGAACAAAATATAGTATTACAGCAAACATAGAACGAACACTCATTATTGAGCCGTATTTCAAGTAGATATTGTTAAACATAAAGAATCAATTTTAATTCATGTACAAAAACCATTGTTAAGTCTCAACGTCGATTTCAGATTTCAGGGTGATATAGCTTTGTAGATAGCACCAACTATAGGCCCCTGACGCTGGATTATGCATTGCCTGAAATCGTTATTGAAGAATTCAAGTTGAACAGCAATTCTGACTTGGAGTTATTCTCAAATTTGCATAAAATAATCATTGTGAATAAAGAATGAGCTCCAATAAAATGATGGGCATTGAACCGACGTAAACAAATGAGAACACATATTACTTCAGATTTAATTACATATTTCCTTAGTACAAGCAAGTTGAAATGTGCACATACATACCGATTGTCACTTTCTAAAGCAATAATGGGTGCGTTTGATTCAGGCTCTAATTTTGCTACCTCATCAGCAATGGCTGCTATCAACCCAGCGCTTTGCCCAGATGCACTCCCCTTAGCTGAAAATTAAATACATATCTTTTGAGCTTTGACAAGTAAGACATTTGGAAATTCATGCAAACATAGAATCAAAAATAGTAAACATTGATTAATAATTAGTTATAGGTTACCTCCTAAGCAGAGGCCTTGACGATCGGCCAAAATGCATCCTATGACTCCTTCGACATTCGTCCTGTAAATATGTCATTATTAAATAACATTCAGAATTTGTACCTACGTCAATTCTGGTATATTTTACCCTTTTCAGTTCTTCATCAAAGGAGAAAAATGAGTTGTGTCAGAATTGATGTTAGTGAAGGTTATGAATGCGGCTACTATTTAACATTATTTATCAAGTCTGAGTATGAAGCCTTCAAGAAAATTGGTTCATACTTTCTAAGCAACAATAAAATTACGTGGGCATTGTTATGAATTTCCAAAGCAGTCAATCAATTGCGTGGAAAAAAAATTCATGAGAAAATTAGCGTATTTTAAATTGTTTGAAATAGGCGCGTCGTAACGTGAAATCTATGAATTTTGTCTTATTTCGATAACTTACACGTTATCCATAGTTTTCTCTAAGTTACGTTCCATTCTGAGGCTCCAACAAAATCGCGGTTCGTAAGTAGTGTGTGAAATTATAAGCAATAAACTGCTATAATCGAAACAAAACTACGAATAGATTTACAGTGACTGGCATAAAACAACTGGTTATTAACCAGTGTGGTTATTTTTCTTTCACGTGAACGCACTCATAGTTCTTCCTTCTTCACGACGACCCGCTGTTGTACGAACTCTCTGATTGTTTATTTTTTTATTTTTGATCTTGATGCATACTTAAATTGATATATTGTATATTAGTCGTTCACTGAAAACACTGAAATTATATATTTATTAATTTGTCAAATGTCCCCTCTTGTCTGACGGCCTGACCGGAAATACCAATTGTAACGTTAAAGTCAAATCAGATGTTATGGTATTTGAAATTGTGGAGAAGTCCCTAATCTTGACTGAAAAATATAAAGACGGGTAAATTAAATGACCCTGGGTAAATTTTTGTGATCAGCTTTTGGCGGGCTAGTGGGCCCAGTGGGCATGGGAGCGTAGGAGGGTTCTGCTCTATCGACTCTATCTAACGGGCTCATACCGACATTCGTAGCAGCCACAGTAGTGTCTATATGGAAGCTTGGGATTGAGTCGGTGAAATGTGGAAGAAAAGGCGAGGGTAAATGCACCTACTGAAAAACGTCGAAAACACGGGTTCTCGATTTTTGGCTGTAGCTTTTGATGCGTTGATCGCAGCGTAGAGGGACTGCGCCCAATCGATTTCTCTCGCAAAATTACGTCCGATCAGTGCTACGTTTAATTGATTCCAGCACCTTTCAAAATCGCGAAAATTTTCGCCAAAAAAGGAAAGGGGTTTGCCTTACTTTTTTTTTGGGCAAAAAACTTCTAGTCTCAGATTCAATTTAAATGACCCTTATCTGACCAATTAGACCCACAGGAACTCAGAAATCGCAGCGAAAAGAGCGTAAAACCAACAGGAGATAAATGGCGAGCGAAAAAGCGCCTGCTGAAAAATGTCGAAAACACAGGTCCTCGTTTTTTGGCTGTAACTTTTGATGCGTTGATCGCAGTGTATTGGAACTGCGCCCAATCGATTTCTCTCGCAAAATCACGTCGATACAGTGCGCCAAAGAATTAGTTCCAGCACTTTTCCAAAACGCGAAAATTTTCGCCAAAAACACAAAGAGGTTAGCCTCACTTTTTTTTTGGGCAAAAAACTTTCGGTCTCGGATTCGATCTAAATGACCCTTATCTGACCAATGGGACCCTTAGGAACTCAAAAATCGCGGCGAAAAGAGCGTAGGACCAACAGGAGAGAAATGGCGAGCGAAAAAGCGCCTGCTGAAAAATGTTGAAAATTAGGGTTCTGGTCTTTTGGCTGTAACTTTTGATGAGTTGATCGCAGCGTATTGGAACTGCGCCCAATCGAATTCTCTCGCAAAATTACGTCGATACAGTGCGCCAAAGAATTGATTCCAGCACTTTTCAAAATCGCGAAAATTTTCGCCAAAAATGGTAAGGGGTTAACCTTATTTTTTTTCTGGGAAAGAAACTTTTGGTCTCAGATTCGATTTAAATGATCCTTATCTGACCAATAGGACCCTCAGGAACTCAGAAATCGCAGCGAAAAGAGCGTAGGACCAACGAGAGAGAAATGGCGAGCGAAAAAGCACCTGCCGAAAAATGTTGAAAATTAGGGTTCTGGTTTTTTGGCTGTAACTTTTGATGCGTTGATCGCAGCGTATTGTGACTGCGACCAATCGATTTCTCACGCAAAATTACGTCAGATCAGTGCTACAATTAATTGATTCCAGCACTTTTCAAAAACGCGAAAATTTTCGCCAAAAACACAAAGGGGTTAGCCTTACTTTTTTTTTGGGCAAAAAACTTTTGGTCTCAGATTCGATTTGAATGACCCTTATCTGACTAATTGGACCCTCAGGAACTCAGAATTCGCAGCGAAAAGAGCGTAGGACCAACAGGAGAGAAACGGCGAGCGAAAAAGCACCTGCTGAAAAATGTTGAAAATTTGGGTTCTCGTTTTTTGGCTGTAACTTTTGATGCGTTGATCGCAGCCTATTGGAACTGCGCCCAATCGATTTCTCTCGCAAAATTACGTCGATACAGTGCGCCAAAGAATTGATTTCAGCACTTTTCAAAATCGCGAAAATTTTTGCCAAAAATGGAATGGGGTTAGCCTTACTTTTTTTTTGAGCAAAAAACTTCCGGTCTCGGATTCGATCTAAATGACCCTTATCTGACCAATGGGACCCTTAGGAACTCAAAAATCGCAGCGAAAAGAGCGTAGGACCAACAGGAGTGTGATGGCGAGCGAAAAAGCACCTGCTGAAAAATGTCGAAAATTCAGGTTCTGGTTTTTCGGCTGTAACTTTTGATGCGTTGATCGCAGCGTATTGGGACTGCGACCAATCGATTTCTATCGCGTAATTACGTCCGATCAGCGCTACAATTAATTGATTCCAGCACTTTTCAAAAACGCGAAAATTTTCGCCAAAAACACAAAGGGGTTAGCCTTACTTTTTTTTAGGGCAAAAAACTTTTGGTCTCAGATTCGATTTAAATGACCCTTATCTGACCAATCGGACCCTCAGGAACCCAGAAATCGCAGCGAAAAGAGCGTAGGACCAACAGGAGAGAAATGGCGAGCGAAAATGCACCTGCTGAAAAATGTCGAAAATTCAGGTTCTCGTTTTTTGGCTGTAACTTTTGATGCGTTGATCGCAGCCTATTGGAACTGCGCCCGAACGATGTCTCTTGCAAAATCACGTCGATACAGTGCACCAAAGAATTAGTTCCAGCACTTTCAAAATCGCAAAGATTTTCGCCAAAAGAGGATAGGGGTTAGCCTTACTTTTTTTTTGGGCAAAAAACTTTTCGTCTCAGATTCGATTCAAATGACACTTATCCGACCAATTGGACCCTCGGGAACTGAGAAATTGCAGCGAAAAGAGCGTAGGACCAACAGAAGAGAAATGACGAGCGAAAAAGCACCTGCCGAAAAATGTTGAAAATTAAGGTTCTGGTTTTTTGGCTGTAACTTTTGATGCGTTGATCGCAGCGTATTGGGACTGCGTCCAATCGATTTCTCTCGCAAGATTACGTCCGATCAGTGCTACGTTTAATTGATTCCAGCACTTTTCAAAAACGCGAAAATTTTCGCCAAAAACACAAAGGGGTTAGCCTTACTTTTTTTTAGGGCAAAAAACTTTTGGTCTCAGATTCGATTTAAATGACCCTTATCTGACTAATTGGACCCTCAGGAACTCAGAATTCGCAGCGAAAAGAGCGTAGGACCAACAGGAGAGAAACGGCGAGCAAAAAAGCACCTGCTGAAAAATATTAAAAATTTGGGTTCTCGTTTTTTGGCTGTAACTTTTGATGCGTCGATGGCAGCGTATTGGAACTGCGCCTAATCGATTTCTCTCGCAAAATTACGTCGATACAGTGCGCCAAAGAATTGATTCCAGCACTTTTCAAAATCGCGAAAATTTTCGCCAAAAATGGTAAGGGGTTAACCTTACTTTTTTTCTGGGAAAGAAACTTTTGGTCTCAGATTCGATTTAAATGATCCTTATCTGACCAATGAGACCCTCAGGAACTCAGAAATTGCAGCGAAAAGAGCGTAGGACCAACAGGATAAAAATGGCGAGCGAAAAAGCACCTGCCGAAAAATGTTGAAAATTAGGGTTCTGGTTTTTTGGCTGTAACTTTTGATGCGTTGATCGCAGCGTATTGTGACTGCGTCCAATCGATTTCTCACGCTAAATTACGTCGATACAGTGCGCCAAAGAATTGATTTCAGCACTTTTCAAAATCGCGAAAATTTTCGCCAAAAATGGAAAGCGGTTAGCCTAACTTTTTTTATGGGAAAAAAACTTTTGGTCTCGGATTTGATTTAAATGATCCTCATCTGACCAATGGGACCCTCAGGAACTCAGAAATCGCAGCGAAAAGAGCGTAGGACCAGCAAAAGAGAAATGGCGAGCGAAAAAGCACCTGCCGGAAAATGTTGAAAATTAGGGTTCTGGTTTTTTGGCTGTAACTTTTGATGAGTTGATCGCAGCGTATTGGAACTGCGCCTAATCGATTTCTCTCGCAAAATTACGTCGATACAGTGCGCCGAAGAATTGATTCCAGCACTTTTCAAAATCGCGAAAATTTTCGCCAAAAATGGTAAGGGGTTAACCTTACTTTTTTTTTGGGAAAGAAACTTTTGGTCTCAGATTCGATTTGAATGAGCCTTATCTGACCAATGGGACCCTCAGGAACTCAGAAATTGCAGCGAAAAGAGCGTAGGACATACAGGAGAGAAATGGCGAGCGAAAAAGCACCTGCCGGAAAATGTTGAAAATTAGGGTTCTGGTTTTTTGGCTGTAACTTTTGATGCGTTGATCGCAGCGTATTGTGACTGCGTCCAATCGATTTCTCACGCAAAATTACGTCAGATCAGTGCTACAATTAATTGATTCCAGCACTTTTCAAAAACGCGAAAATTTTCGCCAAAAACACAAAGGGGTTAGCCTTACTTTTTTTTTGGGCAAAAAACTTTTGGTCCCAGATTCGATTTAAATGACCCTTATCTGACTAATTGGACCCTCAGGAACTTAGAATTCGCAGCGAAAAGAGCGTAGGACCAACAGGAGAGAAACGGCGAGCGAAAAAGCACCTGCTGAAAAATGTTGAAAATTTGGGTTCTCGTTTTTTGGCTGTAACTTTTGATGCGTTGATCGCAGCCTATTGGAACTGCGCCCAATCGATTTCTCTCGCATAATTACGTCGAAACAGTGCGTCAAAGGATTGATTCTAGCACTTTTCAAAATCGCGAAAATTTTTGCCAAAAATGGAAAGGGGTTAGCCTCACTTTTTTTTTGGGCAAAAAACTTTTGGTCCCAGATTCGATATAAATGACCCTTATCTGACTAATTGGACCCTCAGGAACTCAGAATTCGCAGCGAAAAGAGCGTAGGACCAACAGGAGAGAAACGGCGAGCGAAAAAGCACCTGCTGAAAAATGTTGAAAATTTGGGTTCTCGTTTTTTGGCTGTAACTTTTGATGCGTTGATCGCAGCCTATTGGAACTGCGCGTAATCGATTTCTCTCGCAAAATTACGTCGATACAGTGCGCCAAAGAATTGATTCCAGCACTTTTCAAAATCGCGAAAATTTTCGCCAAAAATGGAAAGGGGTTAGCCTTACTTTTTCTTTGGGCAAAAAAGTTTTGGTCTCAGATTTCATTTAAATGACCATTATCTGACCAATCGGACCCTCAGAAACTCAGAAATCGCAGCGAAAAGAGCGTGGGACCAACAGGAGAGAAATGGCGAGCGAAAAAGCGCCTGCTGAAAAATGTCGAAAAAACAGGATCTCGTTTTTTGGCTGTAACTTTTGATGCGTTGATCGCAGCGTATTGGAACTGCGCCCAATCGAATTCTCTCGCAAAATTACGTCGATACAGTGCGCCATAGAATTGATTTCAGCACTTTTCAAAATCGCGAAAATTTTCGCCAAAAATGGTAAGGGGTTAACCTTATTTTTTTCCTGGGAAAGAAACTTTTGGTCTCAGATTTCATTTAAATGACCATTATCTGACCAATTGGACCCTCAGAAACTCAGAAATCGCAGCGAAAAGAGCGTAGGACCAACAGGAGAGAAATGGCGAGCAAAAAAGCGCCTGCTGAAAAATGTCGAAAATACAGGATCTCGTTTTTTGGCTGTAACTTTTGATGCGTTGATCGCAGCGTATTGGAACTGCGCCCAATCGAATTCTCTCGCAAAATTACGTCGATACAGTGCGCCAAAGAATTGATTCCAGCACTTTTCAAAATCGCGAAAATTTTCGCCAGAAATGGAAAGGGGTTAGCCTTACTTTTTTTTAGGGCAAAAAACTTTTGGTCTCAGATTCGATTTGAATGACCCTTATCTGACTAATTGGACCCTCAGGAACTCAGAATTCGCAGCGAAAAGAGCGTAGGACCAACAGGAGAGAAACGGCGAGCAAAAAAGCACCTGCTGAAAAATATTGAAAATTTGGGTTCTCGTTTTTTGGCTGTAACTTTTGATGCGTCGATGGCAGCGTATTGGAACTGCGCCTAATCGATTTCTCTCGCAAAATTACGTCGATACAGTGCGCCAAAGAATTGATTCCAGCACTTTTCAAAATCGCGAAAATTTTCGCCAAAAATGGTAAGGGATTAACCTTACTTTTTTTCTGGGAAAGAAACTTTTGGTCTCAGATTCGATTTAAATGATCCTTATCTGACCAATAGGACCCTCAGGAACTCAGAAATCGCAGCGAAAAGAGCGTAGGACCAACGAGAGAGAAATGGCGAGCGAAAAAGCACCTGCCGAAAAATGTTGAAAATTAGGGTTCTGGTTTTTTGGCTGTAACTTTTGATGCGTTGATCGCAGCGTATTGTGACTGCGACCAATCGATTTCTCACGCAAAATTACGTCAGATCAGTGCTACAATTAATTGATTCCAGCACTTTTCAAAAACGCGAAAATTTTCGCCAAAAACACAAAGGGGTTAGCCTTACTTTTTTTTTGGGCAAAAAACTTTTGGTCTCAGATTCGATTTGAATGACCCTTATCTGACTAATTGGACCCTCAGGAACTCAGAATTCGCAGCGAAAAGAGCGTAGGACCAACAGGAGAGAAACGGCGAGCGAAAAAGCACCTGCTGAAAAATGTTGAAAATTTGGGTTCTCGTTTTTTGGCTGTAACTTTTGATGCGTTGATCGCAGCCTATTGGAACTGCGCCCAATCGATTTCTCTCGCAAAATTACGTCGATACAGTGCGCCAAAGAATTGATTTCAGCACTTTTCAAAATCGCGAAAATTTTTGCCAAAAATGGAATGGGGTTAGCCTTACTTTTTTTTTGAGCAAAAAACTTCCGGTCTCGGATTCGATCTAAATGACCCTTATCTGACCAATGGGACCCTTAGGAACTCAAAAATCGCAGCGAAAAGAGCGTAGGACCAACAGGAGTGTGATGGCGAGCGAAAAAGCACCTGCTGAAAAATGTCGAAAATTCAGGTTCTGGTTTTTCGGCTGTAACTTTTGATGCGTTGATCGCAGCGTATTGGGACTGCGACCAATCGATTTCTATCGCGTAATTACGTCCGATCAGCGCTACAATTAATTGATTCCAGCACTTTTCAAAAACGCGAAAATTTTCGCCAAAAACACAAAGGGGTTAGCCTTACTTTTTTTTAGGGCAAAAAACTTTTGGTCTCAGATTCGATTTAAATGACCCTTATCTGACCAATCGGACCCTCAGGAACCCAGAAATCGCAGCGAAAAGAGCGTAGGACCAACAGGAGAGAAATGGCGAGCGAAAATGCACCTGCTGAAAAATGTCGAAAATTCAGGTTCTCGTTTTTTGGCTGTAACTTTTGATGCGTTGATCGCAGCCTATTGGAACTGCGCCCGAACGATGTCTCTTGCAAAATCACGTCGATACAGTGCACCAAAGAATTAGTTCCAGCACTTTCAAAATCGCAAAGATTTTCGCCAAAAGAGGATAGGGGTTAGCCTTACTTTTTTTTTGGGCAAAAAACTTTTCGTCTCAGATTCGATTCAAATGACACTTATCCGACCAATTGGACCCTCGGGAACTGAGAAATTGCAGCGAAAAGAGCGTAGGACCAACAGAAGAGAAATGACGAGCGAAAAAGCACCTGCCGAAAAATGTTGAAAATTAAGGTTCTGGTTTTTTGGCTGTAACTTTTGATGCGTTGATCGCAGCGTATTGGGACTGCGTCCAATCGATTTCTCTCGCAAGATTACGTCCGATCAGTGCTACGTTTAATTGATTCCAGCACTTTTCAAAAACGCGAAAATTTTCGCCAAAAACACAAAGGGGTTAGCCTTACTTTTTTTTAGGGCAAAAAACTTTTGGTCTCAGATTCGATTTAAATGACCCTTATCTGACTAATTGGACCCTCAGGAACTCAGAATTCGCAGCGAAAAGAGCGTAGGACCAACAGGAGAGAAACGGCGAGCAAAAAAGCACCTGCTGAAAAATATTAAAAATTTGGGTTCTCGTTTTTTGGCTGTAACTTTTGATGCGTCGATGGCAGCGTATTGGAACTGCGCCTAATCGGTTTCTCTCGCAAAATTACGTCGATACAGTGCGCCAAAGAATTGATTCCAGCACTTTTCAAAATCGCGAAAATTTTCGCCAAAAATGGTAAGGGGTTAACCTTACTTTTTTTCTGGGAAAGAAACTTTTGGTCTCAGATTCGATTTAAATGATCCTTATCTGACCAATGGGACCCTCAGGAACTCAGAAATTGCAGCGAAAAGAGCGTAGGACCAACAGGATAAAAATGGCGAGCGAAAAAGCACCTGCCGAAAAATGTTGAAAATTAGGGTTCTGGTTTTTTGGCTGTAACTTTTGATGCGTTGATCGCAGCGTATTGTGACTGCGTCCAATCGATTTCTCACGCTAAATTACGTCGATACAGTGCGCCAAAGAATTGATTTCAGCACTTTTCAAAATCGCGAAAATTTTCGCCAAAAATGGAAAGCGGTTAGCCTAACTTTTTTTATGGGAAAGAAACTTTTGGTCTCGGATTTGATTTAAATGATCCTCATCTGACCAATGGGACCCTCAGGAACTCAGAAATCGCAGCGAAAAGAGCGTAGGACCAGCAAAAGAGAAATGGCGAGCGAAAAAGCACCTGCCGGAAAATGTTGAAAATTAGGGTTCTGGTTTTTTGGCTGTAACTTTTGATGAGTTGATCGCAGCGTATTGGAACTGCGCCTAATCGATTTCTCTCGCAAAATTACGTCGATACAGTGCGCCGAAGAATTGATTCCAGCACTTTTCAAAATCGCGAAAATTTTCGCCAAAAATGGTAAGGGGTTAACCTTACTTTTTTTTTGGGAAAGAAACTTTTGGTCTCAGATTCGATTTGAATGAGCCTTATCTGACCAATGGGACCCTCAGGAACTCAGAAATTGCAGCGAAAAGAGCGTAGGACATACAGGAGAGAAATGGCGAGCGAAAAAGCACCTGCCGGAAAATGTTGAAAATTAGGGTTCTGGTTTTTTGGCTGTAACTTTTGATGCGTTGATCGCAGCGTATTGTGACTGCGTCCAATCGATTTCTCACGCAAAATTACGTCAGATCAGTGCTACAATTAATTGATTCCAGCACTTTTCAAAAACGCGAAAATTTTCGCCAAAAACACAAAGGGGTTAGCCTTACTTTTTTTTTGGGCAAAAAACTTTTGGTCCCAGATTCGATTTAAATGACCCTTATCTGACTAATTGGACCCTCAGGAACTTAGAATTCGCAGCGAAAAGAGCGTAGGACCAACAGGAGAGAAACGGCGAGCGAAAAAGCACCTGCTGAAAAATGTTGAAAATTTGGGTTCTCGTTTTTTGGCTGTAACTTTTGATGCGTTGATCGCAGCCTATTGGAACTGCGCCCAATCGATTTCTCTCGCATAATTACGTCGAAACAGTGCGTCAAAGGATTGATTCTAGCACTTTTCAAAATCGCGAAAATTTTTGCCAAAAATGGAAAGGGGTTAGCCTCACTTTTTTTTTGGGCAAAAAACTTTTGGTCCCAGATTCGATATAAATGACCCTTATCTGACTAATTGGACCCTCAGGAACTCAGAATTCGCAGCGAAAAGAGCGTAGGACCAACAGGAGAGAAACGGCGAGCAAAAAAGCACCTGCTGAAAAATGTTGAAAATTTGGGTTCTCGTTTTTTGGCTGTAACTTTTGATGCGTTGATCGCAGCCTATTGGAACTGCGCGTAATCGATTTCTCTCGCAAAATTACGTCGATACAGTGCGCCAAAGAATTGATTCCAGCACTTTTCAAAATCGCGAAAATTTTCGCCAAAAATGGAAAGGGGTTAGCCTTACTTTTTCTTTGGGCAAAAAAGTTTTGGTCTCAGATTTCATTTAAATGACCATTATCTGACCAATCGGACCCTCAGAAACTCAGAAATCGCAGCGAAAAGAGCGTGGGACCAACAGGAGAGAAATGGCGAGCGAAAAAGCGCCTGCTGAAAAATGTCGAAAAAACAGGATCTCGTTTTTTGGCTGTAACTTTTGATGCGTTGATCGCAGCGTATTGGAACTGCGCCCAATCGAATTCTCTCGCAAAATTACGTCGATACAGTGCGCCATAGAATTGATTTCAGCACTTTTCAAAATCGCGAAAATTTTCGCCAAAAATGGTAAGGGGTTAACCTTATTTTTTTCCTGGGAAAGAAACTTTTGGTCTCAGATTTCATTTAAATGACCATTATCTGACCAATTGGACCCTCAGAAACTCAGAAATCGCAGCGAAAAGAGCGTAGGACCAACAGGAGAGAAATGGCGAGCAAAAAAGCGCCTGCTGAAAAATGTCGAAAATACAGGATCTCGTTTTTTGGCTGTAACTTTTGATGCGTTGATCGCAGCGTATTGGAACTGCGCCCAATCGAATTCTCTCCCAAAATTACGTCGATACAGTGCGCCAAAGAATTGATTCCAGCACTTTTCAAAATCGCGAAAATTTTCGCCAAAAATGGTAAGGGGTTAACCTTATTTTTTTCCTGGGAAAGAAACTTTTGGTCTCAGATTTCATTTAAATGACCATTATCTGACCAATTGGACCCTCAGAAACTCAGAAATCGCAGCGAAAAGAGCGTAGGACCAGCAAAAGAGAAATGGCGAGCGAAAAAGCACCTGCCAAAAAATGTTGAAAATTAGGGTTCTGGTTTTTTGGCTGTAACTTTTGATGAGTTGATCGCAGCGTATTGGAACTGCGCCTAATCGATTTCTCTCGCAAAATTACGTCGATACAGTGCGCCAAAGAATTGATTCCAGCACTTTTCAAAATCGCGAAAATTTTCGCCAAAAATGGTAAGGGGTTAACCTTACTTTTTTTCTGGGAAAGAAACTTTTGGTCTCAGATTCGATTTAAATGAGCCTTATCTGACCAATGGGACCCTCAGGAACTCAGAAATTGCAGCGAAAAGAGCGTAGGACATACAGGAGAGAAATATCGAGCGAAAAAGCACCTGCCGGAAAATGTTGAAAATTAGGGTTCTGGTTTTTTGGCTTTAACTTTTGACGCGTTGATCGCAGCGTATTGTGACTGCGTCCAATCGATTTCTCACGCAAAATTACGTCAGATCAGTGCTACAATTAATTGATTCCAGCACTTTTCAAAAACGCGAAAATTTTCGCCAAAAACACAAAGGGGTTAGCCTTACTTTTTTTTTGGGCAAAAAACTTTTGGTCCCAGATTCGATTCAAATGACCCTTATCTGACTAATTGGACCCTCAGGAACTTAGAAGTCGCAGCGAAAAGAGCGTAGGACCAACAGGAGAGAAACGGCGAGCGAAAAAGCACCTGCTGAAAAATGTTGAAAATTTGGGTTCTCGTTTTTTGGCTGTAACTTTTGATGCGTTGATCGCAGCCTATTGGAACTGCGCCCAATCTATTTCTCTCGCATAATTACGTCGATACGGTGCGTCAAAGGATTGATTCCAGCACTTTTCAAAATCGCGAAAATTTTTGCCAAAAATGGAAAGGGGTTAGCCTTACTTTTTTTTGGGCAAAAAACTTTTGGTCCCAGATTCGATTTAAATGACCATTATCTGACCAATTGGACCCTCAGAAACTCAGAAATCGCAGCGAAAAGAGCGTAGGACCAACAGGAGAGAAATGGCGAGCGAAAAAGCACCTGCTGAAAAATGTCGAAAACACAGGTCCTCGTTTTTTGGCTGTAACTTTTGATGCGTTGATCGCAGCGTATTGGAACTGCGTCCAATCGATTTCTCTCGCAAAATTACGTCGATACAGTGCGCCAAAGGATTGATTCCAGCACTTTCCAAAATCGCGAAAATTTTTGCCAAAAATGGAAAGGGGTTAGCCTTACTTTTTTTTTGGGCAAAAAACTTTTGGTCCCAGATTCGATTTAAATGACCCTTATCTGACTAATTGGACCCTCAGGAACTTAGAATTCGCTGCGAAAAGAGCGTAGGACCAACAGGAGAGAAACGGCGAGCGAAAAAGCACCTGCTGAAAAATGTTGAAAATTTGGGTTCTCGTTTTTTGGCTGTAACTTTTGATGCGTTGATCGCAGCCTATTGGAACTGCGCCCAATCGATTTCTCTCGCATAATTACGTCGATACAGTGCGCCAAAGAATTGATTCCAGCACTTTTCAAAATCGCGAAAATTTTTGCCAAAAATGGAAAGGGGTTAGCCTTACTTTTTTTTTGGGCAAAAAACTTTTGGTCCCAGATTTCATTTAAATGACCATTATCTGACCAATTGAACCCTCAGAAACTCAGAAATCGCAGCGAAAAGAGCGTAGGACCAACAGGAGAGAAATGGCGAGCGAAAAAGCGCCTGCTGAAAAATGTCGAAAATACAGGATCTCGTTTTTTGGCTGTAACTTTTGATGCGTTGATCGCAGCGTATTGGAACTGCGCCCAATCGAATTCTCTCGCAAAATTACGTCGATACAGTGCGCCATAGAATTGATTTCAGCACTTTTCAAAATCGCGAAAATTTTCGCCAAAAATGGTAAGGGGTTAACCTTATTTTTTTCCTGGGAAAGAAACTTTTGGTCTCAGATTCCATTTAAATGACCATTATCTGACCAATGGGACCCTTAGGAACTCAAAAATCGCGGCGAAAAGAGCGTAGGACCAACGAGAGAGAAATGGCGAGCGAAAAAGCACCTGCCGAAAAATGTTGAAAATTAGGGTTCTGGTTTTTTGGCTGTAACTTTTGATGCGTTGATCGCAGCGTATTGTGACTGCGTCCAATCGATTTCTCACGCAAAATTACGTCAGATCAGTGCTACAATTAATTGATTCCAGCACTTTTCAAAAACGCGAAAATTTTCGCCAAAAACACAAAGGGGTTAGCCTTGCTTTTTTTTTGGGGAAAAAACTTTTGGTCTTAGATTCGATTTAAATGACGCTTATCTGACTAATTGGACCCTCAGGAACTCAGAATTCGCAGCGAAAAGAGCGTAGGACCAACAGGAGAGAAACGGCGAGCGAAAAAGCACCTGCTGAAAAATGTTGAAAATTTGGGTTCTCGTTTTTCGGCTGTAACTTTTGATAAGTCGATCGCAGCGTATTGGAACTGCGCCTAATCGATTTCTCTCGCAAAATTACGTCGATACAGTGCGCCAAAGAATTGATTCCAGCACTTTTCAAAATCGCGAAAATTTTCGCCAAAAATGGAAAGGGGTTAGCCTTACTTTTTTTATGGGAAAGAAACTTTTTGTCTCGGATTTGATTTAAATAATCCTCATCTGACCAATGGGACCCTCAGGAACTCAGAAATCGCAGCGAAAAGAGCGTAGGACCAACAAAAGAGAAATGGCGAGCGAAAAAGCACCTGCCGAAAAATGTTGAAAATTAGGGTTCTGGTTTTTTGGCTGTAACTTTTGATGAGTCGATCGCAGCGTATTGGAACTGCGCCTAATCGATTTCTCTCGCAAAATTACGTCGATACAGTTCGCCAAAGAATTGATTCCAGCACTTTTCAAAATCGCGAAAATTTTCGCCAAAAATGGTAAGGGGTTAACCTTACTTTTTTTCTGGAAAAGAAACTTTTGGTCTCGGATTCGATTTAAATGATCCTTATCTGACCAATGGGACCCTTAGGAACTCAAAAATCGCAGCGAAAAGAGCGTAGGACCAACGAGAGAGAAATGGCGAGCTAAAAAGCACCTGCCGCAAATTTGTTGAAAATTAGGGTTCTGGTTTTTTGGCTGTAACTTTTGATGCGTTGATCGCAGCGTATTGTGACTGCGTCCAATCGATTTCTCACGCAAAATTACGTCAGATCAGTGCTACAATTAATTGATTCCAGCACTTTTCAAAAACGCGAAAATTTTCGCCAAAAACACAAAGGGGTTAGCCTCACTTTTTTGTTGGGCAAAAAACTTTTGGTCCCAGATTCGATTTAAATGACCCTCATCTGACTAATTGGACCCTCAGGAACTCAGAATTCGCAGCGAAAAGAGCGTAGGACCAACAGGAGAGAAACGGCGAGCGAAAAAGCACCTGCTGAAAAATGTTGAAAATTTGAGTTCTCGTTTTTCGGCTGTAACTTTTGATGCGTTGATCGCAGCCTATTGGAACTGCGCGTAATCGATTTTTCTCGCAAAATTACGTCGATACAGTGCGCCAAAGAATTGATTCCAGCACTTTTCAAAATCGCGAAAATTTTCGCCAAAAATGGAAAGGGGTTAGCCTTACTTTTTTTATGGGAAAGAAACTTTTTGTCTCGGATTTGATTTAAATAATCCTCATCTGACCAATGGGACCCTCAGGAACTCAGAAATCGCAGCGAAAAGAGCGTAGGACCAACAAAAGAGAAATGGCGAGCGAAAAAGCACCTGCCGAAAAATGTTGAAAATTAGGGTTCTGGTTTTTTGGCTGTAACTTTTGATGAGTCGATCGCAGCGTTTCGGAACTGCGCCTAATCGATTTCTCTCGCAAAATTACGTCGACACAGTGCGCCAAAGAATTGATTCCAGCACTTTTCAAAATCGCGAAAATTTTCGCCAAAAATGGTAAGGGGTTAACCTTACTTTTTTTCCGGAAAAGAAACTTTTGGTCTCAGATTCGATTTAAATGATCCTTATCTGACCAATGGGACCCTTAGGAACTCAAAAATCGCAGCGAAAAGAGCGTAGGACCAACGAGAGAGAAATGGCGAGCGAAAAAGCACCTGCCGAAAAATGTTGAAAATTAGGGTTCTGGTTTTTTGGCTGTAACTTTTGATGCGTTGATCGCAGCGTATTGAGACTGCGACCAATCGATTTCTATCGCGTAAATACGTCCGATCAGCGCTAGAATTAATTGATTCCAGCACTTTTCGAAAACGCGAAAATTTTCGCCAAACACACAAAGGGGTTAGCCTTACTTTTTTTTTGCGCGTAAAACTTTTGGTCTCAGATTCGATTTAAATGACCCTCATCTGACCAATTGGACCCTCAGAAACTCAGAAATCGCAGCGAAAAGAGCGTAGGACCAACGAGAGAGAAACGGCGAGCGAAAAAGCACCTGCTGAAAAATGTTGAAAATTTGGGTTCTCGTTTTTTGGCTGTAACTTTTGATGCGTTGATCGCAGCCTATTGGAACTGCGCGTAATCGATTTCTCTCGCAAAATTACGTCGATACAGTGCGCCAAAGAATTGATTTCAGCACTTCTCAAAATCGCGAAAATTTTTGCCAAAAATGGAAAGGGGTTAGCCTTACTTTTTTTTTGGGCAAAAAAGTTTTGGTCTCAGATTTCATTTAAATGACCATTATCTGACCAATCGGACCCTCAGAAACTCAGAAATCGCAGCGAAAAGAGCGTGGGACCAACAGGAGAGAAATGGCGAGCGAAAAAGCGCCTGCTGATAAATGTCGAAAATACAGGATCTCGTTTTTTGGCTGTAACTTTTGATGCGTTGATCGCAGCCTATTGGAACTGCGCCCGAACGATGTCTCTTGCAAAATTACGTCGATACAGTGCGCCAAAGAATTAGTTCCAGCACTTTCAAAATCGCAAAGATTTTCGCCAAAAGAGGATAGGGGTTAGCCTTACTTTTTTTTTGGGCAAAAAACTTTTCGTCTCAGATTCGATTCAAATGACACTTATCCGACCAATTGGACCCTCGGGAACTGAGAAATTGCAGCGAAAAGAGCGTAGGACCAACAGAAGAGAAATGACGAGCGAAAAAGCACCTGCCGAAAAATGTTGAAAATTAAGGTTCTGGTTTTTTGGCTGTAACTTTTGATGCGTTGATCGCAGCGTATTGGGACTGCGTCCAATCGATTTCTCTCGCAAAATTACGTCCGATCAGTGCTACGTTCAATTGATTCCAGCACTTATCAAAAACGCGAAAATTTTTGCCAAAAACACAAAGGGGTTAGCCTTACTTTTTTTTAGGGCAAAAAACTTTTGGTCTCAGATTCGATTTAAATGACCCTTATCTGACTAATTGGACCCTCAGGAACTCAGAATTCGCAGCGAAAAGAGCGTAGGACCAACAGGAGAGAATCGGCGAGCAAAAAAGCACCTGCTGAAAAATATTGAAAATTTGGGTTCTCGTTTTTTGGCTGTAACTTTTGATGCGTCGATGGCAGCGTATTGGAACTGCGCCTAATCGATTTCTCTCGCAAAATTACGTCGATACAGTGCGCCAAAGAATTGATTTCAGCACTTTTCAAAATCGCGAAAATTTTCGCCAAAAATGGACAGCGGTTAGCCTTACTTTTTTTATGGGAAAGAAACTTTTGGTCTCGGATTTGATTTAAATGATCCTCATCTGACCAATGGGACCCTCAGGAACTCAGAAATCGCAGCGAAAAGAGCGTAGGACCAGCAAAAGAGAAATGGCGAGCGAAAAAGCACCTGCCAAAAAATGTTGAAAATTAGGGTTCTGGTTTTTTGGCTGTAACTTTTGATGAGTTGATCGCAGCGTATTGGAACTGCGCCTAATCGATTTCTCTCGCAAAATTACGTCGATACAGTGCGCCAAAGAATTGATTCCAGCACTTTTCAAAATCGCGAAAATTTTCGCCAAAAATGGTAAGGGGTTAACCTTACTTTTTTTCTGGGAAAGAAACTTTTGGTCTCAGATTCGATTTAAATGAGCCTTATCTGACCAATGGGACCCTCAGGAACTCAGAAATTGCAGCGAAAAGAGCGTAGGACATACAGGAGAGAAATGGCGAGCGAAAAAGCACCTGCCGGAAAATGTTGAAAATTAGGGTTCTGGTTTTTTGGCTGTAACTTTTGACGCGTTGATCGCAGCGTATTGTGACTGCGTCCAATCGATTTCTCACGCAAAATTACGTCAGATCAGTGCTACAATTAATTGATTCCAGCACTTTTCAAAAACGCGAAAATTTTCGCCAAAAACACAAAGGGGTTAGCCTTACTTTTTTTTTGGGCAAAAAACTTTTGGTCCCAGATTCGATTCAAATGACCCTTATCTGACTAATTGGACCCTCAGGAACTTAGAAGTCGCAGCGAAAAGAGCGTAGGACCAACAGGAGAGAAACGGCGAGCGAAAAAGCACCTGCTGAAAAATGTTGAAAATTTGGGTTCTCGTTTTTTGGCTGTAACTTTTGATGCGTTGATCGCAGCCTATTGGAACTGCGCCCAATCTATTTCTCTCGCATAATTACGTCGATACGGTGCGTCAAAGGATTGATTCCAGCACTTTTCAAAATCGCGAAAATTTTTGCCAAAAATGGAAAGGGGTTAGCCTTACTTTTTTTTGGGCAAAAAACTTTTGGTCCCAGATTCGATTTAAATGACCATTATCTGACCAATTGGACCCTCAGAAACTCAGAAATCGCAGCGAAAAGAGCGTAGGACCAACAGGAGAGAAATGGCGAGCGAAAAAGCACCTGCTGAAAAATGTCGAAAACACAGGTCCTCGTTTTTTGGCTGTAACTTTTGATGCGTTGATCGCAGCGTATTGGAACTGCGTCCAATCGATTTCTCTCGCAAAATTACGTCGATACAGTGCGCCAAAGGATTGATTCCAGCACTTTCCAAAATCGCGAAAATTTTTGCCAAAAATGGAAAGGGGTTAGCCTTACTTTTTTTTTGGGCAAAAAACTTTTGGTCCCAGATTCGATTTAAATGACCCTTATCTGACTAATTGGACCCTCAGGAACTTAGAATTCGCTGCGAAAAGAGCGTAGGACCAACAGGAGAGAAACGGCGAGCGAAAAAGCACCTGCTGAAAAATGTTGAAAATTTGGGTTCTCGTTTTTTGGCTGTAACTTTTGATGCGTTGATCGCAGCCTATTGGAACTGCGCCCAATCGATTTCTCTCGCATAATTACGTCGATACAGTGCGCCAAAGAATTGATTCCAGCACTTTTCAAAATCGCGAAAATTTTTGCCAAAAATGGAAAGGGGTTAGCCTTACTTTTTTTTTGGGCAAAAAACTTTTGGTCCCAGATTTCATTTAAATGACCATTATCTGACCAATTGAACCCTCAGAAACTCAGAAATCGCAGCGAAAAGAGCGTAGGACCAACAGGAGAGAAATGGCGAGCGAAAAAGCGCCTGCTGAAAAATGTCGAAAATACAGGATCTCGTTTTTTGGCTGTAACTTTTGATGCGTTGATCGCAGCGTATTGGAACTGCGCCCAATCGAATTCTCTCGCAAAATTACGTCGATACAGTGCGCCATAGAATTGATTTCAGCACTTTTCAAAATCGCGAAAATTTTCGCCAAAAATGGTAAGGGGTTAACCTTATTTTTTTCCTGGGAAAGAAACTTTTGGTCTCAGATTCCATTTAAATGACCATTATCTGACCAATGGGACCCTTAGGAACTCAAAAATCGCGGCGAAAAGAGCGTAGGACCAACGAGAGAGAAATGGCGAGCGAAAAAGCACCTGCCGAAAAATGTTGAAAATTAGGGTTCTGGTTTTTTGGCTGTAACTTTTGATGCGTTGATCGCAGCGTATTGTGACTGCGTCCAATCGATTTCTCACGCAAAATTACGTCAGATCAGTGCTACAATTAATTGATTCCAGCACTTTTCAAAAACGCGAAAATTTTCGCCAAAAACACAAAGGGGTTAGCCTTGCTTTTTTTTTGGGGAAAAAACTTTTGGTCTTAGATTCGATTTAAATGACGCTTATCTGACTAATTGGACCCTCAGGAACTCAGAATTCGCAGCGAAAAGAGCGTAGGACCAACAGGAGAGAAACGGCGAGCGAAAAAGCACCTGCTGAAAAATGTTGAAAATTTGGGTTCTCGTTTTTCGGCTGTAACTTTTGATGCGTTGATCGCAGCCTATTGGAACTGCGCGTAATCGATTTTTCTCGCAAAATTACGTCGATACAGTGCGCCAAAGAATTGATTCCAGCACTTTTCAAAATCGCGAAAATTTTCGCCAAAAATGGAAAGGGGTTAGCCTTACTTTTTTTATGGGAAAGAAACTTTTTGTCTCGGATTTGATTTAAATAATCCTCATCTGACCAATGGGACCCTCAGGAACTCAGAAATCGCAGCGAAAAGAGCGTAGGACCAACAAAAGAGAAATGGCGAGCGAAAAAGCACCTGCCGAAAAATGTTGAAAATTAGGGTTCTGGTTTTTTGGCTGTAACTTTTGATGAGTCGATCGCAGCGTATTGGAACTGCGCCTAATCGATTTCTCTCGCAAAATTACGTCGATACAGTTCGCCAAAGAATTGATTCCAGCACTTTTCAAAATCGCGAAAATTTTCGCCAAAAATGGTAAGGGGTTAACCTTACTTTTTTTCTGGAAAAGAAACTTTTGGTCTCGGATTCGATTTAAATGATCCTTATCTGACCAATGGGACCCTTAGGAACTCAAAAATCGCAGCGAAAAGAGCGTAGGACCAACGAGAGAGAAATGGCGAGCTAAAAAGCACCTGCCGCAAATTTGTTGAAAATTAGGGTTCTGGTTTTTTGGCTGTAACTTTTGATGCGTTGATCGCAGCGTATTGTGACTGCGTCCAATCGATTTCTCACGCAAAATTACGTCAGATCAGTGCTACAATTAATTGATTCCAGCACTTTTCAAAAACGCGAAAATTTTCGCCAAAAACACAAAGGGGTTAGCCTCACTTTTTTGTTGGGCAAAAAACTTTTGGTCCCAGATTCGATTTAAATGACCCTCATCTGACTAATTGGACCCTCAGGAACTCAGAATTCGCAGCGAAAAGAGCGTAGGACCAACAGGAGAGAAACGGCGAGCGAAAAAGCACCTGCTGAAAAATGTTGAAAATTTGAGTTCTCGTTTTTCGGCTGTAACTTTTGATGCGTTGATCGCAGCCTATTGGAACTGCGCGTAATCGATTTTTCTCGCAAAATTACGTCGATACAGTGCGCCAAAGAATTGATTCCAGCACTTTTCAAAATCGCGAAAATTTTCGCCAAAAATGGAAAGGGGTTAGCCTTACTTTTTTTATGGGAAAGAAACTTTTTGTCTCGGATTTGATTTAAATAATCCTCATCTGACCAATGGGACCCTCAGGAACTCAGAAATCGCAGCGAAAAGAGCGTAGGACCAACAAAAGAGAAATGGCGAGCGAAAAAGCACCTGCCGAAAAATGTTGAAAATTAGGGTTCTGGTTTTTTGGCTGTAACTTTTGATGAGTCGATCGCAGCGTTTCGGAACTGCGCCTAATCGATTTCTCTCGCAAAATTACGTCGACACAGTGCGCCAAAGAATTGATTCCAGCACTTTTCAAAATCGCGAAAATTTTCGCCAAAAATGGTAAGGGGTTAACCTTACTTTTTTTCCGGAAAAGAAACTTTTGGTCTCAGATTCGATTTAAATGATCCTTATCTGACCAATGGGACCCTTAGGAACTCAAAAATCGCAGCGAAAAGAGCGTAGGACCAACGAGAGAGAAATGGCGAGCTAAAAAGCACCTGCCGCAAATTTGTTGAAAATTAGGGTTCTGGTTTTTTGGCTGTAACTTTTGATGCGTTGATCGCAGCGTATTGTGACTGCGTCCAATCGATTTCTCACGCAAAATTACGTCAGATCAGTGCTACAATTAATTGATTCCAGCACTTTTCAAAAACGCGAAAATTTTCGCCAAAAACACAAAGGGGTTAGCCTCACTTTTTTGTTGGGCAAAAAACTTTTGGTCCCAGATTCGATTTAAATGACCCTCATCTGACTAATTGGACCCTCAGGAACTCAGAATTCGCAGCGAAAAGAGCGTAGGACCAACAGGAGAGAAACGGCGAGCGAAAAAGCACCTGCTGAAAAATGTTGAAAATTTGAGTTCTCGTTTTTTGGCTGTAACTTTTGATGCGTTGATCGCAGCGTATTGTGACTGCGTCCAATTGATTTCTCACGCAAAATTACGTCAGATCAGTGCTACAATTAATTGATTCCAGCACTTTTCAAAAACGCGAAAATTTTCGCCAAAAACACAAAGGGGTTAGCCTTACTTTTTTTTTGGGCAAAAAACTTTTGGTCCCAGATTCGATTTAAATGACCCTCATCTGACTAATTGGACCCTCAGGAACTCAGAATTCGCAGCGAAAAGAGCGTAGGACCAACAGGAGAGAAACGGCGAGCGAAAAAGCACCTGCTGAAAAATGTTGAAAATTTGGGTTCTCGTTTTTTGGCTGTAACTTTTGATGCGTTGATCGCAGCCTATTGGAACTGCGCGTAATCGATTTCTCTCGCAAAATTACGTCGATACAGTGCGCCAAAGAATTGATTTCAGCACTTTTCAAAATCGCGAAAATTTTTGCCAAAAATGGAAAGCGGTTAGCCTTACTTTTTTTTTGGGCAAAAAAGTTTTGGTCTCAGATTTAATTTAAATGACCATTATCTGACCAATCGGACCCTCAGAAACTCGGAAATCGCAGCGAAAAGAGCGTGGGACCAACAGGAGAGAAATGGCGAGCGAAAAAGCGCCTGCTGATAAATGTCGAAAATACAGGATCTCGTTTTTTGGCTGTAACTTTTGATGCGTTGATCGCAGCGTATTGGAACTGCGCCCAATCGAATTCTCTCGCAAAATTACGTCGATACAGTGCGCCATAGAATTGATTTCAGCACTTTTCAAAATCGCGAAAATTTTCGCCAAAAATGGTAAGGGGTTAACCTTATTTTTTTCCTGGGAAAGAAACTTTTGGTCTCAGATTTCATTTAAATGACCATTATCCGACCAATGGGACCCTAAGGAACTCAAAAATCGCGGCGAAAAGAGCGTAGGACCAACGAGAGAGAAATGGCGAGCGAAAAAGCACCTGCCGAAAAATGTTGAAAATTAGGGTTCTGGTTTTTTGGCTGTAACTTTTGATGCGTTGATCGCAGCGTATTGTGACTGCGTCTAATCGATTTCTCTCGCAAAATTACGTCCGATCAGTGCTACAATTAATTGATTCCAGCACTTTTCAAAAACGCGAAAATTTTCGCCAAAATCACAAAGGGGTTAGCCTTACTTTTTTTCGGGCAAAAAACTTCTGGTCTCAGATTCGATTTAAATGACCCTTATCCGACCAATCGGACCCTCAGGAACTCAGAAATCGCGGCGAATAGAGCGTAGGACCAACAGGAGAGAAATGGCGAGCGAAAAAGCGCCTGCTGAAAAATGTCGAAAACACAGGTCCTCGTTTTTTGGCTGTAACTTTTGATGCGTTGATCGCAGCGTATTGGAACCGCGCCCAATCGATTTCTCTCGCAAAATTACGTCCGATCAGTGCACGAAAGAAATTATTACAGCACTTTTCAAAATCGCGAAAATTTTCGCCAAAAATGGAAAGGGGTTAGCCTTACTTTTTTTTTTGGGCAAAAAACTTTTGGTCTCAGATTCGATTTAAATGACCCTTATCTCACCAATGGGACCCTCAGGAACTCAGAAATCGCGGCGAATAGAGCGTAGGACCAACAGGAGAGAAATGGCGAGCGAAAAAGCGCCTGCTGAAAAATGTCGAAAACACCGGTTTTCTTTTTTAGGCTGTCACTTTTGATGCGTTGATCGCAGCGTATCGGGACTGCGCCCAATCGATTTCTCTCGCAAAATTACGTCTGATCAGTCCACGAAAGAATTCATTCCAGCACTTTTCAAAATCGCGAAAATTTTCGTCAAAAATGCAAAGCGGGGCGAAAAAATGAAAAATATAAAGACAGCTGCCCTAATGTGCTTCGATGTAACAACCGAAAATTGCGCCGTGAGATGTTCCGACGGTAGAGTTGCGTACTTATTGCAGAACATCAGAGAATTTCTGATTTCGACACGATGCTGGCTGCATTAAACTTCTGAGTAACACAGTCTTCTCAATTGTAAGCCCAAATCAGTACTTGGCCTGTGTGTACTCACCGACTTGTCGGCGATACAAGAAATCAATAATGAGAATAAATATCTTTCAAAATTCGTAGTAAAACATTGATTTTATTAAAGTATAGGTACCCGAGAGAAGAATGTATACATAGATCATGAATACAAACAGATCACATGTAATAATGATGCAGAGACCAAAAAGTATAAATGTATATGCGGTCCATGTACGACATCGATGTATATGATTCATTTATGATTAATACGTGATGCTTACTATAAATTTTTCAAATTTCTAGGAAACATACTAGATTATCCACTATAATCGGCTATAATGTGACAATAAAAGAATTGTTCGTTTCGATATGGGATTCAATTCGACACGCAGTCTTTATATTCCATAACAATAATAATCAGAATTAGGAGTAGGAATGGCAGTGGGATCAGGAGTAGGAGTAGGAATAGAAGTAGGATCTGGAGTAGGTTCAAGAGTGAAAGTAGGAATAGGAGTAGGATCAGGAGTAGGAGTAGGAGTAAGATCAGGAGTAGGAGTGAGATTGAAGTAGAAGTAAGAGTAGTAGTAGAAATAGGAGTATAGGAGGAGGGTAGGGGCTGGAAGGCTAGGGGAGTGTAGGATAGAGTAGGGTAAGGTAGAGTAGGGGGTAGAGTAGGGTAGGGTAGGGTATGGTATGGTATGGTATGGTATGGTAGGGTAGGGTAGAGTAGGGTAGGGTAGGGTACTACTCCTACTCCCACTCCTACCCCTACTCCTACTCCTACTCTAACTTCTACTAGTCCTACTTCCACTCTAACTCCTGCCTCTACTACTCCTACTTCTACTCCTACTCCTACTCCTACTCCTACTCCTACTCCTACTCCTACTCCCACTCCTGATCCTACTCCTACTCCTGAATCTACTCCTATTCCTACTCCTACTCCTGATCCCACTCTTATTCCTACTCGTAATCCTGAACCTACTCCTATTCCTACTTCCACTCCTGATCCTACTCCTATTCCTACTTATACTCCGGATCCTACTCCTCTTCCTACTTCTACTCCTGATCCTACTCCTATTCCTACTCCTAGTCGATTCAATATTTTAGTATGTTATACTCATAGTGCACACATCCTCGTCCACCTTGTTCTCCTCGTCTTCCCCGTCCTCCTCCTCATCCACCTCCGACCATCTCCAACCACCGCCAACCCCCTCCAACAACCACCGATAACCACCTCGAGTTATACCTGCAATAGTAATAAATATTTTCAGTGTAAGAACACATCAAAAATATTGTGTAAGGGTTAATATAATTAATTAATCAATATGTAATCAATTTTATTAGCGCATTTGAAGCTACTGAATATGTGCTTGCGCGAAAAATGAATTGAAATAATTTATTGTATCGAGTTCGAAAAATTTTCGAATATAATTACAACTGCCATTAAATATTATAAAAATGTTATACTCACTGTGCAGAAATCCTCGTTCTCCTCGTCGTCCTCGTCTTCCTCCTCCTCATCCACCTCGAACACCCGCAACCACCCTTTACCACCTCTAACCACCTCCAACGACCACCGCTGACCACCTCGGGTTATACCCCGAATACTAATAAATATTTTCAGTGAAAATTAGAACACATGGAAAATATTGTGTAAGGATTAATATAATTTTGTATTGACACATTTTATCAAGAAGATTATGAGAAAATTATAAAATATTACACAAATTTTACTAGCGTATTGATAGCTACTGAATTTGGGCTTGCGCGAAAAATGAATTGAAATAATTTGTTGTAAGCATGACAAGTTTGAAAAATTTGAGATAAAATATAATTACAATTGCCATGAAATGTTATAAAAATGTTATACTCACCGTGCACAAATCCTCTTCCTCCTTGCCCACCTTGTTCTCCTCGTCTTCCTCGTCCTCCTCCTTCCGTCCAGAGTTTCACCAGATAGTGGACCTGGAGTGCAGAAACTACGAAGCGCTTGTCCCTGAAGTCGAGTTTCACTAGCTAGTGGACCTGGAGTGCAGAAACTACGGAGCGGTTGTCCCTGAAGTCGAGTTTCACTAGGTAGTGGACCTGGAGCGCAGAAACTACGGAGCGCTTATCCTGGAAATCGAGTTTCACCAGGTAGCGGACCTGGAGTGCAGAAACTACGCGGCGCTTGTCCTGGAACTCGAGTTGGACCAGGAAGCGGACCCGGAGCGCAGGATTCAGGAGGTAGAGAACCCGGTACTCGAAATCTGCGGAGCGCGATTCTTATACGTCCGCTCTACTGCGCGGTTGTTTCCAGACTGAGGAATTCGGCTGGCCGATTTTAGATCGGTGACGTCCAGAGAAAAAAAAATTTGGGTGACGTCACTTTCTGAATATCCGATTATCCGAACAATCAAACTTTGGTGTCGAACTTTAATACTATATATGATGTATGATGTAAGATGTGTTACATGATATATGATGTATAATGACTTTAGTCTTTACATTTCAGACAAGGTATACGCACTTTATCTTTCCTGCCGATTCCAGACTCAAGCGGCTAGGCTCTTCGATGGTCAGCCTTTGACTCAAGATATATTCTTCAGCGAACGGGTCAGCTAATAACGCTGCCGTTCTGCGACAGTTGGATGATAAAAATTTTTATTCATTTATTTGAAATATGGTACAGTATTCGTAAAATAAACATTTTTTTTCTGTTCAGCGAGTGCGTAGGTTCTGATATTCCGTATGTATGTACATTATTCAGAGTATGATACACGTGTAGAGAACATAGACGCATAAGAATCAGAATCCTTATCAGAAAATATGCATCAAAAGTTATGTTCAACAAACAACTAAAACGACATTTCTTCTAAGGTCTTATTGTAATGAAATATAATATTCCTGCAAGTGTTTATTTTGGCAGAAAATTTTTTATTTTACACTTGTTACTGATTGCTCTTTTCGAAGTCACATGTTGATTAAAAGTGTGTACAGTTAAATTATGCAGCTGCTACATGCATCTATGTTAATACTGAACGCTATAAATAGCAAAAATTATACGGATATCTACAATCATTTCTATGAATTCCTTATATTTATCGATATAATTTAAAAATCGTAATCGCTAAATAGGATATGTGTGTCTTCTAGGATTCACATTTACATTTAATATAGGCACTTTCAACGCAGAATCACATTGCTTTTTCTTTCTCTTTCATTCACATTTCATCCAATAAGAATTCAATATTGTTGAAAAGGTAAGAAAAATTATTTACAGGCTGAAATGAGGCAATAATTTTTACCGGAATATACGTAACTGTTGCTAAACCTAAATCTTATCCATATGATTAGTCATGGAAGAACTTATAAACAATAAATTGATCCGACATTTCTAATCATGTAATATATAGGTGGTATTATTTCGGTACCAGAGTTTTAATGTGAGCAAGCGTACTGGTAACAGATTCAAAATTTAAATAAATATAATACTATAATTATAGACAATGGCATTAAAATAATTTATTTATTTTAAAGATATTGAAAGTCATAGTTTATAATCTAAATCCATGGAAGTGAAATATTATTGAAGCTGTTCGATTTTAATCTTATCCCTAACAACGATTAAAATCACCCGCGTATAGGAATGACAATTTTAGATATTATTCATAAAGTCTGAAACATTTCAGTTGTAAATATATTTCAAAAAATGTATTGCTATTCAACAACAAATCTTCAAAGACCGTATGGCCACATACAGATACTTCGAAAACTTATTAATAATGTTGCAGGCACGGCATGGACGGCTACTTGCGATACTGTGCCACTGATGCAGAAATATTTCTTTTTCGTTCGTGTAAATTACTACTATTACATCTAACTCTAGATAGCACTGAGTTGAACTTATTTCATGATAAATACTCTATCTCTCTTCTCATTAGCATGGATAAATTCGTACAGAAATATAATGTATATAATTCAGCCCTCGATCAAATTCAGGCGTTCAATTATTTTTCTATCAAATATCAACAATTCTCTCTTTACATTCAATCAAAACAGTAGTTCTAATTTTACGTAATCAGGTATATCAGACACAACCTCAATATCGATTCTTGGGCTGGGCGATTATTGGAATTGCAACTTTGAAAACGAATGTATTGCGCCACTGAAAAGTTCACCCAAAATATACCTAAATCTCAATTCTGTATTTTAATTTCAATACTGAATGTAGATCAACTTCTGATGTAACACTGATAGACAAAAAAATAATAGTATACGCAGATATCTGTTCGTATAAGATAACAATGAGATTTTTGAGTCTTCAGTATAAAAATCTACGACACGTACTCTCAATAAACACTTATATTTGAAAATCACTGGACAGGAGTGCCCAAGTCACTCCGAATGGAAAAATCTAAGCGAGGGTTTAATTTGTATGTACCGTGAAAAGCGCAATTTTCTTTTGCTCTCTGTTCTCATAGAAAGATATTCGTAATTTGGTATAACTATAACATCACTTGTTGTCAAGAAATTGAACTGCCAGACATGATATGTCATTGAATATTCTTCTATCTGAATATTTAGAGCTCAACGTAATGGTATTGTCAACCACGAACATAGATAAATACGTAAAATAATCACAAATCACTTTTACTTTGACTGCTTTTACTTCGATTACGTAGAAGAGAAGCGTCGGTCAAAGAATATGTACCTGGTTCGAAAACAGGAGGGTATTCTAGTCCAGGGTAATCTGGTGGCGGTGACGTGGGAGGTGGAATGTACGGCAATGTCGGAGGCGCCAAAGAATTTCTGCTTGAATTTGATGACCGTTGTTGAATGTGAACTGGTATCGATGTGGACTGTAACAATAATAGTAATTTTAGGTCTGTTATGGATTGATAAATTTCATTACCAAAATAATATTACTTCTGTTAAACAGAAATACAATGAATATCTAAAAGAATTATGAAAAAGTCTGATAGGTGTTTGTCCAACGATTTAAGGGATTCCAGTGATGTTCTCTAAGGAATGTAACTGTTGGATGATTACCTTGGGGATGTTTGTCGTTGGTGTATCTGGACTCCAATCACTAACTGAACTTGTTGAACTGAAGCTCTGACTAAGTGTTTGGGATTGACTGGTTCCACTAAAGGAACTTAGAGACTGACTAATTCCACTATCTCCAGGACTTTGACTTCCAGAGCGATTCGATTGATGTTGTTGGTTAGTCCGTCTTTCTCTGAAAATAGCTCTGTGCAGTCTCGGTGAACCTGAAAACACCAAATTTCGATAAATACGTTGCTGTTTACTTATTTGATACACCAGAAACATAAAGCACTTACAAAGATTAGTCAGAAACTCCGAATAATGAGAAATGGACAATAGTCCTGTTTTGCACTAACAATAAGAAGACAGAGAACCTTAATAATTCGTAGAAAGAAAAGAAGTACAATGAATATAATGTGTATATTTAGATTATTTTTATTCAAAATATATTGATTTACCTAATAATGTTTTCTGATGATCTTTCGGCAAATCCAAAGTGCTAGGCTTTTGTGGGGTTTTGCTCCCGAACAAACTTTTAAATCTGTTAGTTTTTTGAACATGTTCACTCTTGTCCAAATGCATTTCAAATGCTGGCCTCATTCCGTCTTGTTCAAATGGTGAGCTTGGTATTGGCGGAGGTTGGTATTGTGCAGCATTTTTCAATTTACTTTTATCCGAACTTGTACTCTTTTTATCTGTTCTTCTCAATGAATCTATCCAATGTTTTTCAGGTGTGGAATGATCTCGACGACGATCTATAAGATTAAAACTTCCTTTACGCGTTACCGATGCCACTTTCCGTGCACGCTGCAGTGTTTCTGATGACACAGGTGATGCCAAATCCCCACTTGACCCCAAATATCCTGGGAAAAATAATTGGTATAAAAATGATGAATGACTGCGAACAAGAGTAACGATGCTCTGAAAATAATCACTGAATTTTGGACAAGAAATGCCAAGATGATTATAATTTAACAACTTTGTAGCTGATTGATTAAAATTACCTTCATTTCTGACAAGTCTCTTGGGTGCAGAATGAATGTTGGCGAGTATCTCACTAGTATCTGAGACCCTGGTTACATGATTGTCAATACTCTTTTTTCCATGCTTGAGGTCTTGTCTCCGAGGAGTTCTTGGACCATGTATGTGCGCATTTTGTCCATAAATGGCATCTATTTGTCTGTTTGAGGTTTGAGATTTTTCCGCTCTACTGTCATATGGCAAATTTGGTTCGTTTTGCCGATAAGATGGCTCATTCTGACAATTTGGATAATACACAACACCCTCCTGTGGTCTGCTCTTGTGCGAATAGGTTTCATGCTGCTTTCTGTGCCTGTATACTGGCTGACAAGGCTTAATCTTTGCAGAAGATGTTTCGTTCAGATAATCATTGACTCGACTTAGCTCGTGTGAAGATTCCTCATTGATGTTTGCTTGAAGGCAATTGGACTGATCCTTAGTTTTACTCTGACCATGGTTATCGTCAGTATTCCGTGTGAGTCCGTAGGAAGTACTGCTGCTGTTGGAAGATGTTTCATCCCAGTTTCTTGTACGCCCATATATCACTCCGTTGGTTGGTAAAACCTCATCGAAGTTTCTTGTTTGGCCGTATATAACGCCATTGTTTGGTGATATATCATTGAAGTTTCTATGCTGTATATGTACATGATCACTGGTCAGTAGAGTGACGTGAGGCGATACAGATCGGTTTCCTAATTCTTGACGACGGTCTTCTTCCTGATGTGACAGCATGAACTGTTCCAATGTAACAAATCCCTGTAGGTCGTCAGGCCTTCTACTCCGACTGCTATGTGATCTATGTGTAGAATTTGGGAAGAAGAGATAAATTTTGAACAATTATCTGGTATAATCATCTCAATCTACACACGATACTATTAAGTTACTTATGTTCTCCTACCAAGCTAGCATAAGTCAGCTTATACTATACAAAAATTGAGCAGTACCATGAAGCTGAGAAGTCAATTTACATTGCTCGCTTGAATTTGAGGAATGTAATCCCTTGTAATTAATATCAGTTTTGCAATCTTTTCTAGTATCCAGATAATAATATTATGTTACTGAAGCATCAAGTCATGCAGTCAACAAAGTTTGATGCCAAAACTTATCTAATTAAAGATTCAATGTTAATTATGAAACTAATTTGATACATGCAAGCATTGTTACTGTTATCAGATGACGAATTACGGAAACGTTAGGCAGATGCATATTGTACATTTTTGTATATCCAATATCTTGTAGTCTGGGTCAAACGTGCACAAAATGTTGACATAAAAAATGAATACACGTTTCATTGACAATCGAATAATTTATTATAGCAGGCATAACATCTTTATAAACATTATTTATTGTCTTAATTATAGTTTTAATAAGATCCTACATAAAATTAAAAATTTTTGTTAATACTGATAGAATAGCACCGCAAGACATGCTCCTGATAGTGTTTTTTCCAAGGTAAAAGAAACTATAGGCAATTAGTGATCAAGCTGTTCAATGTCTTTTGTTGAAGTATTTTATTCAATTCTATTACCTGTCTGATGTTCGTCGATAATCACCCATGTCTTGACTACTTGGCACATCCGTTGCACTATGAGATGAGCTCAGTCCATAAAACGTACTTCCCGCTACAGTCACTTGCAAATCCGGAGAATGTGGAATTAGGTCCTGTTTTCTGTAGTTGAAAGCATCACATTGATTTTCAAAATTTCATTTGAATTTTCATTGATGAATTAAAAAACGGTAATATTAGTTTAGTAAACACTGATTTATATTTCATGTTAGTACTGTTGAACCGATTCTAAAATGTAGAAACGAAAAACGGTCTTAACGACATCAATTTTTGCATATTACAATACCTATTTGGAGTGGATGTAGGTAGCACTCTTCTATAACTCCTGAATTGAGCAGTGGGTACTGGAACAATTTGATTTGACCCAGCTCCTGAGTATCTGAGAAACCTCAAGTACATTCGATCAAGGCTTGCACCCCCCATCTCTTGTTCTTTAAAGCTGGAATCTTTCCTCCCAAGTTTCTTTAAAGATCCGAACTTCTTTTCCAAGTTTGGTTTGTCCAGTGGTGAACCATTTTTGAGCTTTGCTTTGTTTTCGCTGTCACTTTCGTCAGTTTCACTAAATAACGCACTCGTTTGCCCATGGCTTTCCCCTCCTAACGTTGCCTTGTTAATTGCATCTAACCAAATAGTCAAAATATCCTCTGTATCTGCCGCAAAATAAAATACAGTCCCTGTGTGATAAACTTTGAAAGCATATTTTCGAGATTTCACTTCTGTCGCCTGTGAAGCTGTAAATCCTGTTAATGCAATCAGGCAATCAGCTTTTACGCTCTCTTGCGTTTTAAACCTGGAATATAAGTGCAGAAATTTTTCATACGTAATATATTGTAGTGTAACATATTCAAGTACTGTATTAAAATGAAAATGGAAGTTATTTATTTTACTCCCTCTCCCTGAAGTTATATTTGCCAATTGAAATATCAGTAAGTCTGACGGTGAGATAGTTTCAAGTTAGGTATTGAATATATGTAGATATAATTATATGTCTAGACGTCAGGTATCGAAGAGATGAATCATTTTTCTACCATCATACTAAAACTGCGATTCTTTTATTTGCCATAAAATAATGGTTCGTCATTGAAAAGTATGATTATATTACACATGTTTTTCGTTCTATGAGTTATCTTTCACATGCTTAGGTTATATTTAACTACCTTCACCTATTTGAACCTGATAAATTATAGTTTTTTCATTCGATGAAGCAGCATGAGTTTTATGTACTACAAACATTACTTTTAACTAGAAATTTGGTCTGAAACCAAGATTTCCAGAGTTCTAATGTCAAGTTGGCAAAGTTGGGAGTCAAAAACATAAAGTGAGTCTATGTTCATCTTAGATCTATTGATATAGATAATAACATTTCATACCTGTATAAGGATGAACCCTTCAAAATGAACCAGGCTCGAGCCCATGCGCCTCCAGCTCCTCTGCTGCGATGGGTCAACCATCCTTCCAGATCCCCTAATCCAACATCTTTAACAGAGACGTTTCTCCTTTCTGAAACAAACACAAAGTAATGATTAATTTAAAGCCGACATAGTCACACTTCATATTTACATGCGATATATTTTTTCACTACAATTTTATACGAGTACTGATCAAAAGTAAATCATATTCGTACATTAAATAAGTTAAACGTTTGTAGATCTAGTACTCACTGGCAAGTAACAAATTTCGTTTACGGCTGCTTCGAGGACTTGAACCTGAAGCTTTACTTGAGCTGGCATGCAAGCCTATACTGCGAGCAACCATCATTGCTCTGTTAACAACACCTTTTTCTGAACTCTTGTCCTTTTCTAAAGTTCGAGGTTTCGAATCAGGAGTTTGCATTTGCCTAGAACAACCAACACCATCGGGCGAATCCGTGTTCCTTGAAATATTATTGTCCAATGCGTGTTGTTCCAGCGATGCGGAATTAATCGAGGAACCCTCGAAAAAAGCCTTCTCCTCTTTAAATTGACCCTCGTAAATTTCAGAATAACCATAAGGATCCGTCAATAAAGTTGGTTTATGATCTCCAAGTGGTGTACTTGGTTCATCAATAAAATCAGTTGACTTTGCGACAAAGTCACTATAAGTTTCTATGACTTCACTTTTCTGACATTCATCTGAGGTATCAAAATTTACGGGATTATCAAGAAATGATTCCGATTTTTTCAGATCTCTCCTAACACTAGGCCTCTCCAGAGGTACAGGCTTCTCTTGACCTTCCGAAGGATTAGATATATTTGTTAAATTTAGGGGTGCTGGTTTTAGATATTTACGTGGAGGAGGTTCAGGAGGAGTTGATCTCTGTTTAGCCTCAGGCTTTGTTGATGTCGCTTTGGGTATATCTGTCTGTTGTCTTGTTTGTAAACTGTTGTTTTGAATGCTTGTTACCGAACTATGTTTCTCCAAAACTTGTTCATTATTTCCATCAAAATTTTTGCTTGTTTCAATAACAGAGTTTGTCTCATTGAAATTGTGCAAATTCTCAGCACTTCTGGCTTTCACTTGCACCAATTTAGTATGTGCGATCAAAGCATGATTAATAGTTTCTATAAGTTCGCCAAACTTTTGAATTGTTGTATCACCTTCACTACTGCTACCTACATTTTCGTTGTAGCTACTGGTCGACTCGGACTTTTCAACACTACTCTCATGACTTGAAGTGTCATAATTAGGTGGTGCATCACTGATAATGCGTGATTCTTCTACTTCTTTGTTTTTAGGATTCTTATTATCTAATAAATAAATCTCCTTATAGTTGTCGGTATCTCTCGTAAGTTCTGTAATTGCCTGAATGCTTTCAATATTGCTTTGGTAATCTTCAGTACTACTTCTATGGTCAACGTCGTTAATTCTAATATGTACAACGCCTCTACTAACATCTGTTCTTTCAAGCACTTTTGCAAGATTTGATTTTACATCGATGTCGATATTTCGAATGTTTTTTTCAAAATCATTAATTTTTTGTGCAACGCTACCAATGTTCTGTGTATCTATATTCGGTGAATTCTTATCCGTATTATCTAACTTCTTATTAACGTCATTAATAATAATTCCATCACCTGGAAAAGATTCAGTCTTATTTGAACTGCAACTAGATGCATTTGAAATCAAGCTCAATTTTGAATGACTTTCAATGGTGGCCAATTTCCGTTCCACAAAATCGTTTTCAGTCAAATCGTACGCCGGTGTACTATAACTCTTGTCCAACTTGCCTCGTTCTCTATGATGAGCACTTGGTTCGCATGTTTGAACATCTTGTAAAATACTAGAGCTATTTTTATTATTACTTGATTCATTTAAAGGCACTTGAGTATCATTTGCATTAGAGCTAATGTCAAATTCCACATCCATAAGTCTATTTTCCGAGTAAATTGTATTCTTGTCAAAGGAAATACTCTTTTGTGTGCTGAGCGTGTGCTTTAAATTTTGGTTCGACTTATCTTTATCAACATGGGTATTCTCAACCTCTTCAGACTTCTCCTGAAATTGAACTTTCTTTTCATCTGTCTGTCCATCCAATTTTCTTTTCCGTTTACTTTGTTCTATGCCCAGACAAGTTTGTGGTCTCAAATTTGAAGGGACATTATCCAAGCCATGAGCACAAGATGCAGCCTTATCCCGTAATTGAAAGGTCGTATTATGCTCTTCTTTCAACTCTCGCCAAAACTGTTCAATATCTACACCATGTTTAATCATTGGGCTGGCACCTGTTATTGTAGCGCGTCTTTGTACCAGATTTCTGGGTTTAGAAGAATACAAACGAACTGATGACGGAGGTTCGACTTCGCTATCCGAATCACTGCTATCGGATGGCATCGTATCCAAGGTGATGACTGTGTCCAAAATACTTGCAGGCTCTGGACTGGGAATCTTTGGTACTTGCCTATTACAAAGAAAGACATCAAATTAAACAGATAACATTCCCCAAGAATCTAGCAGCATCATGTAATAATAAAGTAGGATAACAACATTGAATGGTGAAAACTATATTTACCGAGGTAACGGCATAGTGAAATCTGGTATCGTTAGCAACTCTGGCCGTGGTGATGGTAGATTATGCTGCCATCGCGTAGTATATGTTGTTTTTTTATTGCTTGGTAGCCTGTAAGGTTTTATGTATATCTGGCCGTACACTTTTGTATGCCTCGGCCTTCGTTTTAAAGTTAATAAAACCTCGGCAGGACATTCACGGAAGAGTTCCAGCACATTTTTTCTCTCCCATCCGACAACCGTTTGATAATTTACCTGGAGAATAAGAAGCACATGTATATATACATATTGTCAAAAAGATCTCGTGCACAGGATTAATACAAGGATTCAACTACAAAGAAAAGATAAGATAGTCTTCAAGCATTTATTTAGGTCAAGAAGAGACCTACTTCAAGCTGAGTTTCTCTTGCAAGGGGAACGAACGACGTTCGGATCACGGATTTTCTTCAAACTTTGTACACTTTTCATACTCCATTAGAACAACATAATGTGCAAGTAACAAGGCGTACAACTTTGGCGTTTTCAAGAAAATCGCAAGAGAAATCTTACGTAATTCAATATCTACCGGTGCGTAGCGACACTGACAACGAGGCGGCGGCGGCCGAGCGATGAGCATTCAATATCCGTAGTCGCTGGATCGCTGGATCGAGTCCCGCTCATGTATTTTTTTCTCCCATAATACTGTTCATATTCTTTTTCATATATATTACAATTTAAAGGTAGTTTAATGAAAAAATACGTGTATTTGCATAAACCTTTATCGAATTTCCAATGTTATATAGTCAAACATCGATAAATAAAGGTGTAAATAATTTTATTCAATAAAACAATGAGTTATAATATGTCAACGTAAGGTTGTGCTTTCGACTTTACAATTTGCAGGATATTATTTTAACTATCTCATTGTTTTATTGAATAAAATTATTTACACCTTTATTTATCAATATTTGACTATATAACATTGGAAATTCGATAAAGGTTCATGCAAATACACGTATTTTTTCATTAAACTACCTTTAAATTGTAATATATATGAAAAAGAATATGACCAGTATCATGGGAGAAAAAAAAGAAAAAAAAAAATACATGAGCGGGACTCGATCCAGCGATCCAGCAGCTACGGATATTGAACGCTCATTGCTCGGCCGCCGTCGCCTCGTTGTCAGTGTCATTACGCACCAGTACATATTGAATTACGTAAGATTTCTCCTGCGATTTTCTCGAAAACGTCAAAGTTGTACGCCTTGCTACTTGCACATTATGTTGTTCTAATGGAGTAAGAAAAGTGTACAAAGTTTGAAGAAAATCCGTGATCCGAACGTCGTTCGTTCCCCTTGTTAGAACTGACATCACAATTAATAATGACCATAGGAAAACTCAATATCTTGTGTCATTTGAAAATTATGTTTCACATGTATCATATTCATGGTGAATGCAAGCTTGCAAAACCAGTTATTTAAAATTAGGCCTACTTGAACAGTATCTCATTCTTCCTAATATTACTCCTCACATACCTATACAATTTCTCCCACTAATGATGTCTAACTATTATTTTCCAACATATATCAATGTTAAAGGAATAGAGATTTTGTTTAGAAATTCTTCTTTTTTTTTAGGTAGCCTCAATCATATGAGGAAAATTGTTTATTGGAAAATTATGCCATGTCGGTATTCAAATTTAAATTAATCATGCAATAAATTCAACTGATCGGTTATTTACCTGGACAATTTCATCACCTTCTTCCATTTTACCGCATTGATGTGCTGCAGATCCGAATTTAATTTCAGCTATTTGATGAGCACCATGGAACGATGGCAATATGTAGAAGCCCTGAACATAAAACATTTTTGAATTATTTCAACTAACAATATTTATCATGGAACATTAATCATGAAATTATTCATCTGATTGTGAGTAAAAAATTTACAACTGTATTGCGTTTTAATCTTGATATATATATACAGGGTGTCCTATTGCTGAAAATATGCTCAAATATATCGAAAACTAAGCATTAAATTGAACAATGTGTCGGACAAAAATTGTTGTATATGAAGGGGGACATCAGATGAGCATCCCAGTTTTTGGATCTGGGGCCTTTGCTGGGCCCATTGGGGCCCAACTTTCGTTTTTCAAATGGAACCTGCTATTTTTTATTTTACTTTCGTATTTCTCATTAAAAAGTAAGTTTAACTCCTAGTAATTTTTTAGTTATCGTCTTCAAATAAGCGTAAAACTTTATTAGAAGTTTTCTCGTGAGAAAAGTGGTAATACATCAATCACTGTCAAGAATTTAAAAATGAGAACAAATTCTACAATGAATAGAATTGTTCAATGTTGAAAAGTGGTTAGGCGCTTGTTTATGTTTGTTTTTAAGCATTGCCAAGCATTTAAGAACTGTGGGAATTAGCGTCACTTGATGCATACCCTAGGGAGGTTGTTTGGTCAGATTTTTAAAAACTTTTTTTTCACTTTTGACCGAAACATCTTTCAATTTAATGATTAAATTTCGATATATTGGTGCGTATTTAAAAAAATGAGACACCCTGTATTAGCGTAGACATAAAAATTAGTTATCACTACGTACACTATTAAAAGATTGATTTTATATGAGATAATTTAATCGGACAAAAGAATTCTGTATAAATCCTTGTAATTGCATTTAAATAGTATTTCATACTGCTGAAATAGGTTCCATAATTGAATTGTAAGTAGAATACAGAACTCCATGGTCGTATTAAATTCAGATTGTACATAAGAAGTATTATCTGCAGAGGAAATGACAATCTTACCGACATTCATGCTTTATCTCAAACGGATGTGGCTGCTAAGCATTCATTGATGTTTATTGATAATATTGAAAAGTCTCATAAGAATCTTTTACTCAATTAACAATAACTTTATCTCGATCAAATTAAATCTTATTATTACTGTTTTATATAAATATTGCACAACTTTTAAATATATATTGCATAGTATCATACGATGTATATGAGAAATTGAATAAGTTAATTATGAAGCTGATTTCATTGTCAAAAGAAAGATATCAGAAAAAATGCTATAGAAAAACGATTACTTTTCATTACTTACCAAATCATCACCTGGCCTTTTCTTTAACGTTGCTAAATCCAGACTTGCTGGCTGTAATATCATCGGATCGGCCATGTCTTGTATAATGTAATCAGCCAATTTAGCTAGTTGTCCACAAGTAGTTCTTATCTCTTCAATCGGTCTTTCAGCGAATCTGTCACGTTGAGCGCAGGTCGCCATTTCTATGGAAAGCTTCAACAACTCGGCCTTTTTATCATTGTATTCTAGTTGGCCGCTAAACGGAGATCGATCAAGCCAACAGACCAAAGGCTTCAGAGATGTTACAACCGATGCTACGTCGGATAAAGTTTGAGTGGTGACGGGTTTAGAATCGGTTTGTCGAGATAATTCATTATGCAGACTGTGGGCCTGACAAGACAGTCGTAATGCCAAAAGCTGCAAATTTTCATGGTCAAGTTCATAGTGAAAGTTTCTCAAATACTCAACAGCTTCGAGAATTATTTCTTGATGGCCAAGCTTCAGTACCCCAAGGTGTTCTAAGTCTTCCGGTCTGAGATTCAATAGTTGTTGACCATTCACAACATGGTTCATAAAACTGTGAACGTACGGTAACACCGAATTGTCTAAGCCTGTCGAGAGAATTGCAAGAACGTATTAGCAAATGATGAATGGTAAAAATTATTGTCAAAAAAATATAAAGGACTTTGGCAAAAGTGAATCTGATTTATGGGTAAAAATGTATGAGAACTTTACAGAAAGATATTTTATACAATCACCCTGAACGATGCACCCTGACTAAGAATGCATAATAATTATCAGATCTGGAATGAATGCATCATTGAAGTTTCAAGTAACAAAGGAGAGAATTATTTTTAGAACAACAAAAACAAACGAAAGACGTTCATTCAGTCACGCACATATCGAATTTATCAATGGATTACGCAATTAGTCATACTGAATGAACGAAATTAGCCTTCACAAACGAAGTTTGTATTTGTATAACATACATGTATGGACGTAATAAACTACGAGGGCCGGGGGGCGTATACAGGAAATGGAGTTTTCGCATCGTATAATACGAGAAACCGTCACTGAATTAATACGTACGATTCTAAGCACTTACAATGTGGCATAACAAATATTACGAAGTAATAATCAAGCCTTCCACGTACCTTTCAACCACTCACACACCTGATCTGTCTTCCATTCTGCGACATTGACGTACGCCATGGTTGGCTATTCATCTCTGACTAAAGATCGTCCAACACGAAACTCTCTCTCATGCTCTCCCTCCTCGCTGTGATCCCAATTCGCCTGGAATTAAGGAGCCCGAACGCCACCGAACGCTGTACTATGGATGTGGACCCTGAAAGCGACGCAAAAGATATATAGGCTGTGGTGGCGCTGCTGTCGTCAGTATAGGATATAAGTATTATTATTACAGCAATGACCGGGCGTCGATAACGAATACTCCACACCTCATAGCATCACCAATGCCATACTTCATATCCTATACTCAAGGTCATTAGCCTATACTGACAAAACAAGCGCGCTCGTGGCTGAATTTCGAACTACAACCAACATACATCTTTTTCGTCGATTTCAGGGTCCAAATTTATCATGATTCTCGTGTGCCGTTCGACCTCCTTAACTCTAGGCTCTATGTCCATGAGTGTGAAATGTATATCAGTGGTGTAAACACGGTCTTGTAGACAGGTCTGGGAACTCCGGCTGTAAAACCGTGCTCGAAAATGAAGCCGATGTTGTGAAATTTCGCCGCTAGCGCTAGTGAGGGAGAGGCCTACTTAGGCCGTGTTCGTAAATTGACTGACAGTACTGAAAATTCCCTAGGACAGAGTCAGAGCTATTCACGAACTTGAAAGCGCAAAAGAGATGAAAGATTGCTGACAGTACTGTCAGTCAATTTTCGAACACGGCCTTAGTACGCATACACCGGCTTCGGAGATTGCAGCGCTCCGGTCTTTGGTGCACAAATTGAGAAACACAGGCTTCAAGACGGTCACGCTGCGTTATATGTATAGGAAGAGGCTTGGAGTGCCCAGACCAGTGGCCCAGACTTGTCTATAAGACCGTGGTGTGAAGACTGGTAACCTCTCTCCATCAACGTTGCAGGCAACGCACAGACAGAAGCCTGAGAGAGCCCACGCTAGCGTTTTTCGTGTTCCCGATTTCGTAGCGTACTCTGACACGAAATAGATTTCTGGAACTAATTTTCGAGGTGCATTGTCGGTAAGCGCATGTTGTTAACAGACCAACACTGCCGTCTTTAGCATCACGGAGGCAAGTTGATGTTCGTAATTTGTTCAATTTTTACTGCTGCTGCTGATCGCCGTAAAAGTGTTTTGTATCATTCACTGCTTTCGTAATGCCAAATACGGCAGAGTATTAAACGTTACCAACATGCCTTTACCATGCACCTCGAAAATTAGTTCCAGAAGCCTGGCTTGTCAGAGAGCGCTACGAGATTCGCAACACTCTCAAGCTTTTCTCGGTAATGCAGCACGTTAGTTTTTCCAACTCCCGTCGTGAACGCTTCACTTAGTAGAACTCCACAGCTGGCGTATGCATAAATTTCTCGTTTCCTTACATACGTGATTGAGTATTGCTAAAGCAGCTAGCCGTGTGCATTCCTTTGAAGAATGCAAAAGGGCATGAGGTGCGCGGGGGTATTGGCAGCGCTCTACATTGACCGATTCACTTATGGCATTGCAATGTCAATTGGGTCGGTAACAGTAGGAAATATTCTTACCGAAGCTTACTCCCACCCAATCCCTCACCAAACTTCAGAAAGTTCAATTTAGCTGGCTTTCCATAGCAATTTTCAGAAAATGTTACATAGCTTTCCTACAAGCTTTTATTCCGCCATTGCGTAGCCATAGGTACCCTACATTTACTAACTCGCTTATGGGGTTTACAATGTCAGTTGAGTCGACAGTGGTCGGAAATTTCTGTACTGAAGCTTCTCTCGTTTTCTCACGCCGATTTGTACAGAGTTTCAGAATGCTGCCTTTGACAATCTTCAATCAACGTTTCACTATAGAGAGCCGGCCTATGGGAGTAGCGTGACAGAAAAATTTCTTTATATTTCATCCAGCAGGCATTGTTACAGATCAAGCAACTTATCAGGTGTCGATTTAAATCCCACCAAGACTAAATAATCCCGGATAATTAGCAATTTGAAACCACCGCCGATTGGTTAATTTTGACTGGATAATATAGATTACAGCATTTCATTTGATTTATGATGATTGATACACTATTGTATTTTTCCTCAAGATATTATCAATTACCGCGTAATGTTAATTGAAGACAAGTGACTGTAAATTTAATCGAGAAAATGAGAGGCACGAATAAAGATCCAACTTTTGTAATTGCTCGTCTCGTTGACTCCATCGTTGACTGGAGATTTATAATACAACAGTTTGTAATAGAAATATGATATTAAAATTCGAAAAATTCGTGCTTTAGATATTACGTACAACAGAAATATGAGCACACATATAGTGATGAATCAAAACACAAATGGGTTTAAATTAGAATTTTCGAGCGTTGCAGTAATACAGCGCAAAGATGTCGAGGGCGTAATTAAAATTTGAAACGCGAAGCCGCCATAATCTAATCGCTTACAGGCAACTGTAGCTCCTCTTTCGAGTAAGTTTGTAAGCATATTTTCACCCTCGACTCACAACAACCATAACAACTGTATAACCCTGTCGAGTGACAAAGGTTTCCAGGAAATTAGCATTTTTCATTGTGCGAATCACCCCAATTCCTCCGCTGTTCATTTTCAACGAATTATACCGTTAAAACGAGAAGTTCAAGGCAGCTACCTGCGTTTCTGTTCGGTCCCCACTCGTCCTCAGTGGTTGTGAAACGATGTGAAACTTTACATATGGTGTTTAGATTCCGCGTAGGCTGTTTATAACGTGGTATCACGTTTGGTGTATATGCAATATACCTGCCACATCTGTCAATTATAAACCGAAATTCGAGCCATGGTTGAAAATAATGACCTGAAAAGTGAAAGTATCATGAATTTGGCAAACGTCAAATTAATTACAGAAGGCAAAAAATTATTGGATGAAACCACACTCAGCGTGAGTATAAAATTCTTACCTGTGCTACCGTCCGATGTTCAAATCTTTTTTTTGTCACTTGAAAATATTAATTTATTGCATTTTTGCAATAAATTAACTACAGAGGTGCATGTTTCTATGTAATGGCAATGAAGTGGCTTATCTATAGTAATTTTGTTTTTTAGACGTTACATTATTACGTGCATACACTTTTACTATTTGACAGAAGCTTTTATCTCGTTAATTTGTCACGTATGCAATCGTCAATATCGCCATAGAATATTTGAGATTAGTGCAGTTTAAAGTGTTTCATGTAAACCTCCTGTAAATACATACTTCCAGTGGTGCCTCAAAACGTAAGATTCATACTCAGGGAAAAAATTGGAATATGTTAAGTAACCCATACAATGGATGTGTAAATAATGCACTCATTTTTTTTCTTCAGATACAACTGGAAATAAAAACAAGTTTCGAGCATCTAATTGGCGTGTTGAAATCAAGAGAAAAGCAGCTTTTACGTCAGGTGGAAGCCGTCCATGTGCAACAGCTTTCTTTAATACAGTCGAATCTGGATTTAGTATCGTGTAAACCTTTAGTGAACATAGATTTAAGTTCGAGGTATGATATTGAGTCGCAGATATTGCACTTGGGGAAGTTAAAAGTATTTGGAAAAAATTGTATGTCTGTAAAAGACACAGAGCCTTATAAAGTCCAGGAATATCAAGACGCAGACAAGGATCATGAAAGTTTTAACAAATCAATTAAATCTGATGATAATATTAGGGAGGTAGTTGAAAAACAGATTGAATTTGAAGCAAATGTTTCGGCATGCGATGAAAATACTCAAACTTATAACAATGGCATGCTCAACTGTTCATGTAACTCAAGTCTAAATTCAAGCTCGGGAAGTGAGAATAAGTCTAATGACGAGTTTAGCACTTTGTCTATGTCAAATTGTACGGTGATTGATAAGCGTTTATTTCTCTCAAACAACGAATCTTCGCCTGAGGCAGGATCAACTGAACCAGATAGCTTGTTAGATTTAACAAATGAAAATTCAAGAATAGATATCCCTAATGATTTAGTGAGCTCAGGAGACTCAAAAGAATTATATTCAAAGAACATCACATGTGACAACGTTACAAATATTAATTTTTACAAGGACGTTAATGCAAATAAAGGACAAGGTTTCTTATCCAAACATTCAGTATCATCATGTGAGCCTGACAGAAGTAGACAGATTAGAAGAGATAGCGGTGAACATCCGAAGCAAATACAACAATGGTTACAACAAATTTTAGTTGAAACTGAAACTGAACCAATGGTACACGAGATCGAACAATTTTCTGAAATTTCTAAAGCAAGATTGTCTGGTCAGTTTCCATTAGAGACTTAAAAGGAACTGATGCCACTTTCAACCCTGCTCTTTTAAAGATTAGCCCTTGCGTTCAAACGATAGCTAAGAAATTAAGTTTTTTGAATCCCAATAAACCGGGGCCAAAGTTTCCACGGGTATGGGAAGTAAACCAAAAGTCTGATTTTCCATCGCTACTACTTAAATGATGTACTGTAATTTATTTATTTCTTGCGTTACTTATGTTTACCGTATTTATAATAGGTCCTTGTCATCTCCTTGTGATGTATTTCTCAATTTTGTGCTTTCGTTTCTATGTTTCGAACGAACATCCACATGTATAAGAAAACAAAAATTTGTAAAAATGGTCGGAATGTTATATTAATAAATATAGTATTATGTATACTTTAATCTGACGCTTCATTCTCACTTTATGTACCATGGCCAATGCAGTTACAAAAACCTAATCAAGTAAAGGAATCTCTGTAATCAGTTAAACTTCAGGTCTCAGATATTTTACAGAGAAAAATCGATTCATGCCAATGCTTGACGTTTAGTACTTTCTTATATTCACAAGCTTTAGCTGCAGTCTGTATTTAGTTAAACTCAAATTTAAGAAAAATCAAAGTTGCAGTTACAAATGTGAATTTGTATGTCGAACACAGTAATTGCGTGAAAGAGTCCCAACTTTCTCCCACAGTTTATGATAAGAAGAATATATACATTGGTTTGACATATTTACCATGAAATTTGTTTATCTTAAAAGAAAATTAACCTTAAATTAGATAAACGAACAAAAATACAACATCCAATTTCAGCTTTCATTCAACGCCTCTTCATTTAATGGATTAAATTAACTTCTCTCATTACATTCATTAATGTGTGTACATTGCCTTTTCAATAGAGTAAGAGGAAATAACAATAACAATTTAAAGAGATAGTACCACCAGTCTTTAAAGATCCAGAAAGAAAAATATTTTTTATAACCGTCTATACAATGTCAAATGGGAATTTAACTTAGAATTGAACATTTTTTGAGAAAATTAAATCTTGATTATGAAACAAGATTTTGTATTTAGCCATAAAACAACTATGATCACCTACATGTCGCAAATAAAATTTTTTATTATACTTATACTATATATTACAGCGGTTCCTAAAGTTTAGATTATGAACAATGACTACTTTACTCATTCCTGATATTTCCGAAATAAATAAGCTTGCATTTAATATTACACTAGGAACAGTTGTCAATACAGCATACTTTATTCAAATCGAGAAGTCTGATAAAAGCAGCAACACATTGAATTATGTTATATATCATGTATCTGCGTAATCTGAAGAGAAGCATAGCTATGAAGATGATGAAATAGATTTTAAATCAATATCAAATTTATCGTGCTTGCAACACGTCAAGTAAGTAGATGCAAGTGAATAAGAAAATGTTCTAATGGTAATAGTTGACATATGAATCGTATACGCTCAGTAATCAGAATATGCAAAATATTTTCGCAACCTATATTGCATATATGTAATTCAATTTTATTAGTAATAAGATAACTTCGGTGTAAACTCCGTGCAACATTGAGGGTCTCAACAGGGAATAGCAGTTTCATTTTGCACTACCAAATACCTAAATTTAGCTCACATCAAATTATATTCTCACTTCATGACGATGGCCAGAAATTATCTGATCCAATTTTTAAAGTTCACGAATTAGCGTCACGTACTTAGCGAATTTCAACATACGTGAGATAAAGATTCAAAGGATGTAAGTTAAAAGTACAGTAGGAACAATGGATTGTGTAATATTATACACAAATTTACCAAGGCTTTACGAATCATACGGCGAATTGTTCAAGGTTATCCGTAGATCACGCCTTCAATCTTACTTCACCATTTTCGAATTTGGTCTCATTGCATGATACCTAAAGATATATGTATAGCAGCTTCAACAGGAACTGAATTGCTAAACTCCATCATGAAACTAAAATTGAATTTGGGTCATAAATGTATGAGTTGGTGAGGGAATTTCTTTAGATTTGTGAGTATGCTGGGTCTACCATGTTTGATCCATCATTTCAATGAAACTTGATAGAAGACCCAATCTTCGTAAAATGACGGAATGAAGGCTTGAGCCTTTGTAAAAGTAACAGGACCAGGCAACTCGGATAAAACTTCTTCAAACATTTTCAATGAATCTGGGCACGACGCTGCGCTTCCCTGTAAAAGATTACCATGAGTATAATTATTAGATATAATTAGGAATATGATGAATGCTTCATCGTTTTGAATCATCTTAAATCATCAATTTTTGAACCATATTTCTATTGTTATTGCTATTTTAGAGTATTCACCAAAAAGAGAATGGGGGTGATTACACTTACGTGAGTCATGAATTTTCCCGCCGGTTTTAATACTTTGAAAGACGAATTTAATATCAACCTAATAAAGTCCCACGCATCTCCGTCAGGTGTTGGACTGATAGGTATGTCGGTTAAATCGCCAAAAACGTAATCAAATTGACGTCCTTCTTCGATCATGTGTTTTAGAGTCTTCACACAGTCACCTACTATGATCTGTAAGAGAAAATTGAGTACAAAAAAATAAAATTAGGCATAATTTGACGTTTCAGCAGTCGGTTTTCAATCAGATCTCAGTTTCACCTCATAGTTGTCACCTTTCATTTTGTCCAGACAGTCACCACATATACTTCTCATGTGCTGGCTACATGCTTTGATGACAACTTCATCAAGCTGAAAATAATTTGTAAAATTGGTTACTAGAATATGAACTCATATTTATGTATGTAACATAAAAAACAGGAAAGACCTGGAAACTGCGTAGAACTAATTTCTTCTACTACTATTATAATTATTGTAAGAGTTTAAGATCAATTCGAATATTTGAAAGCAAAGTGTACAACCGTACCTCGAGCATTGTTACAAATTGTGGTTTTTGTTTCAATAGTTCCCAAAGTAATCCCCCATCACCCCCTCCAAGAATAACAATTTCTTTCCCTGTGTAGTTTTCTTTGTCGCGCTGCATCAACGTGTCTGTGTAAATCATGTCTGCTTCTGACATATCTGAAAAAATACAGTACAATTAGAATTGGAATCACATAAATCTACCCTGATTATTATGCATGGAATTCCAAACAAAAGCATGTGTTTTAAACGACAATTACTCACTTTGCAATTCGTCTAGAACCAGCATGTTTCCAAGTGACTTGGAGTGAACAATCTGTACTTTCTGATACGGTGACCGTGCTTCAAAGACCAGTTTGTCAATGTCATATTCAAGCAGTCTTTCATCTTCAAAAAGTTGAAACAAGATAAATTAATAAATATTATTAATTTCTAGATTTTCTTTAAAAGTAGAAGTGAAGAAAGAAATAAATATCTACAATTCAATGGTGCAGGTGATAAAAAAAACTTTTTCATTATTATAATAAAACTGTTGATTGGAGTTGAAAAGAGAATTAAAATTGAACCAGACATATGATAGCATGGTTGCATAGATAGTCACATAGAGACCACATTTACTATTATCTGTGTATTTATAATATATACAATTAATGCAATTTAATCTACTTTGTATCAAATCATTCTGAGTATTGTGTGAAAACATTTTTTTGAGAACAACACGTTGTCATTTTCTGTCATGACAATAAGAAATTTGAAAAAATTAGTACTTTGGTGCTTTTTTTCGAAATTAGACATTACAAGAAGGTATGCAGGTTCAAAGTAATTGTATGTACAACAGAGAAACTCCAAAGTTTCTCAATGCATGCATGGTGGCTAAATGACGACACAATTTATAACACCACCTGTGAATATTCAATAGGAACTTAAAGCTTGCATTGAATTCAAAATGTGATTATACAGGGAAATTCTGCAAATTAATCCCGCGAATCTCTGAAAATTTTAATCTACTTTTATTCCTACAAATTCGTAAAAATTTCAAAATAGTTCATACCAATTACTCGTTAAGAAGAGTCTTCTTACTCGCATACGAATAAATTATATGAAATTGATCATTTTTAATGAATAATAATTAGGCTACTGCTTTTGGAAACAGTGAAAAGCACCGTAAAAATAATAATAAATAAAACTCACCGGCAGTTGGATAGAATCGCTCATAATGGCCACCACGTTTAATGGGAGCAAGCGTGTGGGACCGGGTGGCAGCAACCGCCGCCAGCAATGCTGTCTCCAGGTCTCTCGCTGTCTACCATAGCCATCAAACAAACCAACGAACAAACAGAACAAACGTACTAACTAATTAACCAAATCTCTACTTGCTATAGAGTATAGAGAGCCTATTCTAGGGGCTTCTTGACAATAATTTATTATTTATACCAGAAACAGGAAGATGATACTTACAGAATAGCATTATTTATTTGTCACTATGACAATGAAAAAGTATTCATTCGAAAGTTTCTATATCGTCTGCAAATGGGAAAGAAAAAACTGTTGCTGCTTCTTTAATCGATACTGGAGTTGCTGATAATACTATTCTAACTGCGGCCAATCATATGCGATGTGCTATAGTTACGTGCAGTTTCAGAAACAAGATGAGCTGTTCTTAGTTAATAATTCGACTGAAGTAAAATAAATGCAATATTTAAGTGTTGAATCACCTTTACGCAGCCACTTCTTTTCATCTTAGAGCACTATACCAGATAACATCTGTATTTAGCATGACGTAATTACGTTGCATCTATTCTTCATACGATACTAGGCATTAGGCATTAGGCATACTCAGGCTTTGTGACATTATATATTGTGTATTGTACACGCAGAATTGCTGAGTTGAGCAGTAATGTTTTATGGCATGGTAATATCTCAAACTACAAGATTGTTCACGAATAAGTTCAATACTAATCAAAGAACATCATTGTGGTCATATTACAGTTTTAGATACCCGACAGATTTGGACCCGATCTATGAGTTGTTTATTGCTATTTAACCTGCACATCAATGTGTCGAGTATTGTGCTTAGTACGATAGTACAAGGTCAACAGGGTGTCCAGCCACTGAAAATTCTAGAATCATGAAATTTAACAGTAAATCAAATCCAAAATTTCTTGGACTATAAATCTCAATTTATAAATGTGGTTAATTTCAACAGCCGTTATCAATTCTTCATCTCGGAGAGAGTCATTCAAATGCAAACTGCGATGTATTTATTTAGAAATTCATTTAAATTGTGATAAAATTTGTCTCACAGAATATCATAATTGGAGTAATATTTTTCAATGGGCAGTTCTATTAAATTTTCGATTCCCATACAATTAAAAGCAATCGATCTGACGAAAGCATTATTATTTTTTAAAGAACCCGAAATTATCATAGAATCCCTTGTTGAGATATAACTGGACACCTTGTGTAATCTGTAAAAATGATAAAAAATTAGTAAATATACATTGCCATACGGGAAAATCTGAACACATTGTAAGAAGGAGCGAAGAAGTGCTTTTGAAACTCATCATCTCATGGGAGTGAAAAAAATTAATTTCCTTGGATCGAAAAATTGCATAACAGCGGCTATAAACCAGATATATATATATATAAAGTGCTAAAAGTCTAATAAGAACATTCCTGACAAGCCCCTAAAAGATAAATGTGTCTACGAATCAATTTTAAGACGATGTGAGAATGAGTAAAATCTATTCCATAACGCATTATAAAATTGGAAGGGCTATTCAGACGTGTGACAAAATGAAAATTGATTGTGGGAATACGGTTTCTACCTGATAGTGTCAGGTAGAGATCATATATGGTTCCACGTCTTACGGGTGGCAGGCGTTTGCTGCGCTGGCTGTTCAGAGCCAAAGCAACGTCTGCTTCCAAGTATCGCCACTGCTACAACGTTCTCTCTATTATATTATGCTTAAGCTGTTACGACATGTCTATATGATGACTGATATTGTTCTCTGTCGCTGCAATTACGAGGCATTATAAAATAAATTCTTAGTTCACACCAAAGGTGTTTTTACCTATGTGGGTGACACAACAATAAAAGCAAAGATCTTCAATTTTTTACGACTCATCCATTTTACCTTAATTATTACGAACATTAAATTCAACAACATAGACAATAATCCAACTTGTCATTATTAAACTACTTATTTTCACAGGAAGATCATAAACAATTGCAAACTCATCATTGAAAGAATTACTATAATTTATCAATAATTTTGAAACAAGGAACATTTTGACAATATCGCTTAGTTGTTTACTTTGACCAGAATTAATCTCTTCGGGATGAAATATCATATTTTCAACAAGATATCTAAAAATTAATGATGAACAACATTGCCACGTACATAACAAATAAGTATGACTATGATGAGATTACGATGTTAACATTATGTGTGAAGCTCTAATTGAAAGTTGTGAAATGAAATTGTGATCGATAGTAGGTAGTTCGAATTTACAATTACAATACATACTTATAACAGAATTCGTAATGCTACGCAGTTAGAATGTAACAGAGTAAGAATAATACAGAAAATTATTTTTATATTTAGAGTTGATCAAGTGTACAATCTATGCGTGTATAAGTGATGAAAACACTATATTACAATGGGTAAGACAGATGGCCAAAAAACAGAATATCACAGAAATATGATCATAAGTTTTGGTGCATGCAAATTCCACCAAATCTATTTCAATAGATTTTGTAGAAGACACCAACTGGTGCAGTTTAAAAAGACACTGTGTAAACGATATAAGATTGCTTCGCGAACGGAAAATAAACATATTATACAACTAGGGAATATAATTTAAGTCCAAGGACAAGTGATGTAATCATCTGAACAGTTGTAACATTGTAATCGCTTTAGTAGTAGTTTATTGAAAAATAATACCTGAGAAATGCGTGGTTGAATGTTAAATGCCAGAAAATAAAAACGGAGCATTAAGGTGGCAATAAAAATTGATATGAAATGACCTCCCAAATGTCACAAATGTTTTCAATTATTTATTCCCTGTCATAGATTCGAAACGGGTACTTATCATAAATAAGTGAATAATTTTGCTGATTCTAAGAGTGGTTCAAATTTTAAATCATTTTAAATCATTTTCAGCTTACCTCAAAATTAAGTAGACTCTCTTCGTTGTCCCCTTTATAATACTCAATGTTTACTGTTACTAGGCCTTTAGGGTAAGCTCGTACAGTAATAAGAGTTCCTCTTACACCAGTGTATAACAAAAGAAGACTTTCATCTATATTCATTTCAGTCAGTGGCTTTAAACTGCCTATATGCTCCCCCAGGACATTAGAAATTGTAGTTTTCAAGTTTGATCGTTTCTCCACATCACTGATCACGTTACTTGATACGGTGAAATCCAGCAACACTGTATGTACCACCATCTTTTTTGACTAAAAAATCAACATACAACATACATGATTTAGGAGAATAAAAGTAATTCACCTGTTCGGCGAACAGACCGCAATAATGAACTTAAATAACCAAGTTTCAAAATAGTTATGAGGTGAGATTGATTTAGTGAAAACAATTTAGCCACTATACTATGACATTTTTGTGGAATGGCAGATAAGGAAATGTTAGTGCAAATCAACATGAACGTGGGTGGCAAAAAAATTAAATTACTACACGTGTATCAAATTCTATGCTTCTTTTTCGATATTCCATAAAAACTAGATGATATGGTAGCTAATTAAATTGTTATTTTATATATGTGTAACATATTGAAGTTAGTAACGTTATCGTAACGATTCATACTGCAGAAAAACCATTATTTGGCGATTTTCGAGTTGTCTGAAATTCAGTAAACCATAATAAAACGAAACACACTCACATTTCGAAATCTTATTTCCTTATAAATCAAATGTAAAATTAAGAAAATAGTGATTCTTTCCCCAATGTTTCGTTACGATAACATTACTAATGTCAACCTCGTATATTTGTGAGATTGTCATCATTCTTTAACATCATTGAAGCAGTAACTTTGGAGTATGCATAGGTTAAGAAATAAGTAACCCTAAAACACCTGTATAGTTTTCTCTACCTTCGAACTTATTAGTGGGGTCGATAACGACCCCACGCATTTCTTGTTTGTAAAATAGTTCTAAAAGTAATAATGGAATTCGTACGCACATAAATCTTTCCGGTTTTAAATATGAAAATGAATGGTGAAGAGCAAATTCAACTTCATTGAAGTGTAATAGTAGTATTATCGTAAGTATTAACGCGATAATGTCAATTTCTAGCTTAGGAGCGCAGTTTGAAAGTCGACTGGGGTTGTTTACGACCCCGTAAATGTGTTTTAAGGTTAATGGATAGGAGAGGCTGTGTAAGCTTTTCAAGTAATTATTATACGGAGTTCAATTTTTAACTAAATAACTATTTCCCACGAAACTTCCCTGTGAGTTATTAAATTCTTTTTTTCGCTGAAAAGGATATACGTATTTCACGATTTTAATAAGATCGACCTCGCAGGGCATGCGAATAATTATATTCAGGTGAAATTTTGGAAAACCCTTATCAATGTACTAGGACATAATACGAAAATCGTGTACTAACAAAATTTGTTTTATTACGCCTACACGTGAATGTCTTGGGTTGACAAGTATCCACGGTTTTAGTTCGAGAATAAAAACGATAAAAAAATAAATGGTACTCACCACAAAATCTGACGGTAAGTAAATATTCCTTGATTAACAATTGACACACAGCGCGAACAAGTGAGAGAATATCTGCTATCGGCGCTGATTTTCTCTAACAACTGTTCACGTGCCCTTTAAATTTAATATGGCACACGAAGTTTTTGCCCGTGGACTAGACTAGAGTCTTAGATGTAGTACTAGATTATTCCTACTAGCCACACCGGCCACACCGCTTCTAACGCGAAAACTCAATATTTACAGCAGACTGCTTTTCACGCCACCATCCGCAATCTCTGAACCTTAACTGAATTCTGTAAGACCGTAAATACGCATGCGCCTAGGCGGACGATGCTAAGATACTCACACACATGCATGCACAGCAACATTCCACTATCGCTGTGTGTACGGCAAATTACGCATACGCTAATACAATTTACGAAGTGTCATCTCTGGTAATCTTAACATTTCACGCTCAGTGCCACCTGCTGGGCTGACCATAGATGCCTACTACAAAATAGTATGGAGTTGCCTAGAAGAACGTTAGGATTATTGCATCCAATTACAAACCCTGTGAGAATTTTCGATTGGTACGGCACTTCACAGGCTTCACAGTCTTCGACAAGTGTATTGTATACATGCTCTAACCGTATCACATAGGTCATTTTTTGTATCATATCTGTTTGAAAGTAGCCAGTTAGTCCAGTCGAGATAGACATTCAAATGGAAATACATAATTAGGGGGAGCGATTTTTTTTTTTAAACTTCGGGGGGGGGGTTGGAAGTCTAAATCTCGATTTTCGGGAAAATCCCGCCACTGCGTTCGGTGAAAAAAAAAAAAACGCTCCCCCTAATTATTTCTATTTAAGGCTATTTTTATGTCTATCTCGACTTTAAGTATTGAATAGTACTTTACTTTACTCGTCGATGCTCATTCAGCCAACACAGTTAGGGTATATTAGCTATATACTGCTATATACCCAAGATAATTTTGGCCTTGAATAAAACAGGCCCTTCAATGTTGCACCCAATTGCATCGGTTACACACGTGCATACAACTGCCCAGAAATACTCCAAGGACGTAACCGATAGAAGCGGAAACGTCCGGAGATGGGATGCGTCTTAGTTGATATGTTATTCATAAGTGAACTCTCTAAAAATTTACCTATTCTTTAATAAATGTTCTTAAATAAATTATTGTAAGTTTTTACTCGCTCAGAACAAGAGGATAAAGCTGTTGTGAAAAAAATACAGCTACCATTACCATAGCAGTAGAGCTACGATTGTTTGGTCACTCCACACTGATGGAAAGACCCAGTTAACGACCTACACGCGAGAAGTAAGCTCTCTAGATATATTTGTAAAAGATGAGAAGATAAGTAAAACAAACAAAAATAAAAATTCAGAGATACAATTAAGCTGAACGATGTAAATAATGACATTTATTTATTTATCGATTTTACACTGTAAATATGATACGTTGAATACAGAATCGTGTTTCACGTCGTATGCGTACGCGATTAATGAAGAAGATATATTAGCATGGGAGTATTCGCATTTTAAGAATATATATATATATTTATATTAAGCTGGTGTAATTTATTGGTCATGATATTCTGTGATCAATTGTTTATTTATTTGTTCGTATTTTCCTTTTACTGTCCATTTTTATTCCTTTTTTTTTTTATTCTTCAAAATAGAATAAATTCATATCATTAATATATATGTGTGTATATATATATATATATATATGCATATTTGTTGTTTGTAATATATTATCAGTATTATTATTAATATTATTATATAAATCGATAAGTTAGTTTGTGTGTATTGGCTGCTTGTGTATAATAATAAGGCCACTATCATTTCCGATACGCGTGCTCGCGTGTCTCTTAATAACTGCGAATGCATCCGAATATATTATGTATGTAGTTTTCTATGCATCTGGTGCATAACCTGCAGCTTTAACTGCATGCACACTATATTCACTTTAAAGGTATCTTACCAGCCTTGCAGAACGTCAGGTTCCCATAAAAACAGCTTGAAATAGAAAAATGACGTGCGAAAGGCTTGATTAAGAGATCTGATTACGTATCGTATCTTAACAAGTTATGTGTGGATACAGCGTGTTTTGTTTGCAAGTGTACGTGTTTGTGTGAGTGTGAGTGTGTATGTGTATGTGTGTGTGTGCATGTAAATTTGTGTGCGCGTGTGATATGTGTATGTGTGTATGTGTTAACACGCGTATAACTTGTGTGTGTGTGTTATTTTGTGTAAGTATTGCGTATGCCCTGTACAGTGTGAATGACAAAATTTATTATATCTGTTTATATAATATTCGTAGTGACTGTTAGTTAAATAAAAATAATATTACTATATTATACGTATAGATTTTTTTTGTTTTTTCGTGTGGTTTTCTGTTTTATAACAACAAGGTTTCGCGTATTTCTTGGTAATAACAATTATAGGGTCCGTTTTTTTAACTTCTACCATATACAAAGCAAAAATAATATTAATAACATTATAATATAATATATATAGTGGTTGTATGTAGTTTACCTTTAATTATTAATTTTTGTTTATATGTATATATATATATATATATATATAATATTTATAATTACAATTATATATATATATATATATATATATATTTAATTTAATAGTAAGGCGATTTGATTCTCGGATTTTTAAAGGCATTAAGGTTTCTTTCTTTTTTTTTTTCTTAATTTTTTCTTCTTTTCTTTCTCCTATCAATATTTTTACTGCAAAGTCGATACTAGCACTATTAATATATGTGTATAGGGTTTCTTACTTCAATTATGACATTTACACAATTTGCCCAAACAAATTTGAACAAATTTTTAAACGCTCAAAGTCTAGGAAGCGGCAACATTTTTACGCCTCTGTGATCAATCGTAATTCACAATAATCGTCGATGTACGTACGAAGTTGAATCTAAAAGAAGGAGTTGAAAAAAAGTAATGACTATACCGTCCCTATGACTACGAAGCTAGGAAGTGCAGTGCCCTATAAAACACGGCCGTTAAGTAAAGCACAATTACCTTTAAGTTACCTTCGCCGATTGAGGGCGTTGGCGAGATAATCCCCATTAGACCAGTTTACTAAACACCACTCTGCATGGTTATTATTTCATTAAATTTTTTGTTTCTCTTATTTATATCTCGTTTCTCATTCCGTCTTACAAATTTCCCTATTTACGCGCTGAAGTATGAGTACATTATTATGTAAAGTATATATTTAGTCGCTAAGATGTAACGCCGTTTCTGCCCATCATTCGTTTCGAGGGTAAGAATGACGACGTTCGAAATCAAATATTGTTTATAAAAAAAAAAATAGCATATACGAATGCCAATCAAATATCGCTATACATTTATAAGACACAGCAGTTTGTTATTTAATTTATTTATTCTTTTTTCCGTTTTTTGTCGATTAATAAAAATTTTCGTTTAATTGAAAGAAGTTCAACGTATATATTTTAAATCGACACGCGGGCGTTGCATCATAGCGAGAGAGTATGGCTTGTGAAGAGATATGACATCGTGGACGTTTTGTCTTTGTTTTTCTTCCTCTTCAAAACGTCAAATTTACATCAACTTCTGCTTGGCGCACTCCGGACAGATAATATCATCGGCGTCAGTGATGAATCCACGACCGACCAGAGACGTCTTGCATCCGGCACAAATGAAGCAGTCGTTATGCCAGTGCCGATCTTCGAACGAGATGAAACGCGTTCCACCAATTCCTGTTAACAAATTTCAACGAACGTTAATAAATTCAAAATTCATCGAACCTGAACTCTGGCCTTACTCAGTGTCATCACGGAAAGAAATTTAAGTACGTCGAGTTCTCATAGTACACTGAACAGAGATGACTGTTCCTAAGTATCCACAACGTCATTTAATAATAACGTAAGACGAAACTGTTAACAAAACCTGTTTGAAATTTAATACACATTTGTTAGAAGCATTTTCGCAGATACAGTCTATGAAAATTCAAACACGATATTGACAATTGAAAGAGTGTGTTTTAATAATAAATTCACCGTGTAGTAATATTATTATGCCAGTGTACTTTGTCAATCGCATGTATCTAAAGGAATTTCAAGCTGAAAGTATAGCAAAATCAAAACAAATTGTGAATATAAAGTTAGGGTTTTATATTAAACTGACTTCACCGCCGAATTGATTTCAATGAAAAGTTATGAAACTTAACATCAATTTGTCTTGTTATTGTCGGAGACTATACCATACAATTGATATACCGCGTGACACTTTTGTGATAGTTGTGTCTTTAATTCTTCCACGGATTCTTCTTCACAATTGAAAATTTCAGTTTTACATTTACTAAAAATGTTTAACTATAGTATAGAATATGTATATAATAAGATATTTTTCAAATTCCTACTCACAATGCAATTTTGAATGAATTTACGAACCCAGTTACTAGCCAAATTCTTTCAATTTTCAGAACGTTTCAGTAAATTAACGGTGTAATAGTCACAAATTTAAAATCTGATTACCAATTCCGAAATTTACATGGTAATTTTTTGGGCATTGCTTAAATCTGATACTGTTAGAGATTTCGTATAATATTTATACCTGAACAAGTTGAGTAGATTCAGAAGAAAATTCCGTAATTTCCAAAAACTGTTAGGATACTTTTAAAATACTGTACGACGAAATTTATAATACACATGAGTGATATTTGAACCTAATTACGGGATATTTGAAATTGCAGGGCAAAATTAATGGAGATGTACATTGATTCCTTTTGCGACAATATACTTGTATTTTTAATTTTAACAGACTCTAATCGAATTTCTTTGTACATGTATCTGGTAATTTCAGTAACATGTTTGGTAAATTCCAAATGCTGTACTGTAAAAGTATAGTAAATTTACAAACATAACAAATTTACCAAAACAGTTTAATAAATTCAAAATACGCTTTTTCGTTTTTCTAAGCAAGAAGCAAAATTAAGAAAATTGATTGCAAATTTGATGAGAATGCTGAGTAACTCATTTTCAAGCAACAAGTTTTCATTTTGTCAGACTTTTGTGGAGTGAATATGTGGCAAATTTGCAAACATTTTTAACAGTGTTAACAAACAGTTTATTAGGGCTCAACATTTTCTACAAGACTCTTAACGATGCATGTTCCTACCACAGCCAAATATTGTACGGTTATCAATATTATCACATCACGTGTTTGGACAATTCTTAAACGAGTTTTTAACTCGGTTTTTAACGTTAAATGTCCTGTATCGTAATATTCCATGTTACATGCATCGTATTTTTAATTCAGCGGCGGTTGATATTCTAAACTGCATTATATTTTTAATGCTCTGTTAGTTACGAATAGGTTACTATACAATTATTGTAATTTTCGCTAAAAAATCTATCATTACAACGCGTAATTGGGAAATTTCTCAGCAGGTTTTGATTTCCGCTATCGTGTGTATTAAACCTTGCATCAATATATAAAAATTAATGTGCGAGTATGAATTTAGCTAAACAAGGGTATTATATGAATGGTTGTTTCAAAAACCTAATTAGTAAATATCACATAATTTTGCATTGTGAATTTGTTGTAAATTTAAGATCTTTTTTAACAGTGTACGTTTGTTACTAAATAATTTTAACTGTTACTAAAAACAGCCACACTGTTCTAAAGAAATTTGAATAAAATTTTCGTTATCATGGTTATCAGTATCCTTCTACGAAACTTTTTCGACGTGGTATAAAATTGAGTAAGAGGATTTTTACCAGTGATGGGTTTGGTGCATGCAGTGCATCTCTTTGCAAAAATCTCTCCGAAGCAGTCGGCGCAGTATGGTTTTTCATCGCGAGATGTGAATCGTTGACCGGCCAATGACGTGCTGCAGTTGCTGCAGGTGAAGCACTCTCTGTGCCAGGGTTCGTTCTTGTAGGTTACGCCACCGCTGGTGATGATCTGCAGAGCATTAAAAGTTGCTTCGTGTTAAAGCCAAGTTTTATCATATCCCGATGTCAAATTTTCAGATCAAATTGTAGTTTATAAATAAAAATCTCGCTGGTTATTCTCGATTTGTTATCATCTTCAGCTTCGTTTCTAATCAAAATTCAAATATTTCACATTCGTATCTGTGAACGATGGAAAAATATCACAACACCTGGTAGATGTACAATTCGATGTGACCAAAGTTGTATAAGGAAAATTCTCTAACAAATTTATATTGTCAGAATTTCGCTCATTGTCGTTGCCGATGCTTTCTAAAACTTGGACAGGCCTTGCGGATCGAAAATTTGTGGATTCTGCACGATTCGTAACAACATTAATACGAAGTGAAACCATAAGCTCAAAGGTTTGCGACACGTGACACGTTAAGATAGCATTTTGCATTTCAATAACGAAGTAGGTACACGTTTATTTCTCTGCTGATTTAAATACAAAGGATACTACTTTGAAAACGTTTCACAACTGTATTGCAATATTTATATTATACTTGTATATTAAATTCTTCAACTATTCCTGGTTTTCCAGACTTTTAACCAACCATGCTGAATCAATTTTAACCATCGATCGAGTATTTCTTACAGGAAACGAGCAGCGCAATATTCGCAAGAAATTCTTACCTTGTTGCACTTGACGCATCGCGTAGCAAACTTGTCCTCGTAACAGCCAGCGCAGTAGATTTCTTGCTCGCGAGGGATGAAGCTTTTCGTGCCAATCGGGTTCTTGCAAACAACGCAGCAGAAGCATTTCTCGTGCCACTGCCGGGTCTTGTACTCCATCTTCTTAGTGCCTGAAACAATCGGTAAGTGGCAAATGGATAAAGGATTATCTAAACATTTTTTTCACTTCCTTTGAATTTCGATTACGATCAATGTTTCTTTTCAGCATATAATCCGTCAGGTAAATTCGAACTTGGAAGCGAAGTAAAAATGGACGCTGTTAGAAGCAAGTTAATTTTATTCCCACTCTACACTGATTTTCGGAGATTGTCGCAACGAGATGTTATTTCCGGTAAAAAAAAAAAAAAGAGAGAGAAAACTGCCGGAGCATAATAATTTCACCAAAATTAACTTCAAGCGAAAATTACTAATGTGGGTGTCTAAAGCGTATCGCAAGAATACAAGGGTATGATAATTGACCTTTGAACGCATATATATAATCTGCCAATAGACCAAGATCTACAAGTTTCCATTAGTTTCTAGCATTGCGGTTGGCAACGCAGGTCGCCGTGCCAGGAGGAGCCAAGCACGACGGCTAGAACTAAACGCCAAAAATAAAACTGCCATGTTATGGTGAGAGGCATAATTCACAAAGTACGACCCACGTCGCGAGGATCGAATACATCTTTGTCACAGTGACGAATATGATGCGTTGATAGTCGAGGGATCCGCACTGCGGCATAGAGTGGAAAAGAAAAGAGGAAAAATAGGGGAAAAAAATAAACCAAACGTTAAATGACCCAATTCGCGAATTAGGAGGTTTGAGGACTATTTGCATTGGCCTTATAGCCGGTTTTATTATATGCCCGGCTGTCCCTTTTCCGGACGATAAATTTTACCGGCGATTCCCATTTATAGCTTTTATCGCACTTCCTTATGTACGATCTGCGGACCGGAAAGAAAGAGGCGTATAAGCGAGGGTATACTATACTATACTATATATATAAATATCAGTATTGGTATAAAAATTGTTCAGACTCGTTGTGTAACGAAGTTAATTTTGATCTTCGTTAATTGGACGTATGACGTGAACCTTGTACTCGACGGTCAGAATTACTCGTTTTGAAGTAAATTGGCCCGCGATTAATTGACCAGAAATAAAACCGGTTCTATCAATCTCGAATTATTCCCAACCCACGAACTTTCTCGCTCTCGAGTTTCAGGCAATCCAATCAGTGACGTATGATACCTGATATTTGCTATTCTTAGTCCATTCGCGAATCGACTTTAGCTGAACTCAATCGATGAAAAACCGTCAGATTCATCTTTTAGTCATACTATCGCGCGATTATATCCGTAGAAGGTGATTTCCACGCAGCCGAAGTGACAATTAATTGCATCTTGTTAATCGCACCGCCGCAGCTTATTGAGAGAGCAGGTTGATCATTGTCATGTAGATCACGCACCGCTGCTGTAGAGAGCGATGTCATTAATCCATTTAACATCGTTTCAGACGCGCTAGCTCGTGACCGAATAACATTAATTAAATCGAACGTTGCGTCAATCATTCATAAAACAAGTTCGATCGTATATCAATCATTGTCACGATCGACCCAATTTTTATTCAATCTTTAACCGATGACTTATTTATTTTTCAAACATACGTCGCACAGAAGAAGCGCAAAGAAAGTATTACGACGAGATAAAAGTATATAGCCGTAAGGAGAATGATCCGCCCGGATGTGTAACACGTATATAAAGCTTTCTCATTAATTCATGATTCTGCGACAAATAAGTCGAGAAAACGGATCATTACGAGTGAACAAATTGAGAAAGAGAGAAAGAATAGAGCGGGATGGGGAAAAGTTATCGTAAATACACATTAAGAACGAAAAAACCATTCGTCGTATTTATACTTACGAGTAGAATATTAAAACACAATCGTCCGCTGTTGTAATTATAGTCGTTACCAGACGACGAATGTATTATTAATTGAAGTGTAACGCCTGTTTAAATAACAATCTTACTTTATCTCCGCAAGGTAATTAAATGGGAAAAAAAGAAGAAGAGGGAAGCATAAATGGAAAAATGAAAAGAAATAAACTTTGACCAAAGATATTGCCATATTTGCCTGCGTTCAAGCGTGGGATGCGACCCATTAACAGGTTATGCTAATTGTAATAAATACGTCACTACATATGTATACGTACATAATGCAGATTGTGAGTATTGGATGGTGGGCGATTCTTTGCCTCACGTACGTCGATATGCCAATATTGGTGTAACATTATGTCAAGATTATACAGATACGTGCGGTACCGACGTAATGTTTTTTCTAGAGATATTGATGATAAATCTGCGGTTACATCTGTTGCTTTACTCCACCAATTCCACCGCTGCCGAATCTCCAATATTATTTTATACCGGTACGGAATAAGATGCTTTTTATTCGGAAATAGTTTCATAGTGCGAAAATTTATAATAGCAATAAGACAAGAAACCCTTTTGGCGTATTAGCGTTCCTTTCATTTATCGATTGATAGATATACGAGCTTTTTGCTGTCGCAAGGTTCAACTTCCCACTTTGTAGGAAAACATCGTGAATAAATGTATCAATTACGACGTGCAGAAATGACTGGATACAAATATGCAGTTCGAGGGTAACGCGTAGTTGCCCTATATGTCTACTATGAAATCATTACAACCGTGATACCATAGCAACAATCTTTCACGATTATACTCCAAGTTGATCGGTGGCCTCTTTCAATCTCTCAACCGATCCAACTAGTTCCCTATATCGACATTGGATCGACTTTAACCTTCTTCCGAACAAGTAGCACGCGATGCAAGACCTAATAGCGATCAGTTTGCGCAGTCCATATAGAACCATTTGTCAGTGCTTTCTAATCGAGCAAGTCATTTTTCACCTTCGAAATTCCATTTGTCGTTGAGTTTCAGATGATTCCGGTATATAGAGTTTCGAGTAATTCTGCGGTAGCATCGCGTGCGAAAGTTTGAATTTTTTAATTTAAATGACAGAATATATATATAGAAGTTTACAGAAGCCAAAAAGACAAACGAGTTCAGCGGAATCAGTGATTTATAAAAAAAACTTTCTGAAACTCCTTTCTCGAGATTCTCTGAGAATTGCCAAAAGATTTTTCACACTCTTGTTTATCCTGTAAAACATTTTACCGCGGTATTTTATTACCCGAGGATTACAAGAGACTTTGACGTACGTCTTGTGTACTTACAAGTTGTTGTATACAATTACTCCGTCAACGTTCATCCGAACCCCATGAATGATGGGCGTTAATTTTGCGTCAAGATTTTTTACCGACCGTTACATAACGATCCGGCACGCTAGATCAGGCGTGATATATTGCATGCCCTTTGTACAAGAGGTCAAGACGAGATTGCTAATTCAAGTTTAACGTGATAGACGCTGTTCGTCTTACACCTACGGTTTTGTGTGATTTCCTGACGATGAGTCATTCCGCAGATTAGGCATATTCGCGAATAAAAACGGAGTCACGCGATTAGTAAGATACTTCTGTTTGCGGATCTTGAGAAAATTCTACCTACGCCCGGTGACGAAGAGATTTCTCTCTACTACCGTAAACAAGTGTCGACGGAAGATTGTTCGCTTTTGTCAGAATGCCAGTCAAAAACGATAATAACGATAAGTAATTCGCGTAACGATAACGAAAAAGCACGTCGCTTGTACAATGATACACGTTTCGTTCGAGCTGCCAAGTTTCGCGTAGTATTCGAATCGACAATAATTACAGTTACATCTTGTGAGTTGAAAATATTTGTGAATTCGTGTATCATTTGACGATGATCGGATAATGATAATGCGGCATTATGTATAAATATCATCCTACGTTCACCACGGTGTCTGACACATGAACATATCGCCGTATTATATACAGGGCCATTTTGAGTCTCGCCTAGGACAAAGGTGAAATCACGCAGACCATTATCCGCTGAGATATATAAGCATATTATTCGATTTCCATTCGTTTTTCGCCGTCTATAACATATATACCTACAAACGTGACGGCGTAGTCGGTTATAAAGAAAATAATTAAACGTCTTATCACCGTTTCGAGTTAGGTCATTGCCTATTCTGGTCAATGACAGAATATGGAGATGTATTTTAAACCGTGACTTAATACCGAGAGTCTACAGACATGCAGATAAATCATTTGAGAACTTTTTTAAGACAAGTGGAAAATTTAACGGTCAATACCGAATATACGTATGTATATACATATAATGCATAGCCCGCGGTGTTCTCAAATCCGGAGTACGGTATGTGATCATCCCGCTGCGGTGATCGAAGAAAAAAAAAACAATCAATTGTTCTTCGAGATCCGCAAACCGGATCAACGATTTCGCACAGGTTTTTCGATCACGAGTAAAATTCTTTTGCTAGAATTCTCTCCGTCGCGACTGGTTTTTCGACAAGATTCCATGTGTACGAAAGAGAAAAATGTCTTTCATTTAATTCCAAGGAAACAAAAACCTGCAAAACGAGTATTCTTCCAATTGCGGAGAATCACGTCTGCAGAATATTTGCAATAAACATCGGCAGCGAGTCAATTTTGGCTTGTCAACGCTTTAGATATATATCCTCGACAAAAAAGGATACTGGGTTTTATCGTTCCTGCACGCAAGATTCACGTCTGAAGCCTCGTTGCGATGGTTTAAACCTCTAACGCTGAATCCGAATCTCTGCTTAAAGAATTTCTACATCACAATTGAAAAAGTGGTCGAAAGGAAATTTCTCAACGTGGAATCGAAGCAACGAGCATCGAAAAATGCACTAGAGACAAATCAGTCCTTTTTATCGATCGAGGCATTTGGAAATTACGAGGCACGAACAAGAAAAAAAATAAATAAATAATAGTCTCTAAGCGGGAATATCGCGGTAAGATGCCAGACGGAAATAACAAATACGGCGATCATCAGAGCGTCGGATGTGAGAGACGCGTCATAGATAAACTTAATCTGTTAACCGCGATAAGTCGTGACTACCTACTGCAGCGTCGATTAAAGGAATGTAGGACGCCTCCGCATACCCTAATTAGCCTATGTGTATGTACGTATGTATCTACCTACATAACGTGCTCGTCGTTATGGGTAATTTCGTGGTTAATGGTTCAAGAGAAACATCACGTAATTGTCACAGATATTTAGGAACAGGTAACGAAGACAGTGCCGAGATTGCGTCTCATTGCCGTACATTTGAGTGCATTACTTATTATAGAATCATCCGGCTTGAACGACTCAAGGTAGATGCCGACTGGTAGGTATGACGTCACGTGGTCCAGCCCATGTCCGTATATGTATAAACTCTGATTCCCAAGGCCCGAGTGTCCGATTTTGTGTCTGCGTTACCATTCCGCGCGTAGTTTGCATGTATATACACGTCCCTTTTCATCAACCGTGAAAACGACGATACCAATAACGAAAATGCGGAACCAAAAAAAGCACCGCCGGATGTGTACGTTTGATGAACCTTATCGATTCCGATACGTGTAACTGAAATTTGGAGCAATACAACCAGTGCATCGATTTTTCGAAGTAGGGAACATAACTTTCGACAATTTCATGTACGGAATCTGAGTAAACTGAACAACCGTAACTTTTCGATTGAAAATTGATTTATAAAAAATCGTTGACGGGTTTCTTCGCCGCAACACGTTTGTCGTCAAACGATATTACGACGAGATGCGAATCAATTGATTTCATCGAGCGTTCAATCTTCTTTTGGCGCGACGATTGAATTCAATTCGAGGATCTTACGCCGTACATAAGCGTACGTAACGTGTCTGTGGATACGTAAGCATGAAGCAGTTTGCCGGTTCTCAGCCTCTTTGAGAAAGAGAAAAAAAAAACAAAAAAAAAAAAAAAATTCACCCAGTAACGATCCAAAGTGATGTAGGCAGGAGTATAGAGCTGTGAAAGTGCGCAATACTTAATATAATATATGACTCATTTCTAAATTTATACACGTACAACGTGTACGTATGAGATACGCGTATATTGGTAAGTTTTCAGTACGTTGACGCGAAAAGATGAAAAAAGAGAGAGAGAGAAAAAAAAACAACGACTCACGGATACCATCATCTCGACTTGAGCGAAGGTTCGATTATAACCGAACAAGATTTAAATTAGCGAGGTGAAAGAGCTGAAATATATCACTCGCGCAATACGTACAGGTGCATATAAATCGGCTCCGCGTAAAACTTAACTTATATATTAACTTAACACACTTGAACGTGAACGTATAAGACTTCAATGTATCTTTCGCGTATGACCCCATTTGCGAAATAAATTACGATTCGAGTTTCACATACCTATAGCCGTTTGAGATGGCTGTACGAGATTACGAAAGTCTCGGTATAATATCAATAATCCGGTCTTCGGAGGAATATTTGCTGATACGTACATCGATGTAAACTAAGTCAACTTACACACGATTTCATTATACGTCAGTTTTCAATACAGCTTGCATGCACGGCGAAACGGTCAAAGAGCATATTTACTTTTTTGTATAATTCGGAAAATACACGAAAATCAATATTGTTATTCATCAGAGTTGTGTGTTTGTTACTTGAAATTGCGCGGTCGGTGCATTTGGTATTTGGTACGCGACCTTCTCTCGAAGGTTGTTGAATATTTTTTTATACTACGTACGTGCGCAAAGATCGAGATGAATTTTCATTCGAGACTAATCTCTGTCGTAAATTTCGAATTGATTCTGAACTCTCGCATTTCGATTCGTCGAGACGCGTTATTCGTGGTAATGTTCTTCGTTCAATCGTCGTGCGATCAAAAGCAATTAAAAGGTGTCGACGCTTGACTTCAACCATTTAAGCGTATTTACCGTTGCATACTTTTAAATATCGACGTAGAGACGCGTCTGTAACTCACCCGGAGGCACTTGGGTAAAATAAAAAAAAAAATTCGAGAGTTCAGGAAAAAAAAAACGAAAAAGAAACTGCACGATACAATACATTGCGCAACAGGCCTGCGAAGCGGAAAAATATCAAAGCGTTTCGAGCAAACTTAGCGTGAGCAAATTCTTCATAGTTTCGAAACGACGATTTTACCCATACGTACATTCGATCGCGCAACGTTTTTAAACAAATAAATTGTACGAATGTGACGAAGATGATAAAATTAAAGGAAAAGATACCAAGCAAATTTAAATTACAAGCCGCATCCTAGTAATGCATAACACGTGTTACATCCACCGTACCGTAGTAAAGGTTGAAAGATAATATCCATCAAGCTAAAGTGTACTTAATACTCGATAATAATAACAAAAATAATGGCAACGGGTAATTAGCAGGTTCATTAACTGAGTGGACTGTACACAGAAAGGGTGTAGCAGGCAGGGAGGCAGGACTATGTTCTTTCCCGATAAGGTCACGTGTGCCGACTTATACACAATTAATTTGCACCGATGATAAACCGTGTGTGTACAAGCTAGGTAGGTACGCGTTATACGTCGTCATGTGTGTACAATACCTAGCTCGACTGCAGAGCGTGTACATATTAATATTAACATCGCGAGAACACACATCTGTTTATGATCTGCGATCGGAATCGTACGTGAATGTAGTTGCAGCTGATTCCATTTCCCTTCTGCCATGTTACGGGACCATTAATCATCCTGCGACCGGTTTACATTCGTTGTTTGACTGTGCTCTCTGCACGTGTAACGCAAATTGTCCTTTAACCCTTTCAGTCACAGTGAGATGCTCAGCGTCCCACCTCAAAAAATTCCACGTCCTAGTCTTATCACCGTTTATTTACAACTTCGAATGATCTTTGTTCGTGGTGTCCAATAAGAAAATCCGTAACAAATTCAAGAACATTTCTAGGACGCAAGAAAAGTTCATCGATAGTTTTCAGGATTTTTGAACGACAAGCAAAATTCAAGGACATTTCCAGGATCACTGGACACCACGTTGTTGCTTCGTATAACCCCGAAAACCGGCCCGAGTAACAAGTTTCGGTCAGAATCATTGAATTTTGATAGTTTTTTCGATATTACATCCGTCATATCGGATCCGCCGTGTTGGATTTAAAGATGTTCAGATTTTGACTTCAGATTCGTGATCAGCGAGCCCAAAAGCACCCGGGAAACCAAAATTGAGGCCAAGATATTGAGTTGAAAAATGAGTGACTGAAAGGTTTACGCATGTTTACGTATATCGATTCCGACAACAATACCGTGAACTGTAAGATAGCGATAAAAGATGTAAGAAATTCACCTGGATCTGCTTTTTTCGGATCCCCTAGAAAGCATTCGTTCCCAAGGCAGCATCGGAACTTTGGATCACTTTCCATTGGGAACATGGTTAATATGGCGACGTCTTCGTCCTTTGATTTAGCGCGTTTGATTCTCTCCTCGCCGACTGTTTTCGTTTGCAAATGCAATTTGTTTGCCAATCTATCGCTGAGCGCGTCTGTCGCCATTTTGTATATATATATATATATATATATATATGTATATACGTATGTTTGCGTGGGTGTGCGTATATTCTTAGCGACCGTGTCCTTTGTTTCGTCTCAAATTAATAGCTGGCTGGCACTGTTCGATTATTATTATCAGCAACAATATTTAGTTTCCTTTTACCGTCGAAAGTATGTATCGGGTTATCGTTATTTTTCTTCTTTTAACTTTACTCACAAATCACACTTTTGTATCATCAAGTCCAGACGTAGCTGTGTAGTGAATCAAAAATGAATCGAAACTTGGCTGCAATTTAAACTCGTCGTAACACTGACTTATTTCGAATGATTCGAATGCGGCGCTCTGCATCATACGGGAAATGATCTATAAAGAACCGATTAGTCCGTCAATTTGTCTCGACTTTTTATCTATGTTATAAAATTTGTATACTTTGAACCCATTTATGATATGCCGTCTTCGGCTACCGTATATGTACACAGGATCGTAAAACCGGTCTACTTGTAGGGTATTAAATTGGCTGATAAGACGAAGAAAATTACAAACAGAGGTAACAATTTAAATCAGGCGTCTATTTCTCTCCGACGATTCATTGATAAAGTAATTTGAAGATGATAATAAACCAAAAAATCCGATCAAAATCGCATATTTCAACCTCAACCGATGAAACTTGAGAAAAATTCATACGGACGAAAGAAGGAATTATACAAAGTGAGTAAATCAACGAGCGTATAATTTAATTAAAAGAAAATAATCCTTTCACGATCCGATGTAAAGGATATAATTTTAAATAAAATTTGATCTCAAATTTCTATTGGTTTTCAGAACTACGAACAACTTTTACGACAATTCAACAAGTTGTAAAAGTTAGAGGTTAGATAGTTTCAATCAGCACAGATCAAGATGAAATATCATAAATGTGTATACGTGATATAAAAAAAATATGTCAGTCCCGTTTCGTTCGCGCTGTCTCGTGACTCGTGAAAATTTAGCATCGTCAATTTTTTATTTATTTGTTGTTATTTTTTTTTTTGTTTTTTTTGGTCGGCGGGTGGAGGAGGGAGGGGGGAGGGGGGGGGGCGGGGGTCGGAGGAACTTCTCTTACGAATTCTTGCAAATCAAATATACCGTCGATCCTTGTCCTGTTTAAATAAACTTCTCGAGACTGAGTGTTGCTGTGGGTATCCTAGGATTATCGAGACCGGGGGGATAAAAGAAAATGATAATTAAACGCGAGTTCTCCAAACGATTGGTACGAAGGCTTACGGACTACTGAGGGCGGCTGCTTCACGACGCTGGAGTCACGACGGCGGCGGCACGCGCAACTCTCACGTACGTAAGTAATACACTCGCACCTATACTCCTACACTTCTGCAGTGTTTAGCCTACACGTTGGCCGTTTACGCGTAATCGAAAACGAAAAAAAAATTAAACAAATTGTTCCAGCCGCGGTCGTATGTTAGCCAAGATCGTTGGAAAAACAAATCGAAGTTGACTTTGACGATCCGACGAAGGAAAGAATTCGAACTTCGAACTACGACTTCAGATTCGTGATTGACGATTTTTTTTTTTTTTTTTTAGTACGCGAAATTTAGGTCGGGAAAATTTTTACTTTAAATTCGTGATTAGCGATTCAAAAAACGTCACGGTAACAATTTTGATTCAAATTTATTCATCCATTCTCAAGATATCACCGTTTTCATTTTGTATTGTGGAATTTCGTTGTTTAGATTATTGAAAAAGTACCGAACCGATCAGAGTCAAAATCTGATTAGTTCTAAGTTCGTGAAAAACCGCGTCGATTGAGATCAAAATCATTGGAATCCGATAACGCGTTCTGGAGATATCGTAGGACAAAAAAATTGATCACATATATCACGGGGTGATTACACTAACTTCCTTTTTTTTCTCTCTACAAACAGAGAAACGGGAAGTTAAGAAAGAAAAGGATTAACTTGAAGACATGTTTCATTCCGAAGTAACGAATCCGTGTCTGAATCAAACGATGGAGAAAAAAATTCATATTTCAAAAAGCTTGAAACTCGAAGGATAAAAATATATAGAGTGAGGATTGCAAAGAGACTGCGGTTAGAAGAAATTCTGTCGAGTCGGACGACGTATAATTCTTAATCGTTGATTAATCGACAAAGCTGTAATGTAATTAGCAAAAGAAATTATCTTAAAAGCGATCTGTCCGATTATTTATAGACAGCATCCATCCGATAAGTATAGCAAACGCTAATTATTTCATTTCCAATGAATAGAATTAAGTTGCGGAAGCTCCGCGCTTACGCCTGCAGTTTATCCGCAACGTATCTTGACAATTATTGTAAAGAAGCCGTGCTAATTTTTGTTTATCCACTGTTTACTAGAGAATTTTTCTGCTTTATCTTCTTCGTGCTTCGTAGTGATTCTAATAATGCTAAAATTCCCGTCGCCCACACGTACTGACAGATACAACAGATCTACGAGCAGTGATGTCATCATACACGCTACTACGAAACGTATGTATAAACGTAAATATACATATATACATATATATATATATACACCTATACATAATATACACAACTAACCGAATGGCTGCTGGCAATAACTGTGAAGATTTTTTTTCTTTTTCCATCTAATCAGGTATACATATATACTTAGTATACGTAGATACATAAGCAATAGTGAGATCGGGAAGAAATACCGCATGCAAATTTTATTCCCGTATTTTTCCGCCCAATGTAATAATACTTAATTATTTTTACGCGAAATAAATTTTATTAAGAACCTGGTATTTAAAAATAATTAATCTGAAGCGGCGAATAAATACAAAATTATCTTGATCCCGGTTTAGTCGAAAAATGTTCACCCATCGATACTGGTTTTAAAGCGTCGATTCAAAGACTTTTTGTTTATTATTTAAACGCAGTTTGAAAACTATACAAACATTCGTGAGTCTTGTTGCAAGTTGGAATGACATCATCTTGGAATTACAATCAGTATAATACAGGAGCCAATGATTAGCGAGTAAACGCGTGTTTGACATACACACACACACACACACATATATATATATATATATATACACACGTTACATACGTATAATATGTACACTGCCGTACGTCAAGTGTTTACGGAAATTTTTAACCGTGCGGTGAAAATTCCAACGGGATTAAAGCTGTTACATACACATTTGTGACAATATATTTTCAAAGGACTTGTGTGTCGCAAGTGGGCTTGAAGATACGTACTATGGTGATAAAAGGATCTGTTAATCGAACAAGTGAAAGAATAAAATATCCTTACAAAATACTTGGAGGACTTTGTTAAAAAATGAAGTGCTTGCAATAGTGTGGAAAAAGGTTTCGAATAGGCATGGTACATGCTATGCGTTACTGTATGGGTACATTAATACCGTTTTAGATAAGATAATAACATTCGGAGATTAAACCATCTCGACACTTCTAGGCGTGACAATTCTTCCGCGATATATATATTACACCTTTTTTTTGTTCACTTAAATACCTATTACAAGTGTGTCGACGAAACGTCAATCGAGAAGCAATATAACACATGTACGTACAGATAATGTCTGTTCTTCACAAATCTGGGTATAGGTATGATGGTTGATAAATGGGAATTATTTGGTAGCGAAAGTCGAGGTAAGAAGTTAAACTTTGACGAAACATTAAAGTTTCGAATGGTGCCTAACCCGACGCTCAAAGGTTCGAAAGGGCAAAATTCTGAAAGGGCAAAATGTCGAAAGGGCGAAATTTCGAAAATTTAGAAATCTGAAATATCAAAATTCCGAATGATCGAAGATTTTCAGTTCTGTGAATTTCTGGCTTGGCGAAATTTCGCCTCTTTGATCTTTCTTTGCTTTGGATTTTCCATATTTTTAGGTTCGCAATTCCGGTACATTCTGATTGTCGGTTTTTCTGATTTTTTACACCCACTCGTTGGGTAAACTACCCTGTGTAAATATATTTCAATTTCCGGAACTTTACTGTATCGAGACTTTATTTTTCGGAATTTGGCTCTGTCGAAACGTTATTTTTCGGAACTTTGCTCTATCGTGACTTGAATTTTCGGAATCTTGCATTTCGGAACTTTGATCCGTTGAATTTCCGACCATTCGAAACTTTGTTTTTTCATAAAAGTTGAATTTCTTTACTTCAAGTTTCACCATTAAATAATTCAGAATTAGGCGTTTTCGGAACTTTTCAAATTCGGAACTTCAACTCCACCTCAAAAGCTTGTATTTTTTCACTAAACAATCTATAAGACACTACAATTTTTAAAGAAAATTATCAAATTCTTCGTGAAAAACTATGCATATTTACAATTTTGTACGAAATAATACAGAATGTTCCATTTTTTTCAGCAAAAATTCGTATTAGTAGAAATTTTCACCAGGAATGCTACGGAATAACTTCATAATGTAATCGCTAAATGATGCGATGACGCTAAAATTGCTCCGAAGAAAAAATAGGATAACACTTTCCCGAATTTGTATAAGTATATCCGGTTGATTCCATGCCCGAACGGTTGCATTATTAGACTAGGATGAATGCCATCGTGATGTGAAAGTGTTTGTATGTATTCTGCAAGTTTCAACTGTTGTTTTGCCAACAATTCGAACGAATCGAATCGAATGTATGAAAGCTTTGAAACTCCTCACGGCTAATATTTTTCATCTTGCTTCGCATAATGCTCTAATTCAACATTTGCCCTTGATTCCTCGACCTTTATACGGTTCAAACTTGTGACCTAGATTTGGTATGCGCGAAAAAAAGGTGTTGAGCGTAGCTTGAATACAGACTTTATTGGGCGTGGGTTGGCGGCAAATTCAAAGACTCCGCTCTGACCCATTAAAACATGAAGTGTTAAGGTTCCGTTCCAGAACCTGCATTGTGACGTACGGGTGTGTAATTTTTTAAATAAGCAAAACCCGGTCCTCCATTCGTCATTCTAGATAAAATGGCACGGAAATTCTCTGCTAGGATCAAAAACTATTTCACTACTTCGTGGTTCGCGGTTTTCAAACCCTACTTTTTGCGCAATATGTAGGTAAGTTAAAACAAAGATGTCACGAGTAAAATACGTAGCGTCATTCGAATAATTGATGACTTGTCAGTATGATGTTATAACACTGAATTTTGCAACCATGATCGCGCACAGCTTTGTCAACTTTGTTAGTCAAACTGCAGCCTGTCCGTCGTTTAGAAATTCCATTCAAGTATAAAGAGCCAATAGAATTTGGCAAACTTGAGAGTTCCATGGCAAATATTATACTTATACATGGATAATAAACAATGTTATTTAGTTTTTTCATGAAATGTCATAATTTTATATCGCCAATTTCTATCTGTTACAACTGTGGAAGCGGAAAATCACAACAAACCATGATAAATACGTTTAGAACGATTCGGTCACTCTGATCGGCGCAGTGTAGCAATTCCGCCGTATCTTCCAAGTTTTGTAAAAACCATTTAACAAATTGTGGGTTTGTTTTGCGAGAAGTTTAAAACTTTGTGGCTGTCCTCCATTCATTGAACGAGAAAAATAAAACTTAAATGTTTCTGCCTGCCAAAATATTTTTCCTCAACTCACGTTACGCTTGCAATAAGTTTGTCAACATTAGCCATTCATTGAATACAAATTTTGGTGGGTGCTGTTTTAAAATCTGGATCCTCCTACGTTGGCGTGTTGAACTGAATGAAATTTTTATGCCCTGAATCATGGCTGTTTTTTATCACCGTATTCCCGCTGGTTATTCCTTTTACATCTGTGTAGTTTAAGACTTATAGAAGTTTGAGTAATTTTATGTTACAAGGTCTCAGAACAGAACGCTTGAGTATTTTCTATCAATAAGCAGCCATAGCTTCTTTATCGTGATTATAATGTGCGAAAAAAAAACAATTTCACAGATAAGATGATCTGTATCGGTATACGCGTACAGCCATTCAAGCTTACATGCCTAATATATTATCAAACTTTCTCAAATCTGATAAGCCGATTGGCGTTAATATGTGACACCAATTTCCCCCAACAATTGCTTATTGCTAAATGACCGAAATTGTATATCGTTTAACACCGAGTTAAAATTTTCTTCGCATCAATGCATACGCATGAATTTATGATCGAATGAAACTAATTGTAAGCCATTCGCACATTTACGCAAGCTACTTAACCGGTTCATGTTGGTGGTCCCCGACTCATTCCGGCTGTCGGATTTCAAATTAGAATTCACGAAACTCCCACACCTGAAATCCAATTCGGATAAGCTCGTTTCGTACGGTTCCCTTATACCGTATAATTCGAATTCTCGTTTTGTCTCTTCTTAAACATCTATTATGTGTTCGAATTAACGTCATCTCAATAATTGGAGTCCCGGTATATTACACCTACCTGAGTGCTCGTCAAAAGTCAGATCTTTGGCCGCGTTCTCTTGAGTTAAGCTCTGAAATGACCTAAGTTATAAGTGTCACGGCTCGACGAGAAACGGATCTGACGTTACACTGCATTCTAAGCCTCGTTATACAATTAATATAATTATGAGGGATTTTCTGCTAATTGCACGACGACGGTTTAAGATTACCGAATAAAATGTCCCCGGACCATTTTCACGCCGTGTTGTGTTTCGTTATTAAACGATTATTTTCCTCTTCGATTCACGCCCGTGCCAAAATCTTGCCAGTGTTGATTCGGATCAAAAACGTGTGAGATAGTGACGGTAAAAAGAGAAAACATGTCATAGATCGAAGAGAGTATCGATTAGACGTCTGGCACGTGTCTGCTTCGAGCTGTTCCCTGAATGAAATTGAAAAGAATCTCCGCCCATCGCCGCAGCTTTGCGAAAATTTGTGAGTGGTGGTTTGTCACGTGATTCAGGAAAGATCTGGGTCATATCTCGGGAAGCCAAGCGGTCTGAATAATTCTGAAGGTCGCACCGTTTCATACTTGCCAAGCCGAGGAACGGCTCGGACTGTCTTCCAAGTGGAGTGTCAACGATCGCCAAAAGTTATCCGATCAGATTACTCGGGGTAGCGTGGTGATAAAAGAGAAGAAGCACAGCTGGAGTGTGAATCTTGAATAAGTGTAACGTAAACGAAGGTACCGATTCCTTCAACTTTGCGGAATGAGAAAATGAGAAAATGAAAAATAATAATACGGATATCGCTGAGAGATGAACACCGATTCAGGGTTCCAGTTATCGAGGGCTTATATGTAATATACTGCCCGTAGACTGTGGTAATAATTGTTCGTGTCTGGGCCGGAACCTTGACTCGGTTACCTTAATAAGAAACGTCAAATGCAAGATACAGCTTCGTTCTTTCTCGCTTGTTCACGTCCGCCGCGTTCATAGATTTGCGCATATATTTAAAACAACATCTCGTACGGTTTGCAATTACATTCGCACTCTCGATTGACCGTCAACACACGTCCGTGAATCCATCCGGCATTAGTCAGACACGCGGGAATCGGCAATTGTGTGCGTAAACGGTGAATCGGTTCGTTGTACAGTCAAGTGAAAAGAAAATCGTTTGACAAAAGGTAATAAATAGTGTATCGATTCATTGCGGTTGCTGTATTGGGTGATCGACGATGGAGTTCTGGACAAGGTCCAACTTTTTCAATACTTGCGGTCAAACCCCGAATAAAAATAAGTATACATGTATGTACTAGGCAGTCCATTATTTTGTTTATTTTCAAATTTTTTTCATCTTTCTCGAATCTGAAATATTTTCTTACCTGCACGGAAGATTTCGCCGCATCCATCGCAACGACTGGCAAATTGAGCGTCGTAACAGTTGCCGCAGTAGATCTTGTCCACCTTACTTCCGAACTGTTTGTCGACCAATGAAACTCTGCACTTGTTGCAGAGGAAGCATGCCTCGTGCCAATGCTTGTCCTTGTACGACAGATCCTTGAACGTGAAACAAACAAAAAAAAAAAATAAAAACCATCGAGTCAGACTTGCAAACGACTTTGCGGAATCAGCTTATCATAGTTCACGTATCTTCGAGTGCTCAAAATACAAACGATGAGCAGCTTGCGAAGTTTGATGCTCGGGTTGTTTTGCTCACGACGATGGTAACTACGCAGATAGCAAAAACCACGGGAACAAGTTTCAACGGAGTATTAGTTCATGAGTCAAACGGGTTTAACAAACATAAATCATATGTTGGTCTCCGAGTGATCCGCACCATACGGACATTGCTTGGATAAAATACATTTTTTAGAATACACAACATCGCAGTAAAACACTGAACTTGTTCTTAACAAATTTAAATTCCCGTTCTCCGCATAAACTTGATACGAAAAAGGGGCTCAAAGTTACAGCGTACCGTTTCTTGAATTCGTTAACTCGTCAAGTGGATTCACTATACTTTCAGAAAGAATGATTTCATCGTTTCGTCACGAGCAGACAGTAAGCCTTTGATGCAAAATTTGTCTGCGGGAAGTTGATGAAAAAATTTTTTTCACTCCGAACCACGTGACGCAAAATAATTAGCATGTTGAAGGCAGAAAGAAAATGATTAAATTCACAGCAAAGCAGCTAGAACCGAGACAGTAAATCTTGCACGAAATAATAATAGTTTCTGTATACAGGCATAAAGCGGAAACACGCTTCTCTGAGTACCTCAAGTTATGGTATATATATATATATATATGAGAGTCGATTATGCGACCGAAACGTATATATGTATATATTCGTAGTTTAAGCATTGCGAACTAAGGTTGCTGCTGCTACATCATCGTAGTTATTTCTAGGAATGACAAATTACAAGTCAGTCACTACTGGCCATATTTCAAATATAAAATTTACGCGTCGAAATTATTTCGAAAACGTTAATGTCTCTCATCTTTCGCGATTTTTCGCGGTAAAAGAATGCAGTGAAAGTGACGTTCGTCTGAAATTTTTCACCGAATGCTTACAATCAGCCGAGTATTCGGTCATCGCGCCTATTCTGTATACCGGAAAACAATCGGTAAAAAAAATCATAAAAGTCAGGATAGGCAAAATTGAATTTTCGCTTAATCACGGGATGTGCCAACGTATTTAAAATTATAGTTACTTAATTGTCAACGTTCGGTGTCTCGAATCGTCGACGTGACTCGAAATCACTTGAGTTAAACGCTTATAAAATCGTTCTGCAAACGAGGATAAAAATCTGGAAGTCGGCGTACCTTCGAATCGATGCCGATGATCTTGCTGCACTCCTCGCATCCATTGGCGAACACACTCTCGTAGCACTTGATGCAGTAGGGATGTTCATCCCTGAGAACGTACCGCTGACCGGTAAGAGACTCGTCGCATTGCCAGCAACAGAAGTGGCCGCTGTGCCAGTCCTTGTTCATCGCCCTCGTGAATTCGCCACTGAAAATCAACTGCAACACGAAACCAGAGATTTCGTTAATCGTGTAATTACTCGCAGGTGCCACTGAGTGGTCTAAGTCCGAACTCGGCGATTGTAAGACACGTTCGTTGAACAAAAAAGTTGGAAAAAAAATCAAAAAAAAAGTCGAAACAGAACAAAATTGTGAAACATCTTATCGTTAGTGTGGAACGACATTTCAACGTTCGCCTTTCGATACGTGAACAGTATCCCAATTTCCAATCGAAGGCTGTACTCGAATCCTATGCCTTATTTAGTATCGTTTCGGGATTATATGATTCACAACGTTATGGCAAGTAGGTGACGGGGGCAAATCGAGATAACTGCATCGTTCTAACGATTCGTGCGTCAAACGAGAGTCGAAGAATATTTGGCAGGGGTTTGACATTCGTTCGCGAAAGCTGATTCATATCGACGGTACGAAATAACGGATTTTGTCAAAGTAATCTTATTACGTTGGTGAGTTGTGTGTGAAATTTTAAATTTCTTCAACCCAGAATTCATTTTTGTTCACTTTGCATTTGCTTTTTTTTTTGACTAAGAAGCAGAAGGTAGGCGGTTGACAGTATTAGTTACGAACGATCTTATTGATGACTGTGAGAAATGAAAACATCAGCCGATCGACAAATTCCCATCTAGTCGTTCGTTGATTGTCAATTGAAATGCTTGTTTCACAAGAGCTACTGACTACTCTTCGAACCAACGGAAACCACAATACAAGGAAGGTTTTTGAAATCATTCTCGATTTCACGTGAAAAAACAAATGTAACACAGACACAGAGTGATAAAGACCAGAGACTCAATTAAACAACTGCGTGAATGTACTTTACAATATATAATTCATGTATCAGAGGACGGCAGAAAATCGTGAATACAACGTATATTAATTACAACACATTCTGCAGGTATATTTATAAGGCAAGTGTTGCGATTACGAATGTTAGAATTAGCGTCGAATCAAGAATCGTCGGATCTGTTGGCGGATGTAAACATAGGAATTTACACAATATCTATATATACATATTATATGTACCTTGGATGAGTGCTGTTGTATGTGCTGGCTGGGTATCTGTATAAATATGATGGTCAATGCGTATGTAACAACGAATCGTGGACTGATGTGAATTCGGATAAACATATGCGTATAAAAATGTGACTGGATTGCATGATGCGAGTGAAAAGTGTACGAATGCTTGTATAATAAATCTCAGTTTCCTTTGCGAACGAATCGCGAGTTCTCGGAGTGCCACGGGTTCGATCTTTTCGTGCGTCCAAATTTAGCCGAACTTGAGAGAATCTTAAGGTCGTCGTATCACGTACTATCTCAGTCACGAAACATTGTCGGGGATGAATTAACGCCCGTACAGAAATTTCGTATGGAAAGATTTGGTACGACGTTAGAATCAGCCGGTCGCGTGATGCGTGAAATAAACGGTGTTCAGAGCTCTTCGTGACTCGATTCAACAACGATTCGAACGGAAATAGATCGGAATTGAGCGGAAACTTTTGATTGCGCAAGTTCTCAATTCCGTTCGATTCGTTCCAGGCAACCTTTGATTCGTTTCTGTTCTCGAAAAGGATGGTAAAGAAAGAAAAGAAAGAAAGATAAAAAATTGACGCGACCGTCCGTGGCAGCCAAAGTAACGTTCGAAGTATCGAAACCGGGTATCATAAGTGCGGACAGTGTTCCACCGTCAGCCAGCACATACTTATCGATGGCGTTGTCATGGTTGTTCTGGGTGCTGTCAACCTCGGTGATAGTGACCTCGGCGTTCTGGTCGTGACTCTCCCTACGCTTCGTGGTTTTCTTCACTTTACGAACTTTACGCTCCGTCGTGGTGTACACTACACTGTTGTCTACATCCGCCATTTCTGTCGAACTTAATAGTGCCTCGATTGAAGGTTGGGCACGGAAAGATTTCTCGTCGTAGAGATAAACTCTAGGCAAAATAAGACGGATAGTCGGCGAGGGTGACGGCTGAAGAGACGAGGGTGAACAAACTTCTTGACGACGACTTGAGAAATCGAGGGTTCGAGACGGTCGTCCGGACAGTACCGCGACCCAATAGAGTTTGCGAACTGACTGAAATCTAGGACCCAATCCCTGGCCGTCTCATCATAACCGGGACGCTATTTTCGGCTTCCCGACGACTCCAGAAACCCGCGCGCTTCCCCTTCTCGTGGACGCGGCTGCAGTGTGCCGGGTGCAACTTTTCTATACGCCTCGCGATATCTTTCGCAAAACATACCTTAGCCGAATACGCGTCGAATACTTTGATCGTTGTACGTTATTTTCGTATCCAACGGTTATACAAGCGCCGGTCGGCCCAACGTACATTCGCGCATTGTTAATTTCGGATTACAGAATCGCCTCTAACTCCGCATTGTAAAGGAATTTACTCGCGATTCTCACCGTGAAAACTGTACGTAAAATTTATCGCACGTATCGCACCTTTGTATACTTTACTTGCAGAATTATGGATTATATATACAGAGGTTTTTAGTCCGAAGCCAAATTTAATGATTCGTATTTAATTTAGTAGAATTCTTGGATTCAGATAAAATATCTCGATTCTTTTTCCATAAATACCAATTTTAAGGCATAAAGACAATTATACGGTATGTTTTAAAAAATTAATTCAACCACCCAAAGACTCTCGATATTTAAATTGCACAAATTTCTCTTGATTCTTTGCATGGGAAAAAAAAATATATATATACACGTATATATATATATATTTCGTGAACGAGTAACACATTCGCTTGATTGAAATACAGCTCACTCCATTCGAATACTACAAGATAGTTGAATCCAATAAATTTACTCTGACCAATCAACTCTTAACTCGTTCAGTATGTTCGATTTGACAAGCGAAACATATTTAGACGAAGCCAGTTGGATATAACTTCCGATCTCCGTAATGATAACATTTTTTTTTCATCCAGTCAAACAAATCATGATCGATTCAATTATAGATTAATTGGTAGAAATATGTATATAATCTATTTGATTAATCAGTACTTCCCTCGGTACTTGAGTGGAATGAGGTGCATGCGAATCAACCTAATGGGTAACCAGCTCTTCGGAATATGTTTTCGTTCAGCGAGCAGAAATACTTTCAGAGTAACTATTTTTGTAGAACTTGAGTTAGTTTTTAACACAGCCTTTCCGGTACATCAGTTGCCTCTACAGCCTCTTGGATAAAAAGCCACGATATATGAAACATCATCGTGTGCACTGTTTGTATAAACGGTGTACAGTTTGCATCATTCGTTGAAAACCTTTGACATTCGATATGACTACTTGAGAATGTATGTACATATGGTACAAGCATCCAATTATTTCGCTCTCACGTTTTGACGTTGTAAGAAATATACCACAAAGAGAAAAAAAAGAAAAAACTGTATATTCCTGAACAGAAATGGCAGGTTGGACTGTTCCAGTTACCACCAATATACCAACAATTGCAGTATTATTCCAGCAAATTTCAAAAGTCAGGCGTGATTCGTACTTTGCGACACGACTTTTACTGCAGCAATCGCCTCTAGCTACGAGAGGAGAAATCTCTGAGATCTTGACTTTTATTCCACTGTACCTGTGCCACGGGTATACTGACGATAAAACAGACAAGTAAACGACAGTAATGTTGCCACGTTTTGAAATAAGTTCTCGGATAAACGCCGGTTCTCCGAAATTATTCATTTTTCAACCGTGTAACGTTCCCTTGATTGTGCTGCAAAATATCTGTATGCCCAAAGCGTTCTTGCCCGGTAATATTCACGTTTGATATTTCTCGTAAATTGAGCTCCACATACACGATGGTGTAAGATGGAAGCGAAAGGGTGCGGCAAACTTTGTTGCGAGTTGTAACGGTGAAGTGTTTCGGATTCCACTGCTCTGTAAGCATAACCTCTCAGCATGCGTTTCTATTTTGGGGTGTCTGTCCGCTGTTGCTATCAACGAAACGGAATACACACCGCCGTAAATGCCTACATTACATTCGTTACATTTGCACTTCACCTTCAACCAGATTCAACGAACCTCAGTTTGCCATCTACGTTTTTACTTCCACGAACCTTCTTGGACGACCTATTTTGGATTATAAACAACGCAATTGTACAATCCGCACGTCGACATTTTACCTTTACATTATACCCACGCCTATGTATATTGTATTCATTAAATTGATGCATTAGACGGCTGTGGGAGTAACTCAGCCTTGAATGACGTGAAAATGGCCTTACGAGCAAGAGGAAATTTGAATAAGAATTTAAATTCAACGAGACTAAAAGACGAAAAGCGTACATGCTCTCCGAACAGAAATGCCTGCTTAGTCCAAAGGTAAACTTGAACACCTTTCAACCCATAAAAACTCCATAGATAGATATAAGGCAATTAGAAGGGAATGCGTTTTGATTTATAAAATGAAACCTGGTTCAAACCGAATGGAACAAAAAACGTCAAAATCTCATGCGAGGATTTGAGAACGATTTCATCAACCTCGTATTTTGTTTATACAGATTAGTATCAAAGAATTATGTAACACATTCGGCAATAGCTGCGAGTAAAAAAAAAGAATTTCTTTGATAAGAAAAATTCACAAAGCACTCATCTCTGTAGGGTAGCGTGAAATATGTGAGTGCTTAAATAAAAACGACGCCTCACCAATCCGGGTTATACGCTGAACGATAAATCGTGGGAAACCCGATACCCACGAAATGAGTATTCCGACAGTAGAACGTATCTACGAACTCTCTGCGTGAAAATTGAAAAAGCTTTGACCCGTCTCCTCTGAATAGACCTGCATAAAAATTGAGTCATGCGAAGAATTGTATTTGCACCTAGATCTGCACTCGGTTACGGTACGAGACGAAATCATAATCATCTGCAGACTTGCCAGCCGTTGCCGAGTTATTTTTACCAATCCTCGTGAATCGACCGGTGTGAAGATTGGGAAAGGGAAATTCTTTGCGCACCGTACCAAATCTTGTTTAGCTCGATTATCAAACGAGAGGTAAGATTTTTATCTTATTATTCTTCGTGCGTTGTGATGTGCCGACGGTAAGTTTTGCTGGCGAGAGACTTCGCTGTGTATCGATGTTCGATTTTCAACGTTTTTTCGACACCTTATGTACCTGACATTAGTCTTTTTCGTCAAGCGTCGCCTACGAGTCATTATCCAATATCCGCGAGTGACACGAAAAGGCGTTCCGATATTCTGTCTCGTTTTTTCATCATCGTTTCCATCGACTATCGACACATCGCGCGGCTCCGCCAAGCCACTCAGAAAGTCTTGAGGACGAGAAGATCGTTTTGACACGGTGCCAAGCAGGTGGTTCCGGAGAAGACATTCGACTAACCGAATAACCGACGGCGGAGGCGTCGCCGAGAAAAATAGAATGGTGAAATAAATAAAGAATCGGCCGACACGGGTTATGTGGGCCGGATTTTTCCACACATCACCAATGACGCCTGTTTCCCCGGATAACGAAACCTTCTAGAACGATGGAATAAAATTATTACGTTTCTTTCCTCTTCGAAGTTCGCCGTCGCTTCACCGAAATAGCCGCGTCGTCGAGAAAAACGACGACTGTAATATTGAATTTCTCGTTCTTTCCAATCCCCCCTTCAACATCATCCATTGAATATTTTATCAGCCAGAATGAATCTCTCGTCGCTTCCCCCCCCCCCCCCCCCCATTGCGAATTCATGGATCGATTCGATCGTAAGTAGAAACGGCGAATATTCGATCTTCCAATTCGCGACTGAAGCTGCTGCTCCTACAGATTTTGGTAAATCTTTACGAAAGTTCCGACTTGCCACCGACTGGCGGAATGTTAAAGTGAGACTCGGTAACCACGAAAATATTGCGGAGGAAGGCAGGAGCTGACGTTTGATATTTTGGGAGACCCCACGCTCAGCACACGGCACCAACAACGCCGGTGTAGCGATGGAAGAGTCAGCCGATGAGACACACGCGAATGTAAAACACGTTTTGTAATATCACGCTTTAACGTTCAGTCCGTCTTAATAAATCTATCTGTTTACTTTGCTTTTTATTCTTGTCCGTGAAATTACAACGGTTAATCAAACGGCAAATTTCAAAGTCTGTTACGAGTCGGTTGTCGATCTAGAAAGCCCGATTTAAATCCGAGTTACATAAGAATATGTAATTTGAACTGTGTCTGGACGAGAGATTTCAATTTCCCTATCAAAATACATCGTAAAAATATTATACTATCAAACGCGTGTCTCTGCCAGATAATAAAGCATTCCCGGCATAAATGAAAAATGGATCTATCTGTCTCTGACTCAGAGTTGATGTATTTTTAATTTTTTAAACGATAAAAGCTCAAAGAATGATCTACATTCCGGGCAGAAGTATGGCCTCTTGTTTTAGGGAAATAGGAATCCTCTGTCATCGCCCGGTGGTTAGGGTAGGTCGGGTAAAAATAAGACCAAACAAATTGTTGCGCAACGTTTCGTTACATTTCAACGGAACGATAGACAGGAAATGGGACCGGTAAGATCAGCTCCTTGGCTTCCAATTTTACCCGGTTTCTTCAAAACTGTTAATGAGCTTGAAGCGTTAGACGAACGCCACCGCGAGGGGTTTGAAATAAAATTACCCAAAAAGCCTTGTCCGAGCCGGTATCAGGAACGGAGTATTTTATGGGATCAGGGAAGTTTGATCCGTCCTCCGCGTCCTTGAACTCTTCGTCAATGAGTTCATCGAGCATTTCCGATTGCGTTTTGAAGGTGGACGGACGTTTCGCGTCGTTTCTCTGAGTGCTCGAACTCCCGGAGTTCTTCCTCGAGTCTTCATCTTGACTCCTGCTCTCGCTTCTGTCCGTCTCCAGAAGTAAGCTTTTCACCTTCTCGTAGTCATCCACGTTGGCGTCTTCGAAGCTGGACACTCTGATCGGCTGTTTTAAATTCCGAGGCTTTTCTACGGACGGTGCAAGCGTCTTCGTAACAACAATGTTCGCGCAATCTTCCTTCGAGTTCCGAACTGACCCGTTGAATCTCCTCTGTTTAAACGACTTTTTTCGCCAATTACCCATCGCCGAAATGTCTCGTCGACTTTCGGACAAACCCGTCGCAATTCCACTGTAATCCTCCGCATTTTCGTCCTCCGAAATGTATTCCTCAAAGCTAGTTTGAACTTGGACGGAAACACTTTGCCTGCTTTCCGACCTCGACGTGTTCGTCGCCTCGTCGCACTTGGAATCGAAGTCGGTCGTCTGTACGGATATGTCAGATTTCCGTCTTTCCGGCTCTCGGATTTTCTTAAATTTCTTCGCATTCAAAGTCTCCGCGGACTTGCTTATCTCCGCATTTTTGGATTTCAGCCGCGTTGCCTTTCGCACGATCGTTGTCCCCAAAGATTTTGATGACTTCGGTACGTTTAAACCACTATCCGCAACTTCCTGGTAATCACTCACTTCCTTCAACTTTCCATCGCCGTCCACGTGTTCTTTCCAAATCTCAGACGACTTGGACAAGTTTTCAGTGTCATTGACAGACGTCGAGCTTTCCAAGGCCGTTACAACGTCCGACGAATGCTTCGAAATGCTTTCCACATCGTTGACAGATTTCTGGAGTGAAGCGCTCGAACGTGTCACCTTGATGTCACCCAAGGACGATCGTCCGGACTGACTGGCGACCGATGAATTATCGATCGAGTTCCTAGTCGGTACTTCGTTCCCCGAATCATCATCAAACGAGTTTTTCCTCTCACTTGACGTAGACGACGACGAAGATGATCTAGACTTTCTCCAGGCATCCTCAGTCGAATTTTCAAATGGAATAGGGGTGGGAATTCTTTCGTACTTTTTCGTTGTTGGAGTCGGTATCAGATTCAGGTTCTTCAATATCGAATTGATCTCCTGATCCTCTCGATACGATATACCGTCTTGATGTCTATCCCTGCAATCGTGCTCAGCAGTCTGGTTTCCGTAGTAGGGCTGAAAGTCGGGATTCCATTCGTCTTTGGCTTCGTATTCGTTCAGACTGAGCCTAGAGTCCGGCCTAGAATTGCCCACAATGTCGCCAGTGCTGCAGTCGGAAAGTGTGCTCTCGTCAAAGTGCCGGTCCAGGGTCCGCAGTTCACCCTTGACCTTGATACTGTACTCGTGAAGGTTTTCCAACTTGTGCCTGACACCTCTTGGCAACCCTACCCCACGACGGTGGCTGTAAGTGCATAGTGAATTGACGGAGCTGTGTCTCTCCGATGTTTCCGAGTGATAGGACAGGCAAGGTGCTGCCGGACCCAACGACGGTGTCAAACCGTCCGAAACGTGACGGAGACAAGCAAGGAGTTCAAGAACTCCAACGCAGCCGATCAAAACGGACATGAGCAGCCCCATTTCACTGGCAATCAGCGATCAGCCTTTGACATCGTCCCTTGGGGAGAAGAAGAATCGAGGAGAAGGAATTATTTTGGCACGATCGACTGCATTTTTACAATATGCAACGCACGTTCCAGCTCAGGAAAATCGAGCAGAGTCGAATAGGATTTCGTAGAGATATGCCGTCCGGCTGTAGGCGGACCGGTGTGGGTCGGATGATTTATCTATTCGTCCTATTTTCGTTTGGTGTTTCGTTGACTATTCCAATTGGAGGGGGCACCGAATCCAGTGGAGGATGACGCCGTGTCCGACCGTACGACCGTTCGGATGTTCAGTCGTCCTGAGACACCTGGAGGCGATAGAGGTTCTCGCATTTGATTCCTCCTTGATATTCTCGACACGTATTTTAGGCATCGACTGTTGCTGTTGAAGAACAGCAATAATTACTTTGTCAAGGGTTTCGGTCACCGACACTGTTGACCGAGGGCCGCTTTTCGTATATTTCAACGTTTCCCTGATACTTCTCGCAGATACGAACGCGCGTATGAAACGCCCACCGAATAAGAAGATTTACAACAAGCATCAAGTATACGATAATTTACGATCGTTACCAGGCATCGTTTACGGGGTCACAACTGGATCCTCGGGCACCCGCGGCGGCGTTGATGCTTCAAATCGCGAGTCATCGGCTCCCGTCACAAAGTTACATAATTCCATATCAACCCCCGCACTTGATCATCGCGCACCCCGCTCCCAACCCTTGTCCTGTCAATATCGAGATAGACCATTATCCATCCTGACTGAGGGCGGCTAGTACACTGCTTTATTTTATGCGAGTAAAGACCGGGCGAGATACCGTTTGGCGGTTTTGCTGGTTCGTCGCTTCACCACGCGACAGCTAATGTCTAAAGTTAGCTCCGAGTCCCTGGACGCGCATCGTGTCCTTAATGTACTCATCGATGGCAACGTAATAATCTTTCGGTGTCTTTGCTTGGCTCGTTTACGCGCCTTGGCACCAGCCAAATCGGGCCTCGTTTAACGGCCAAATCAAGGTATAAGGTCGCTGCGCCGCAACACCTGTCAATGTTCCTTTCGGATGACCAAAACCGGCGCCGAGCCGATCAATCGGGACCGAAGATCGATGGCTTCTTTCCGATGATAGATTCAAAGCCGTCGCATCGTACGATTCAGGATATTTTCATTCATCGGGAAATTTGGAATAGCACTGTTTATTTTTTTAATCGGCTGCGCGATAAAGCAAATTTTGATTATCGTTACAGCGCTAAGAACAGTACGCCTCGTCTCGTGCGGTTTTATTTCGGTAGTAAATTTATTGTTATTCGGGTTACCTCATCCATCTGACGTCACGAGAATCTTTGATACTCGGTTTTGCGCGCGGTGCAATTCTGGACGCGGTCCAAGAATTATCAAAACTTACTTCGTACGCCTAGGGCCTATTGAACTTCGATAGATTATTTTTATACCCACTCGAGTTGTCGGCTGTTGTGGAGAGAGAAAAATTTCAAAAATAGTTATAAAAATTATAGAAAATATGAGTCACCTGGCGAGGACTTCTCTCGTGTTTTACGAAGGACCCGCACTGACGACTGTATTTACGATCATCCGTTACAGGCTCGAAGCAGCGAACATCACGGATCAATTTTTCAAAGCACCAGCGAAAGTATTTTAATCCAGAATCAACTCGTATGTTGTGTTGAATCTCAGTTTCCGCGCAATAATGCGAGAAGGCGTTTTCAACTGCGGGTGTTTTGGAAACAAGCTCGAAATGTCAGCAGCGAAAATAAATTTTCACTCATCGCGTCTTATCGCAACTGAACAAAAACATTTTTCAACCTTTGCCTGTGCTTCTTAACGTCGTTGCGGAATAATTTATAATATCAATGACACGTTCATCGTTATAAATAAAGTTGTACTACGTGTCTGTAGCCACGGACAGCTATCCATTTTACACTTTCTATCTATTTATTTACTTTGCTTTGTTTTATTTCTCTTCCTCGATTAAGCCTGTGAGAACACTTCACTTTAAATTCCTGCAGAATATAGAACGATCCAAAATTAGCTTACGCTAGATGGTCGAGCTTTTTCCATGCAAGTAGTAAGCTGCATCAAAGATGCCAAGAAACCTTGTTGCACCCTCATCACTTATTACCGCGCATTAATTCTTCCGAAACTTCCAAATTTCTATGCAAAAATCTTCATGACAATCTAATTTAGCTCGCAATTACGTTGAACAATTTTACAATAATATTCGACAGTTCCGTCAACATTGAATAATCAACCGTATTAAGAAAACGAGCATCATGAATCGTATCGGAATATCGTACACGTACGTACAAGTTATGGATGTTTCGATAAATCATGACTATTGTTACAGTGTTATTATACCCCCTGTGGTGTAAGTTTGACGTAACACCTCGGAACACGATAGGAGAGATTAATATCTCGAGGCAGTAAAATCCTGCTATTACTGTCATGTTATGAGATCTCCTCAACGTTCTTATGACGTAAAACGAAGCAAAGCTCCGCTGCAAATCAATGCCATTTGACAGTTACGGGTTAAACCATATAAAAGTTCGAAATTTATTAATCAAACCTTCAGCGTTACTGAGACTGTAATTTGTTAGATACGTTTCGTTGTATAATTAAAATGCTGCTATCACACATACGCCATGCGACACTGAAAAAAGTTTCAGTTTAAAAATGTCGTACGAGGCACGAGCGGATAGTTTGCACTGAATTTTTCACACGACCGAACCGTCAACAGGCATGTCAAGTTTGCCAATTCTTGGCACATGATCCGTATAGGAATCAGGCATTGACATTCTGTCGTTGTCGACGATATAGACGAAGGTCCCATTTCCTTCCCAACGATGAATTAAATCTGCATCGACATTCGTAATGTAAATATCACAATTGCCTTCACCCGGCAAGAGGTTATCTCTCTTGTTAAACACGAGAAACAATCAAGTATGCAAGGCATAAAATGCACGCTGCAATTCGCCCACTGACGAATCTCCGACGTCGATGATACGGTGAGACGACAGCTCGAGGCGAGGATCATTATATATAATTGGTTGTAAACAAGAGTGTTTTGCATTTTACTGCCAAAGGTCCAATTAAACCGTGATCGGAATTAGCCAGAGGCTCGTTACGCCGGTGTGTTCTTTAAGACTCTCCGATCTCGGGCAAAACGGAACAATGTCAAAGAGTTATTTTTGCCAGTGACCAAACCTTGCTGCTTAGTTACTTCTTGGTCGTTCAGCCCACAGCCAATATAATATACGATGCCACGGTCAACTGCATCGCCCTGCACCCATTGAATACGCCCATACTTGGATCCGCAGCTCTCGCAATTTTCGAATCATCCCCTTCCAACTCGTCAGGCATACAATTAACGATCTCCGTTATATACGGCAGTAAATAGTGATCTCAGCGATGGAATGGCGAGGGTCATTTCCCGACGGAAAAAGTTACGAACACTGGAGAAGAAGACGAGGAATGCACACCTTCGGAGGAAATCATTTTTCAGAGAACAGACACTTCCGACAATTAGAATTTGGTAAAAATATGTTGTTCTAATTAACGTCAAGCCAGCGAGACTTGTGGTGGGACAATTTTTCAATTTACATTCCCGTCTGCAGGTATGAAAAGAAAATTTAACAACGACAGTGATCGATGGGAAAATTGCTGTCAAAAATTAGATCATAATGATATTCCAGCCACATATCACCAGCTAGAGACGTATGCACAGGGACTTAAGAAAAAGAGAATGAGACACTCAAACCGACACTATAGCCGCTTGTTTTCATGCCTGCAGTCTTTAACTACCAATAATTTACTGGAGATTTATGTCAAATGTATAATGATCGAAACTGTAAGAGAAAAGCCACGAGGTCTCTGCAATTTTCTGTTGCACAGTGTCCCAGATTACAAACACGCCTGTAATTACCAGCTACTTGAACTTTGTACCTGTTCATGCTGTTTGCCTCCCCTATTCGAATTTTTGTTCGCGGTTTTTTTTTTTGCATGATTGAAATTTGCGACTCAATAAATGAGCGTTACTATTTGTAACCTCCGTATTATCGTAGAGAAATAAATTCAGTTGTAAAAAAAAAAGATTTCTTTAAGTAACACTGGTTTGGTCGAAAGCGAAACGATTCTGTAGAATTTATTGCGACCAACAAATCTCAAGAGTTCACGATCAACGTTTCCGTCTGTATACTTTACCGCAGGACTTTTTAAACGGACGAAAATCTGCGAGAATCACCATTGTTTGAGAATTTATTTAAAACAGGCATCACTGAAACCGTGACTGCAATGAACAATGAATCATCCTCTTTTAAAAAGTCCGTGAACGATGCCACCTCGGCAAGTTTTCTGGCGAATTAATTCGAGTCGCATGGGATAATCGAGAAAGGGGAGGGAGAGGAGGGGGGGGCGGAGGTGCGAAAATTGTTTTCCTTTTTCCTCGTCTGGTGCAGGTTTTCCTTTCCGTTAGCTGCGCATTGGCAATGTCTCGCGAGTCCAAAAATGGGTCGACCACCCGATGACGTTGCTACCAACACAATCTCAATCGTGGTTCCGTATATCGGGTGTCTACGCACGCGCAGGTCAATTATACCCGGACCAGGCGACCACCAGGAGTCGCTGGTATCCACCAGACGACGTTAAGAATTCTTTAGGAGCTTCATGCGCGGATCTCATCCTCGTGAGTTTTTCTCTGTGTTCACAGTCGCCACGTTTCCACCCAGATTCCTTTCAGAATCATCGCAGCCAAATCGCGCACCGATAGACTGTTATTCCTATATGTAGGGTACCTATAGGGTTTCTGGCAACAGGAAATGGTCAAGTGCAAAGACCCGGTGAAAATGCACACGGCATTCGAGACACTCCACCTTTTGTCTCCTCGTCAACATTCTTGAAATTATTCCCAGGTCGTTGGTTTCAATCGCTCTTCTACAATTACATTCATCAGCCATATTCGTTGAAATTAAACATGAGATATACGCGTTAGCGGTGATTTATAAGTATAATATGGACGATTTTTGAGTTTTTCGGATTCAGCAAATTGAAAAGACAGTTTTACCGGGCTATTCCGAAAGCTCGTGTGGAATGATCGTGTAGAAAATAACGAATGCTGATCCTGGATTTCGTAAGCAATTAACGATACATCGAATCGTTGTATCCGATCGTTGTTTCAAACGATAAGAAACTCCTTTCGTTATCAGCTCTTGAAAGTAATTTTCCACAAAAAATGTAAATGACTGTTCAAGGTTTAGTTGAACAAATTAAGCTCGACTGTTCACTTTATCAACAATACCTACAATTAGAAATCTCTTCAATCGTTCCTGGCATCTTAGACCGGTATAACAAACAAGGATGTCGTAACCCGTGCAAAGTGTTGGAAAATTTGAGAACAACTAGTGTAACAGTAATTTGACGTTTGAGTTTATGAAATCGGTGAGAAAAGAAATTGCTACACGTACAAGAGTTGTTCGGTGCCAAATTAATTACTTTGGGCAAGTGACCAAGACTTTAACAACGAACGTATCGAAGGTAGGGAAGGTTGGTAGACGAGAGAAAAGTTGTAGATAGACAGAGAGAGAGAGAGAGAGAGAGAATCGCTTGGTCCAGTAAGACATTTTCGACCTAGATTCGTCCATTCATCTTGCCGTTGCAAAATCGCCCGCTAGGCTATTTCCAAGATTTCTTCCCAGTATCTCTTTCAACCTTCCTATAGCCACCAGTCTACTCTTCGTTGGTTCACCGTCGTTTACGTAGCCGATCCGTGTCGGGCCGCGTGCAAAATCTCTCGGCATTCCTACAACCACGCCGTTTATACCAATCCACGACGGCAAGTGTTGCATGTGTTCGTGCGATTCTCAGCATTTGTAGAAACGTACGAAGATGTAGAGAGACACGTTTGCCGAATGTAAATAGACAAGATTTGCGAAGACGCGTCTCGACGCCCTACCGCGTGCTAATCCACCGTCGTGAATTCTCGTTAGTGGTCCGAAGCGACGACGGCTTATGTTGGACTCTTACGCGTTACGCTTAGCTAATTCTTGCCATCCGAAAAACCCGACTTCCGGCACTCTGACTTTAATTACCCAATTTTCTCCCTCGTACTTTCTTTCATCTACGATACAGATTCGTCCGAGGAGATTAACGTCGGGCTTTGACCAGTCTTCAAACGTTCAAAGTCTCTTATTTGCCAAGAGTCTAGGCCTTGTTATCGCGTAATGCGAAACAAACGACTGAATCGCTTAATGATCAGCACAGAGCGTTATTGTTTGCCAAAAGGTCCGGCTCAGCTGAGCTATTTCCAATTTCCGTGGAATTCCGCACTTCGCGTAATTAGCAACGTCGCGGTAAGGAACAGATTTTTCATTACAACGCGTGCGAGAAGAGACAGAATTTTCGCCACTTGTCTGTCAAGGAATGGCTTGCATAATTTCATGTAAACATCTTTCGGTGTTTTATTCTCAGACAGGCAGACTACTTCACTAATTCGCATTTACGTAACCGAATGAACAATTTCAAACGTGAAATAGTTATTTTGAATTTTGTCGGGACCAAAAAAAATTGCGTACAAATTATGATTAAAGGACTATTTGTAAAAATATGCCTTTTCAGGCAAAATTCAAATCTAATAACTGAGAAGTCTCCGAACGAGCAACGAACCATATTTCAGGTTACGTAGCTTCCGGTCTTTAGTGAAGTTTCAAACTGTCTACCTACAAATCACCATGTTGAGTATAAAATAAACCGAAGATTGCACGCTGGTTAGAAAAGGAACGTTGAGCTATAATTCGTAGCGAAATGAAAAAATTATATTCCCGTAAAAAAAAAAAAAAAAAATCATTCCACCAATTTTATACCGCGTTAAAATTGAGACGACGAAAGAAATCTCATCCGCAACGTTTTAAGATATTCTGTACTGATAATTGGCAGTAATGCGAGTCTCGAATATCAAAGAAATTCTCCACTTTAATTGTAGAGAAAATCAGCGTGGTATTTCATATGATTTGCGGATCGTTTCACACGTCGACCGAACGGCGAGTAAAATTTAAATAAAACACACTGTGCCATTGCGAGTCTGAACCGTTAAAAATAGAAGTCGGACGGCGATGATTTCTTGGGGAAATTCAAGAAGAATATTTTACGTCTCTATCCAATGTTGTAACGGATTAGACATTACGTAAGTGTTTCGGATCTCGCTAGGCGGTATAAAAGCCAAGAAGCTCGAAGCCGTGTCATAGAATGCTGTGCCGCCTCCGGGAGCGCAGACAAGTTGAGAGTAACAAGTAGTTGGCACTAGGGTTGAAAATACTCATTTCCGTCTTTCGTTCTCTCCTAATTTTTCGACGAAAACGAATTCAGTTCTCTCTCTCTCTCTCTCTCTCTCTCTCTCTATCTCTCATATCGTATTCGTAAGTCTGAATATAAGTGTCTCTTTCACACCGTACTTACCGAACCTCAGTACCCAAGCCTTTTCGGGTGAAAAATCCAATATTTATTTACTCTGTTCTATTTTTGGCACCAAAAACGAGGAGCTAAGATTTTAGATTCTCCGAGCCAGAGACGCGCGGTTGTATAACTCGAATATAAAGAACGACAAGAAGAACCAGAGAGAGGGAATAGAGAAGACGAGGAAACCGGAACACGTTGCTAATATATTCACTATGGCTAATTGTTTTTCTATTGCGGAATCAGATCCGAGTCGATGATGAGCAACGATTGGTAGGTTGATTGGTTCTTACAAAGGACATGGAACCGAATGCAAACTGATTCTGTACCGACAGTATACCCGTGGTGGGAGATTTAACGTTGGAAATAGATACCACCCTTTAGAATAATCACCTGCGAGAGGAATTCTTTCTCATTTCACGCAAATTTATTAAACAATCATTTCCACAAACTCCCGCTTCGTTCTACAGAAATAAAGAGTCGACGAATCTCATGTACGTGATTTTTTCTGTCTCATAATTTTTTTTCTCCTCAAATTTTGCAACGAACAAAGTGCAGTCTACGCGATAAGCTATATTATACACGCACGCGCAAAATGGAGAGAAGACTAGAGAAAAATGAAGAGCAGTATACTTGTTCCGGGTGATTAAATACGAAAATTATGCACGTGCACACGAGACTTTGCGAAATGAGTATCGTTCGTTGTTTTGTTTCAAAATCCAAGACGAGAGCTGCCAAGACCGTGAGCCAGGGAAATTCCACACCGATGTACCAAATTCTCGTAAATTGAATAAACGGATGAGAACGAACGAAACATTATCAAGTAGTATCTTGAAGTGTAAAAAACTCGACTAGATTAGAAATCGCGATCTGAACGCAGCTGCATCCCTAGTACATACCTAAATCCGATAAAATTTGTAAATGTAGTTAGAGTTTTGATGCAAATTCTCTCGGGTTTCTCTGGTGCAATAATCTGCAAGGCAAAATTATCCTCCGTCTTGAGCACGTCGTTATTTTGGTATTTCTAAATAAAGCCTGACGCGACCCAGTTCCTCTTGCCTCTTCCACCCCGTTTTCTTCACCTCTCGCATAAGCTGCAATCTCGAATCCAACATCGCGATTAATAACCGCTCTGACATTTTGTTTCGTCCTTCCATCGGCAATTTCATTCCGGACGTATGTTAAGGGTGGCGCAGGATCTTCCGGTCTCTAATCTTTCGAACACGAGGCTCAAGTTAAGCCGAAAGTCGTTCTGCTCGTACCCAAAGCAATTTAGGGAAAACGGCTTTTTTATGTGACATTTCGCACGCGCCGTTTCCAGCTGGCATTTCGATATTATTCGACGTCACGTTGAGGCTCGAACCGTCACGGAAAAAAGACGCGTCAGTGACGAGACTACGTCATGAAAAAATATACTCCCGTAAGATGTACCGCCCTTTCCAATCTAAATTTAAATACTGCAGTACGTCGTTTGTGTTTCGGCTTTACAAACTAGAGGGTGGCTCTGAAACGCCTCGAGTTTGTTCTGGGCGATTGGAATTCACTAAAGGCTCAATTGGACGTCACTTAATGTGCAGTTCACGGATCGTTCGGTTTAGCGAATTAACGATTGTCTTATTCAAAAATAGAAGAATGGAAAGAAACAACAAAAAATTTCACTCCAGAAGCACAGCTTAACCAATTTAATTGTGCGTTGTGTCGATAAATCTGTTTGTTCAAGTTCGTATTGTTTATTTATAACCCATATAAGCATGTGTATATTGGCAAGTTATACTTCAATGAAAATCAATCTGCGTGACCGATTCCAGAATCGCATGTGAGCAAATTCACGAATTACGGACACACGATCCGGAGCCAAAATGTCGATTTTTCTGCAATTTCAATATCTTCTAGTACGATGTACCGAGACAAAAAAATTATACATATTTCAAACCTTCGGCTTTTACGATTTCGAAGAATATACGATTATGAAATCCGTTTTAACATTTTATAGCTTTTTTCCGCAAAAAGCCGATTTGGTTCAACGTTTTCTAGCTTCCATCGCACAGGTTGACATTTTTACCTAAAAGCTTGCGGTTTTGTACATGAAAAAAATTTGTGTTTCCGGTAGGTGTTCGAAATAGGATCAGGTGGGCTGTAATAATTTTTCGGATTTTTCGTAGTCATTTTTGATTCAACAAGAAAATTGTATATTTTTGTAATCACGCCGTCCCCATTCGAATAGATTTTGAGATTGAAAAATGTGTTTTTGTAAAAAATTAATCAACGTATTTCTTCGACGTCGTCAAGCCTAGATGTTTGAAACTTGTAGAATTTTTGCGTCAGAGTACATACACCGAAATATCAAAATTGCAGAGAAATTGAAATTTTTTAGCCCCGAATCGTGGGTCGAAAATTAGTGGACTTGCCCACATAAATTGAATGCGGAGAATTTTTGGCTCGATAATGGGACAATAGTCCATTGAAGGTTGAAATTGGATTCTAACGTTCACGGACGATGCGTTGTCAATCGATTCCAAACGCCGCCGTTGAAACAAGAGTCATTGTTCAAGTTTTCTAGAGCTGTGTGATAACGTTTCTGTTACAGTATAGCAGTGATCGCGCGGATCGAAACCTTGACACATGTTAAAAGTTGCGGATTGAATTGGGTTTAAGTTCTTTCAAGGATGAAATCGGTGACGAATTTTTTCAGAATTCAAAATGACGTGGCGAGAAGAAGAATAAAACTTCATCTTCAAATATGAAATAATAAACCGGAAAACTAAAGACGTCAACAATAGTTTGACACGTCGTTTCTTTTGAGCCATTCGACTCCAAGTCCTATTGTCAGGTATTTTCACGAATTTACAAAGTTACGACCAAAGATCTAGATGATTCATCTTTTCTGCCTAACGATCGATATGGCATTAAATGTTCTGTATTTAAGCTCAATTCTAAATAAATATAAAAGAATAAACCTCAAGATTGTATTTGTGGACTCGGTTGAAAAATGAAAACTGGATTAGTTTCAGAATAGCACCTTTCAATCGGCCATTGATAATAGTTCAATTTCTCTTTGACACACGGCACGATGGATCAAAGTTTCAAGACAAAGAATATCAAGAGACTTGCATCTCGATCAACTGGAATGTTCGATTTAGGTATATGGATAAGAGACCTGTGGTCGAAATAATTTAAATTCTTATCAATACTTATTTTAAGTTATTATCAGAATTGCATATAGAGCAGTAAAAATATAAAGTACCTGAATGTGTGTGACGGAAAGTACTTCGACTTTCTCTACGACTTCCGGAGTTCCGAGTTGAAATGAAATTCGATGTTAAATATGTCTGCAGTTTTCGGTACGATGTTGGAAGCTCAACTAGCTGCTGATATTCAAAAACGTTATAGATATAGGAAAAATCCCCTACTAACTATCCAGCCGAACAGAACCGTGTGAGCGTGTAAATTCCCATAAGTCAGTCAGATGGTAGAGATTTTAGATCCGGATGTTACGCATATGTATATTTTTGCCTCGGGAAAATCTATGATTAGAACTCGGAACACGTGGATTATTAAAATGTATCGGTTCAGTAACAGTTACGTTTCATTGTTCGCTAAAAAATTTATCTTATTTCTTACATATAATATATACTGTTTTTTTTGGCAGAGAATTATCAAACACTCGCGGCTGCTCAACCCCCCCGCAGTAACAACAAACATTCCAAAATATGCACGAAGCTTGTATCGTTTCAAAATTATTAATTTATGAAAGTGCTGATTAAGGATGCGGAATTTGCAATATAAACAGGTGGGGATTATATTCATTTAGAGATGAGCTTGGTATTATCGTATTTGGCTTCATATTAGGAATTAAAAATGAACCCTATTTCTTTACAGATTTGACATCGTCTTCATTCAAGGTGCTCAACGCTCTTCAACATTCCGATGTGGTGACGAATAGTCTGCAATTTATCGACTAGTTTTTTTTTAAAACATGTTGATAGGTAACATAATTACCTGAATCGCTAACGTATTATGCCGAACATAATTAAATAAAAATCTGTTCAAACTATACTTTTTATGTACAGTAATGTTCGTTAATGCATTCCCCTTACGGCTACCTTGTTTTCGGTCCGAAACAAAATGCGAATTCGGTTCTACAAAAATTATGTGACAATGACTACCATTCTCTCACGTCAACCTCATCGCCAGTCATTGTCACATAATTCGTATAGAATTGAACTCGCATTTTATTTCTGACCGAAAACAAGGTAGCCGGAAAAAAAGACATTAATAAATACTACTGAGCATACGGTAATATTCATTAATGACTTCCTCTTTAGATTACTGTACATACGGTAAAATGCATAAATACCTTAACTTTCCGGCTAACTTGTCTTCGATCCGAAACAAAACGCGACTTGGATTCTATACAGGTTATGTGGCAATGCATTCATTTTCTCTCGTCAGCTGCATCGCCAATCATTTTCACATAATTCGTATAGAAATGAACTCGTATTTTGTTTTGGATCGAAGACAAGTAAGCCAGAATGTCAAGTCGTTTATGCATTTTACTGCACATACATAATCAAGTTCCCAACATACGTAAAAACAAATGTTTAAACAACGATTGTACGTATGTACGCGAATCCGATTGATGAATCAACATATTTACTATGCGGTAAAGACAAGTTTCACTTTTCAAAGTTCGATCCTGGCAACGATTTAGAATATCGTTGCGTTGCGAGTATCCTGCCAGGTGACAACGTATAAAGTTGCGACGAATAAAAGTGGAAAAAAAAAAAAAAAGAAAGAACATTTCAAGTTTGCAGCAAACATGACGCCCGCCTTGAAATTGTATATTTGGGTCAATGCATGGTTCAGATTCCGTAACGTGGTCGTCGTCTCGTCTCTGTGCCGTTCTGTGCACTGTATATAATGTATATACACAGGATTATAGGTATACAGAAGCAATGCCATTCCATAAAAATCGCTTACGAAACGAGGTGGTGAGCCTTCGAAAGAAATCAGGCCTTATATCGCGGTCTCAACTCCTTCTAGGGACAATGTAAAAACAAGGTGTACGGTACGTATGTTTATACACTCTTAACCCGTGACCTATTCATTCATACAATACATCTGCAATCTCACGAGCGTTTGACAGTAGCGCTCGTTTCGTGAAACGAAAAGCTCTCGAACTATGTTATCCCGCTCGTATGGCAATTTGGAAGAAAACGATTACTTAGCGCAAAGAGGATCGGAAGAATATCAACAAATATCGTTCACACACAATTCATTTGCTTTTGAAACGACTGTGAAATAATAAGCAAATTTATTACCAACTAAATATATTATTGAAAAACTGCCGAATGTTATTGGCAGAGTGCTTTTTCGCGTGTGGTAAGGTAAAGATTTGTCGAGTAGCTAAAGAGTTAAGCTTTCGAGCTTTTGGTGGTAAGGATTGCCCCTTTTGAGCTTGCCGTCGGTAAGACAGGAAGTCCGCAAATGAATGTACACCAGTCGGTAATGTCGGACGTTTCATTTCTGCGTACCAGCGGAAGCGTTTCACGACGATCGTACCGAAGAACCACTTGTTGATTTCGATGCTGTCTCTTTGTTATTTGGCAATGAATGAAAAATGAAGCTGATACCAGTCGCTTCCGTCGATTATCAGACTAATTCTTTGATTCTACGCACAGCGCAGCTTCGAGTTTTGCAGGTCCACAGAACCAGTAACTCTCTGTGATTTCAATGATTGATTATACAAGCAAAAATTGACCTACCTCATCACAGGCTGCGCATCTTCCTTTTAATTGTTCGGCGTAATGTCTTTCGCAATAAATTGCATCGTTGTAAACACAATAGGCAAGGTCGACGAGCAACTCCCTGCACTGGACGCATTGGAAGCAAGCCGGATGATAGAGCTCTCCTAGTTTTCCAGCCGAGACTCCAAGGGTTCCGTATTTCAAACTCTCGTTACAGCCAGCGCATTGCTGAAATATGTATTAACATTAGTAGAGACTAAAGGCGACAGCGATTGAAATTCGTGACCGAAAACAATACACGTAACATATAAATATAAGCTGTGTAAATTATATTATAAGAGAAATCATCGAAAAGACGATTCAATTGCGTCAATAATATTTTGTAGCTGACCATCAGTTGTCGTTTGGGAAACTTTTTGAAGTTGATTAGTGCTGCGCAAATTACCTTCTCCTCGAGGAAGCTATAGAAGTTCACTTTACAAACAAAATTTTTCTTGTTGTTTTTTTGTTTTTATAACAGACGATAAGTATTTCCGAACCATGATTTTGTACTCTCGTAATCGAGGGAAAGTTGTTCAAAACGCAAGACTTGTATACTAAGGGCGTCAAGTATCAATAAATGATAATCTTTGCGAGGAAGCTTGATGGACGAGTGACGATAAACGGTATGTACGCAATCTTGCCAACCTTCGTTCATTTGTGAACCGCCGCGCCGTGACGTTGGTATAATAATCTTTATGTCAGTACTGAAAGCTTCTAAAAAGCGCAAAAATTTGACCTCTCCAATATCTTGGATCTAGGCTTCTAAGTTTAACCGTGTATCATATTCACCTCACAAAGACGAATAGCTCTATGTATATGCTTGGAATCTACGTCAAGGTTATCGAGGAACAATTTTTGCCGACAACTGTCAATTCCGAATTTATAAAAATTACTGAAAAATTATTCCTCTCAATGTCACCATATTTTTTTAATTACACGTAAAAAAAAAAAAGAAATACGATAGCTATTTATTGTCTGATTGAAAAATAAGTTTCATTAATACAAGTGAAAAAGTTCTTACGCAAATTACGCTGAACGTTTACCGTCGTAGAAGAGAAAAAAAAAAAAAAAAAAAAACAAGTTATTTATGAAACTATCGACGATTAGGTAAATTTCCGCTTCTATAAGACCAGACACAGACAGCGGGGGATTGCGATATTGCAGCACACCGTCAAATACGACTTATTGACGGTTTGTTATTGTCCCACATCAAGCGTCTTCGACGATCAAGTTTAGAGTCTTGCACAAGTACGGCGGAAACGTTATTTAACGTAACCGTAACAGCTCGTAAAATTTCCTAACAGCCCAGAAGCTTTCAAGATCATCCGTGCATCTTGCGGGGTTATTTGTTTTCTTTTAATCTAGCGGAATTTCCGCCTTCAGGCAGTAAAAGCTCATTGTACTTGCGAAGCAACGATAAAATGCGAGCAAAGAAATATTATAGCAAAATTTTTACACCCAGGCAAAGAGGTTCTTTTCATGTTTAAATCTACTCGTTAAACAATCAGCTTAAGTATATGGGTACATACATTTTAAATATAATATACACGTATATCAATCGGACTGAATTAACGGCAGATAATAACAAAAGTCGATTCCATTTTATACGCGTGGAGAGGCCATTTCACCTGCGATTACTGTCTCGATTTCTTAGGAAATTGGCATGAAATCACAAGAACCGAGTATATAAAACAATTCAGTTCTCGGAGACAAGAATAAAAATAATTCTTTGAGTATACGCTATTTGTTTTCCGAAAAAAATCGTTCTTCGCATTCATTTTAGCAGGCAGTACAGCAATTTGTATTGACTGTAAACACTGAGAGAAATTTCAAGTTCCGGTTACCGCTCAGTCCTCAACTATTTTCATTTTTTACCACAATCGAAAAATATAGTTCTAGGCACAAAATAAAAATTAGTTTTCTAGCTGTTACCGGAAAGTCTAGTATTTCTCACTATTCTTTCTCATTACGATCACCGTTACTATATTTTCTTGTAACTGTTGCGAAAATTTAATGCTTGCACGTGCAACAATAAATTGATGTTAAAGCCTTACTTAACTAAAAAAGTAGAGTAAACCGAATAAACTGATTTTGCGTTGCAATTGCCAAAAAAGGATCGACAATATCGCAAAATGATATCGATGATGATCGACTTTTTTCCGCGTTTTTCGCAACATACAGAGAATAAAGATGTGATCGATCTAGCCCAAAAATGCTTGTATCGAATTCCAAAAAATTGGACAAAAAGGTAACATAACTGTCAACATTTTCTGAGAATTTGCGATTTTTTAGTTGATGATTACGGCAGCGGTAAAAAAAACGATTAAAAATCCCGAAAAACCAATGCTTTTCTTATGAGAAAAAGTAAGGCTTCCTAGGCGTGGGTAAATATGGAGGGAAAGATTTTTAAAAATTCGGACATTTTTTTTTAATTACTTGGAACCAATTTGGGGGGTAAGAGCATTAAAATTCGATTTTGCCCTTCTTAAGGACAGGTCTAAGAGGAGGTGTTGAATGATGTCGAACTAAATTTCCTGCTTTTTTTTCACGCATATAACCATCGAAGAGTCGAATCCTCTCAGTTTTGATCTACGTAAATAATGGATTCTAACTATTTTTCACACATTTCGTCCATCCGACCATCTAGCTCTGCTCACGTTACCAATTAGCTAATTTAATACGTGAAATTCAGGTCCAACTTTTAACCAACAGCTGCTCGAAACGGTTTCGATTTGTTTTCTCCATTAGTGCGGCGACTACTTACAGCGCCTTTTTCGAGGACATCTTGAACGGTCCCAATGTCGAGTGCGATCTCATTTCTGGCGGCCATAAAGTCGTCCGCACTCATGTGATGCTCCGTGGCTAAATGTCGGCAGTAGGCCTTGGCCAGGTCCTGTTTAGGCAGCTGAATAGCCAGCTGACGATCTCTGTAACGTTCGCCAGGAGTCCCTAATCTCGGCACAGACTTCTCGGGGAGCATGGAGAAGTATTCCTCGACCTGAAAATCATAATCGTATATTTAGGTATTTTATGAAACCATGCTGACATAAGATTTTTGGATTTATAATACCGTTCATTGAGAATATCTAAATTTATATGCGTAAACGACAAGATTTCGTACCAATATATACGGGGCATTCCATGACATCTCGATCAAGATTCTACGTCGATGTCTTAGATTGGCTTTATAATTTTTTCTACGAATGCATATGACGTAAAACGCAATCGCAACCCGGCGTATTGGAAGTATAATTTAAAAGCTTGAAAATAAACCCGACTTTCTAAAATCTAAGAAAAAAAAATCAGAAAAATCAGAGGATGGAGATTTTATGACTTCAAAATATAAATAAGAGAGATGAAAAAAAAAAAAAAAAACGATTGTTACTGGATTGCATTTTTGGCATAAGAATGAACATAAAAGCTCATTATAATATGTCTCTGAATAGATGTTTTTCGGCCCATATTATAATGAGCTTTTATGTTCATTCTTATGTCAACAATGAAATCCAATAACAATAATTTCTTTTTTTCATTTTTTTACTCATCCTTTGAAGTTATGAAATCTCGATCTTCTAATAGGTGTCAAAAATTTTGTTATATTTGTAAGAGTTTTTAGAAAGTGGTTTTTTTTTTCAAGTTAATCAATCATATTTCAGATACGCTAGGTCGAAGAGTTCTGAAAAAATTACGATTGCGTTTTTCGTCATGTACTTTTATAAAAAAAATTATAGATCCAATCTGAGACATCGACGTAGAAGTTTGATCGAGATGTCATGGAATGCCCCACATATACGTACATACATGTATATATATAGGCAACTTCCGCTGTTTCTTCCAGGCGTTCGACAGCTCGAGAATTTCGATTAAAAATCAACGACATGAGAAGCGTGTATATAAAGAGCCTAATGTCTCATTTCCGGTCACCAATAGCGCGATTTGTATATATAACATTAGTCCAACATGAAATACGGGCTCCTTGACACACACGCTTGATCGTTTCTCTCTAGTCTAAAACCGTTCCAACTGTCAAGATCGAAACGGCAGCTGCGGACGATTTAAAATTAGGATTCATTTTCTAAAGAAGTTGTCAATTATGGACACTTGTTTATATAAATCGCTTTAAGCATAAACTAACGATCACGCGGAACATAATTTGAAAACTTCGCTATAGCTCGATTTAGAAAAAGTTTGAAGGTTTGAAGTTCTTTTATGGAGAATAAAATAAAAAATCAGTACTTTGAAATGAAGGCATTGATGAACTTTGTTTTGATCCGTCTGTAGGTGCTTACGTACAATGATTGTTATTTGTATCCAATTCCTCTACATCTGACAAAACTTAAGACCTTCGATTTTTCAACAGGAACAAAACGAGAATAGCAAAAATGTAATAATCATCTGTATTTATTCCACAAAGTATTGATCAAGGCTTCTTCCTACATAAAAGTAAGCCGAGATAGAAGTTAGCGATAACATTAACATAACGAAACATTGAAAAACATGAGTATTCTTAAATTTCAAAGTGGTTTTGAAGAAGTTAAGTTTGCAAAATGTTAGTATATTTTGCTTCATAACGTTATCCAGACTTTCAGACAATTCCTATGACAGTTCCTCTGAACAACGACTTTTCCTCACAAAAATTCATTGCTGAATTACAGTTACGAGCTTTACTCGCAAAAGTTGAGATGCCTCCTCGATAAAAAATGAAAAATATCATCGCACAAGTACATGCGGTGATATTTTGAATCGCAGATTTATGCGCGTACATACGTCAGGCGAGCTGTCAACCTTAATTGAAAATCATGAACGTAAATGTACGTATGATAGAGATATGGGGTAATATTCGCACGGGGGCAGCAACCACATGCACGTTGTAAAAAGGATCGTAAAGTTGAAGCAGCTTATATAATAAAGCACCCCGAACGCGAAACGGGCGTTAGAAGATTGCTGGTGCACAAATGCTTTCTCTCTCTCTCTCTCTCTCTCTCTCTCCTTCTGTAATACCGCAGGCCGTGTGTTATGAAACGCTTTCAAGCCTTTCGAATATATTGAACTTTGGCGTCGAGCCAACGATGCAGTCCTGCACCACGCATTAGATTAATCGTCAACCAGCATGGTCGATTCTTCGATTTTTATCGATCCCTTTACCGTCATCGAGGTCAAGGACGAGACGCACCTCTTTCTACATCGATCGTACGCAGCGCAAATTATTAACCCTTGCAAACTATTGACTTGTTATATCGGGTGAAGTATGAGTTTAGCGAAGCTGCACCAATCTGAATGTTTCCTGTTTTTTCACTTGTTTCTTTCCAACTTACCGAAAGATTGATCCGACTTTGTAAAAACGCATCACAAAAACACCTAGATAAGACCACCGTGAAAGATGCTTTCGTGATGCAAATCGTGATGCCACTGACACTACCGATTGAATATGAAAAATTCTCAAACAATTTTCGAATAATCGGGTAAAAAGATATAAAGCCAATTGATGAAAACCGATACCTTGTGAGCCGGTAATCCTGGCGGGGCCCAGGCAAGGCCCATTTCTCTGGGGTCGCAGGCGACAGACCCACCTGCTCCATCGCCCTTGAGTCCCAGTCGAGATCTGACGGAAACCCATTCCTCGTGACAGACGTCGTGAGCTTCCCTCGGACATTTGCAACTGCTGCAGTTTTTTCTGAAATGAGAAAAGAAGAAGCGAACGGTCATCTTAAATTCACGATGAGTGATAACGGGGCAGAAAAGCGAACCAGTGTTGACGCTTTCATGGATATTTGAGGATTGATGATTCTCGCAGCGATCTGATCTGATGCCAATAAAACAGGCTTGCACGTATCGAATCGTATCTTTACAACCGGTGATGGGATTTTGGCACATCTCATGGTAATCGTGAGTGTCGTCGTTTTTCGTTAACGTCAAGTTAACGTCTCGGACGGTGACTAAAGATTCACCGGAGTTTCAGCAAATTAGAAAGCGGAGCGCTATTGAATCGTGTTTAACTTGACGCGAACGCGAATGAGAATTACAGTCGAAAAGACGACGATCATTTGGCGAGGTGATAAATATTTGTCTCTCCTCCTCACCTCTTTCATTAAGTCCAACCTGAACGTTCGAGAATTCTAATAAAATTTTATACCGCCATTCGTGACACTGAAACGATGTTGACGTTCCTCGCTTGATAACACGTTGCAATTACACCGCCAAGCTTTATAATTCATCGCGGGATGCTTAGCTGTGAAATTAACTCACCTCCACGCATCTTCTGCGGAAAGTTGACAATCGTCACAGATTTAACAAACGAGCAAATCAATTGACCAGGTTTACTGTTAACGAAGAATTTAAACCAACTCTGACACTCGATGAGAACACGGAAAGGTAATATTTCAAAACAGTCGAAAACCTTGCAGTTCACATTTTGTTATAAAATTATTCAAGCGTTAAGTTTCATACGGGAACTGAAATTATGTCGAAAAAAAGCTTGTTGCATCAGTTCCGTACGTACTACGATTACATGCGGCAAAAACATTTTACATTTACAACGAAAAGAGTAAAATAAGCACACTCAAAGGGTACCTACGTATCCAATTTAAAAAAAAATTCGTTTTCACGCTGACTACCTGAAATCCTCAAATATACGAAAATTCATGGGTTCTGCTGCGAGAGAAAATGTTGCTAGGCGACGCAATCGGCGTAGAAAATTTTTGCCATAAGGTGACATTTTCCCGTAAAATATCAGATCGATTTGAATGGATGAACCGCCGATGATTTCAACGATAGCAATAACTGAACAATCAGACCATAAAGTTGCGGTTATCAAGCTCCAATATGCTAGATGCATTTTCACCTATACACATTGTTTGCGTCACACCCAGTCGGAAGTGAGCCGAGAATCGAGGCTCGGTTGCTGATGCAAAAAACACCTTGCAATTTTCCACGGCCTGCAATATCGTCCGCGCCTTCTCTTCTTCAATTTCTTTATTTTCCTTTAGGTATAAATATATCTAGCTAGTTGTGCGTTAGAAATTTTCAGATCGCTGGGAAAGACGGATGGAAAATCATCCGCTCGGTCGATCTGACCTGTCAGATTTAGTATCAGAGAACGTTGCGTATCACGCATTATTATACAATACTGTCTGACTAATAAACGGGCCAACTGTTAGATCTGTCGTAATGTAATGCTGCCGAACAGCAGCAACGAAATCGCGGTGCTTTTCATCCATCAAATCCACTGGTCTGTACCGTCGTCAGTTGCCACTTTGTTAATCAAAATAAATGAACTAGCTGTGTTTGGGATTGTGAACAGAATAAGGTTCCCGAGCTTTGAATAGCTATTACGTTTACACCCGGATTCAACGCGAGGTTGAAATTACTGACGTTATCGTAACGAAATATTTGGGCAAAAATGACTACTTTCCTCTTTTTGCAATTACTCTGAAGAAACAAAGATTTTAAAATATCATTATGATTTGTTTTACTCCGGTTCACTGAATTCCAATCAATTCCAATATTGCAAAATCACGGATGTCCTCGGCATGAATCGTTACGATAACTTTACTAACTTCAACGCGATGGTTCAACCGTGTATTCCCAGATTCGGAAAAACGAATACTTATCAGAAATCCGATAAAGGTAAAAAAAAAGAAGGAAATTCACCCCCAAGCTGGGCGAACAATTGAAGAGCAAAACTAAATGTCAACGATTGTTTTTACAGCAAGAGATAAGATGGGAATGGATGGAAAAAAAAATTCAGCGCATGTTCTCAGACGAAATGTCAAACGCGGTAGATTTTATAATGCCAACACGATTCTTTTATTTCTCATGCAAAACGGGCTTCGCTTATTAGTGACATTTTACGACCGTTTCCAACTGTCAACTCTTTACCGCCGAGTCAAAGGGAACGCTGAAGAGTGTACACGGAATATCTATTAATGAGGTGTCTTCGGATACACACGAGGACGCTTTACGAACGGACACCTTGTTAGCAAAGATGGACAGTCGTTTTATGTTTGAGAGACATCGTTTTTCCTACGAACCGACGAAGTGAGAGAAAAAATAATGACCCATCTCCCGCGTCGCGTAGAAGAAAAAAAGGGGAGACGTAACATTTGTCACATTGACAAATCCCTTTTGTACCTTCGAACGAATCGTCTTGTTTCATTTTAATCGTACGGTAGAATTGCTGGGACGAACTTCGGGGATAGTTTATTTTTTCCTGACACGTAATTACGTGCGATATCGGCTACGAGTAGCTGCGACTAGAATAGACGGTCTATAGCGGTATGAAAATTAATTAAGAGCTTGGCGTCACGGTGAACTTTGATTTAGACGGTAACTACATATAGAACGACGACGAGCGTAATTATTTGCGCACGGTTCAAGGAATGCAGAGTGAAAAAAAGAACGTTCAAAGCAATAAAAGTACCGGCCGATAGACGCGACTTAAGACCAGACAGATATTAATACGCTACTCTAACTCTGTGAAAAATTATCAGTAAGAAAAATGTTCCCGATTTGTGTACACGCAACTTTTACATAATTACTCCATTAGTTTGACGTTTTGTTTTTTCAGCTTTTACTTGTAGTCCTTATTTTTTAAATTCTTCGTTTTTCTTCTTTTTTTATTTTTTTTATTTTTTATCAATCTTAACGCTGTGTCGCAACAACCTGCACGGATACTTTAACCGAAATAGATTCACTTACGTGCATACCTGTCCGCCACCAGATATGTATACGTGTTTTTAATGCAAGATGAAACGATAGGCTCGCTCACCGTTAAATGGTGGCAATTAAATTTACATACCAAGACGGTGTGTCCGTACTCATGATCGGTCAGTGAGAGTTGAACAGCAGCTAATTCATTGGAAATAATATCACGTGATACTGTGATAACTGCGCAGATACTTTTTCTTCACACTTTTCACCCCATTTTTCGTGGATCACGAAGGACGAAAGAAATCTCGAGAGAAAGGCACATTTGGATTAAAATACTTTTGTTCAACTCGCGGTAACAGCTGGCCGAATATTAGTCAGTTTATTAGACCAGATTGATCGGTGCAGACGAGGATCGAGCTACGGCTGAAACGACCACTTGAGATGGTTCTTCAGTGACTCTGGAGTCAATGAAACATCATTTTGAATAATGGTGTAATTTACGTTAAGGTTGTTGGAATAATGCACGAGAATAAAATTCATAAATTTTAAAAATATCTTGAAAGATAGTTTATTATAATTTTATTAACAAGGTTCGGTCCATAGTTTGCCATTTGACTATCATTGTCACTGGATACAATTAATAGCGAGTGTATAGTTCCGTTATTTTCATACATATAAATGGATTACGTATAATGGATTTCTTTCAATCAAAAATGAACGTTTTATTCTTCATTTTGTTTTTATTATTAATAAATCAGTCCAGATTATGTGAAAAAAAGATTCGCGACATTCAAATTCCGTACCATATTATCGGATCCCGAGTGCAACATTTGTAACTTATACACCATCGTGTTTAGGCTTAAAAATCTTTTCAAAACAGTCGGCAACGTCTCTCTTTCAACGTATCACTTGAACGATGATTATTCCAACAACCATTATCTCGTTTCTTGTCAAGGTCTATGGATTTTACGAACTAATTGTAATAGCATTTCCGTCGAAAAAAGTTTGACGGGACACAAGCTCTATGTTAAAAAATCCAATTTTCGAAAAGCTCGTTTTCGCGTTTTTGGCCGGTAATCCGGTCCGATATTCAACAAGTAGATTCACTTCTTTCCTTTTAACAATCGGTCCAAGTCTCATAAACGGCTAAGGTGTTTGGATTGACTAACAATAAATAACCATCTTAATCAGTCCAGCTTCTCTCGCGGTAACGCTTTGCTTTGATCAACACGCTCACTGAGTTCTGACTAACTGAACCTATTTTTATTAAATTATCGCTCTTGAAACTCGGATAATTTCTTATTTCACACGGAACGCATTATGCGTGCAAAATTTCTCGGTACGATTTCATATAAATAATAACGATAAAAGTTGCCTGTGCGGGATTAATTACACGATACAAAAACAAGACCGTTGTCAAACAAACTTGTTATTCACATTGAAAAGCCACTCAGAAGTTAATTTATATGTACATGGTAGTATTATACAGTCTATTCAAACCGCTTCTGACTTCTTCGCAAAATCATTACGCTGTGAAAAATCTTGAAGACAATAAATGAAAATTATCAGATTTTACCGGTAACAATAAGTTATTAGAATTTGGTTTGCCGATTCAAAATACTGGCTTTTGCGAAATCGTCTCCCTATATCAGTATAGTATGGAAAAATTCTCTTAGTACGTTATTTCAGTTACCTTGCACGAAGGTTTTACTTATGTTTCAATGTCGAATGATCGCGATAGCGTGATATTTGTACCGTTAAGCAGTATAACGGTTGTTTTAAAATTTTTACGACCAATTGACTGTCGGACTACAAAAAATATCCAAACCAATCCAAAATTGGATACGGTATTGGTTTCAATACCAATAGTAAGCCACTAACCAACGAGTGTAATCATGATATAACTGACGAGGAGGAGAGGTTGAAGTTCCGATTTTTCGAAAGGTTCCGAAAGCGCCTAACTCCAAATTATTTGGTGGTGAAACTTGAAGTAAAGAATCAAACTGTTACGAAATAGCAAAGTTTCGAATGGTCGGAAACCCGACGACTCAAAGTTCCGAAATGCCGGATTTCAAAAATTCAAGTTACGATAGAGCAAAGTATCGAACATCAGAGTTCCGAAAACTAAAATGTCGACAGAGTAAAATTCTGTAAATTAAAATACACTTACAGAGCGTAGTTTACTCAAAAAATGGTTGTAAAAAATCAGGACAAAATTTTTCAAATTCGGAATTCAACCCCGCCCCCTTTAAGTTGGCAACTGTCCTAAACTGGAACATTGTCTTTCCCAAAAAGTTTCCAACGTGTACCGATCGAAACAAGAATACTGACTGCAAATTAATCGGAACATCCCATGCACGTACGTAAAACTAACAAAAAAAAAAAAACTAAAAAAACTGAAAAAACACACACAAACAAAGCGCAAACACGACACAAAATTTCTCACTCTCCTTATCAACCCCTCGTGCGGTGATGAATTTACCTAACTATAAGTTCGAACAGCTCGAACTGGTCGAAGACTTTGCAGTAAAGATGAAGCACCCTTACGCAGGCCCATCGCATCCCGGGCCAGGGGGCCAGACTGAGGTCGAGACCGTCCTCTAGGGGGCATTTTCCAATGGTGAGACCGCGCCTGAGTTCGGCTCCCGACAAAGTTGGGTACCGGTGCTTCCTGTCCAGCATCGGATTCCTTCTTCCCCGATTAGCTTCGCTCTGTACTCCCATCAGGCCGCGTTTAATCTCGGCACCGGACAGCGTCGGATACCGTTCCTTCCTGTCGAGAGAATTGGCCTTCCGGTAAAGGTCCTTTTCCGGTACAGAAGGACACCTCGTCCGCATTTCCTGGAGCTTTTGGTGATGCTGCTGGAGCTGCGGTGGACTCGTCGGTCTCTTCGGCTCCGGAATCCTGACGCGGATACCCTGGGGTTCAGCTCCAGGGGATGTCACGCAGTATACCCGGACCTCCGTCTTGGCCCCATCCGGCGTTGGTCCCTTGGGACTCATCTTCGCACCTGCCGGATCTGCCACGAGGATTGGCGTCGTATGACGCCGGCGCAGTCGACCGTTCAGGGTGAAATTTTAACCCTGTCACTCACCATTTTTACACCACTATCGATAGTCAGTCGTAGATAGTTAGTTTTGGGGCACAATTTAATTCGATTTTTCAGTCTCGAGTTTCACATTTTGTTTTCATTTATTTTGGATTCATGTGTCTTCACTTCGACGATTACACGTCAATTGATCGTTTTTAATAACGTTCGGTATCGATCGTTGGTTACAGGCAGAGTCCTCGATAATTTTCGTTTGATTTAATGTCGGTCTGAAATATCATCGCAGGTCGTTATTTTCAGGTGGTTAAAGTACGCGGTGTACACACGCAAAATGGTATAATTTAAATTTGAGCTAGCAGGTTTATTTATCTGTTTGAACATTAATTGAGATAACCGGGTAAACGAGAAGGTCCGAATCGGGTCTTGTTCATCTAGAAATGGCGTGAAGCTACCGTTTACAAATTACGCATACACAATTTGACTTCACTGAATGTGGTATAATTCACATGCCGCATTATAACCACGACGATTTATCCATGTATTCTCGGTTTATCACCGTCGCAAGGACGATGTTTTACTCATTGTTGCTCGTATCTCTAACCAGTTACTATTTCGTCTTGCAAAATCGTAGGAAATGTAATAAAAACCCGTCGCACCCTGGGTGATACGAAATTTAGGTGAAACCGAACGCGGTAAAGGAACGAGGTAAGTACGAGGAGAGAAGTGAACGCGAGGATGAAGAGCGAACGCACCGATGTGGAAACGAGTATAAGAGGTTGGTGGGTATATTCTGGTAACATGGGTACCCTGAACGAGTGGCTGGTAGTGAAGAGGAACGGCGGCGTGGCGCATTCCGTGGCATCGTGATCGTTATGTCAGGGTTAAGCGAATAAAATTGGAGTGCTCGACGTTGTAGCTTTGAGATAAGTCTGATATATCCGACAATAGAGATAAGGCCAAAAGAAGCCCGACTCCTGCTGACCCGCTACCTATACGTGACCCCCTTCATCAATGGGGTCATATCTGGCATGCGTCTGGCTGTCTGTAAAGCTGTGTGTTGTAGGTACCCATCGTTATACTGAGTCACTTCTATCGGGGCCAAGTTGAAACGCTCCTTTCGAGAACATTCGTTTCTTCTTCGTCGCGATGGAATGCAGCTCACAATTGGGACAAGTTGAAGAATGTGTCGATTTACAGCCAGCGATGACCACGAGTATTAGGTGTGTTTCACGAACCTTCCTCTCATTCGATCGAAGGTGCTCTTTGAAGCAGCGTTTTACAAACTCGACGCAATTAAGCCGATACACGCGTTATTCAGCTCTCGACGAAGTATAATTCTATAACCATTCGTCGCGATCCTGGCATCAAACCGAGTATATTCAAATGACGAATCCTCCTACGTACTTCTCTTTACACGCAGGGCCCAGAATATTCAAATTGGCACTTGAGGCTGCCGTTTTATTTTCAGATTTGTTAGTCACAGAGGCCGAGTTTGTCGAATTGTGGATATGCGTCTAACCATTTAACGACAAAGGTTGACCTCCGAGCCATTACGATAAAAAAACAAGCTTACCAATCTTAGCCTGCATTTACTGACTACTTTGAGGTATCAATTGTATCTCTGTAATCCGAAAGCATTGCCAGGTTCCGGTTGATTAATACAATTTCCGAATAAACTGACGACGAACATCGGAACAACGGGCTATACGTGAAACAATGCTGTCAGAAATACCGACTTTGTTATACAATCATCTACAGATTATTATCGACCTTGCAATACCGTCAACCCTGAAGCCAGTACAAGAACAAAACGAAACTCGCGCCGGTTTGGCAATTCGGCTGTACAAGTATTTTCTGACAGCCGTCTAGCGAAGACCTCGGTGTCTACAGCAAATTGACCATTTCACAGTTTATTACTGTTATTAGAGTTCATTTAGACGTCACTCGCCAGTCCAATCTCTCTTGCGGAGTTTGACCCTATACTGGACAAAATGAGGAAACTCGACCGCAAACTCAGCATCACTTTTGGCACGTCGCTTGACGTTTAACGTAATTCATCCGACGACACAGTTGAAAAAACAAATAGACGAAGCTAAGGCGACAGTCTTCTATGATAACTCTGACGATAACGGTCTCGAAAATTTCAGTTCAGTCCATCATGGCCGCAATATTTGCACATTCTGACGTTTGAACATCCAGGTGTGACCCTGCCTATGCTTTTCCACTGAAGAAGCTTTCGTGGGTTGGAAATGTAAATAGGGATGATCCTGCAGCTGACGTGTTTCAGTCCCACGAAAGAAGAAAGCAAGCCTCCTCTCCCTTATTGACTTTGAACTATTACGCGTTAGTGAATTAGAAATGTGTACCTTGTATACGCGATCAGGTGTAGACCGTATATTCCAGTGGCACAAGGTTCGCCTGTGTCTTGCGGTACTCAAAGAACCAATCAGAGTTGGTAAATAAGTTTAAATCGATCGTGGCCACCATACCATGATGTACCAAAGCCCGAAGGCTTCTGCGACTCTTTGAGGTTTATGTTTGCGGGTAGTATAGATCAGAGAAGCATCGACTAATGGCTATTAATTAGATAAATGCTTCGCGTACCAAGAGGCATATAATGGTCATCGTTTAAAATAGCCGCATGGATAAAACGCAATTTCATACGGTTATTCTATTCTCGTCTGGATTTTATTATATAATAAGATATAGACGCACAAGGTGTTCGGTCATACCTACGCAACTCGCGGTTGTTTTATCCTCATATTTTCGAGCTCGACCGATATATTTCGAAAAAAATTAAACGGGTTACTCAATGGAGGTCTATATACTCCCTGAATTTATTTACTGCAATCATCTCTTACCGGTGATGCTGTTCCAAACATTATAATGGCGAACAATATACACGCCTGACAGAATTTCGTGGGTGTTGATCCACTAAATATTCAGCAATGAAAGTCAGTGATGAGTATCGCATTTTGGCACATACATGTACACACACACACATATATATATATATATATATATATATATATATATATATATACCGATATCAGTATATGCTTCGCACCAACGGTAAAAAAATAAAAAAGCAAGATGAAAATATAAACAAAGGAGAAATTTATCCCAGCCAACAACCTTAACGCTTTGAAGTGCAGAAAAAAGAATGATGGATCGAACCGCAAATGCGATCGAACGTTTTCCGTCGTCGAACGTTATACACTCGCGGTAAATATGCAAAAGCCTTGTCGAGAAACAGAGGTAATCAGACAATTTCGGAGAAAAAAAAAAAACTATTTTCAAGAGTCCTGTCGAATACTCTTCGTCATTTTCGTACAACAAAAGCTGAAAGTCGTGGTCGTTTTCAAACAGCGAAAGTATTGGGTACTCGGTTTCACGTAAATTAAAAAAAATCTGCATAATACTTGGCAAGAAAGGATTGGAAAAAAGGGAAAAGAAGGAGGAACTTCACTCGAACTAATTATAAAGGTTCTAATATGTAAAGCTGAACGATATTCGTGTATATACCTTTGTATAATACGCATGAGTTATATACATACCCTGATTATTTGAAGAATTACGCGTTTTTTAGGTTAATATAAGAATTTTAAACGAGCGAGAACTTCGAGACTCAACGGGCAGCAAGACGAGAATACATGATCGGGTCTTGTAGAGAAAAAAAAAAGGAGAAAAACAATTCCGAAGATTTAAGGAGACGTTTTTAATTGCTGCAGCGCTTCCAATTACGGGATTTCTGCCATAAGTGCAGACTGTGGAGACTATTTAATTTATTTAGCATTTCAGATTAACGCTGATTTATACATAATCTCTGGGTGATACGACGCAGGTGACGTTTATGGATATATCAGAAAGACACCGGCTTTTGATATTTTTTGTCGGCGAACAAAATTATCACGTTAACACTCCTCGAACGGATTTACGATTTACTTACATGGATTTATACCTAATTCGTCACCCTCGATTCGTTGGAAAACAAAAAAAATTTGTTTTTCAGTATTGTTTGTAAAAAGAAAAACAAAATCAACAATGTTTTTCAATATTCGTTAGAATATTTTATAAACAATTCTCGCATATACTCCGATGTGTCAATAGTGTCAAATTTTCTATTGACACGATGAAAAAGGTCCGTTCCAAAATACCGAAAACTGTATCCGTACTAAACTGTACGCAACATTATTTCGGAAGAAAGTTAAACGGTTTCCGTAAATTTATTTTCCTTCAAAATTTCTAATGACCCAATATTTCTACACACGTTGCCTCGTCTAATTCAATATTTACAACAGACTCCCTTCAGGAAAGAAATTATTGAACTTTAAGGTGAGGCGACTTTACGATGGTCGGGGTCGAAACTTTTGTTTATTCTATAAAATGAATCACACACGGAGCCTTGATTTCCTATCGAAGCTGTGGCACGCGAGCTGCTCAGACAACACAAACAAATGTTGTGACGTAACGAACTCCCGTGTTCCCCGCTGGGTACTTATGTACATACACACATGTGTGTAATAGATACATCCGTGTAACGTGCAGAACGCCGAGGTTAGAAAATAGAAAAATGAATGAAGGTGTAACGTACGGGGGCTTGGGAAACATTTTCTTGTAAATTTTAGAGCCAACTTAGCGTCGAGCTTTCAAAGCGTCGAAATATTTTCCTGAAGCGCAAATCTCAGCTTATGCAGGATAAGAGCATTTGGAGATGAAATGATTGATCGTTCGGAAAAGAAAATGGGCATGTGTTTGTTGTTTGATTAGATCGAATGGTGCTCAGAAATAAGTAGATACCTAATGCATTTCGAGCGAGTCCAACGACCTGGTAAAAACAAACATACGTATACAATTATCGTATCACGTTTTCCCGTAATCGTAATGTGATTCTTTTCACCTGTTGTCATGAAAGCATGACGCATTCCAATATGAATGTCTCAAAACTACGAAGGGAACGAAGAATTTCGTTACTGTTATCGAAACGGCTTATATGATTTTGCGACAATAAGCAGAGAAGAAAAAAAGAAATTTGAAACGCAGTTGGATGAGCGAAACGTACCTTCGACCATCTGGTTTATCCGTATAACAGCTTATTCAGATAAGCGTTTGAACAAAAAATGGTGAAATTACCGTTTATAAGGTGTCAATGAAGTTATTCTAACGCGTGTCATTCAAACATGAAAATAAAGGAAACGTGAATGAAACCATGTTAAATCACCAAATCTAGATAATTATAACAATATCTAAAGAGATCAGACTATTTGTTAAGATACGCAAGTTTATTTTTTGCAATGTGAACCTATGTATACTGATTTTTGGAGTCTCGTTTGCTTTTCCACAAAATTTGTTTCCGAAAAGAATGAAAATCGGAATAACAATACATGCACTTGGAATTAAAAAAAAAAAAAAATGTGCAACGACGTGATTTCGGCCAAGTTGTTTAACCATTTGAATTCAGGGTTGTTCTTATTCTTTTCTCCTTTATGCGAATCGGATGTTGTTTCAATCGAGATCGTTTTGTTTCGTAACCTTATATTTCTTCTTTTTGGCTCTACGCGTTTTCGACGAGACTGTACATCCGACTGTACGTCGAAAAGCCAGCGTGTAATCTGACAAAATCGACTTGGAATATACACAAAGCCACACAGTGTACTGTACTATGTATATACCTTTCAGCGTGAAAATAAACAAATGGAAATAACACTATTCAATTATCAAAAAAAAAAATCTAAGCGAAATCGCGAAAACCGGAAGGCAAATATACCGAGTATAAATTGGCGAGAAACGAAGAGAGTGCAGGTTGTACAGGGAATAAGCGAACGCGGTATTCATTAGGTTCACGTTCCTGAGCTGTGGCTCTGTTGTCAGTGACAACTTTATCGCGTTGTCGGCTTTACGTGAATTGGAAAATAAGCGGCGAGGCGTGATGTATGGATTAATTATTACCGCGGCAGCTTATAACGCGTGTTCAACTTGACAGTAGGCGAAAGGGAAATTTTATATTTTCTCTCTTTACTTCTACCCTCCGTATTTTTTTTTTCTGCCTAATTTTTTCCCCTGTAACACATACTTCACACGTTACAGAACATGTTGCGCTTGTTGTGTAGAATAAAAAAGCATTATATCAATACTTTTCATCGACTACAGATACACAGGCTCTTCTTTGTTGCACTCCGAGGTTTTGCAAATAGAGCGAGAGAGAGAGAGAGAGGGAGAGAGAGAGGGACGAAAAAAATTCTTTGACGTAATAACAAATCTCTAATTCTGGTGTAACACAAGCACGGATTGTACGTATTTCCGTCATTGATAATTCTCCCACAATTTCCCGTCCGTCGCGGTGAAACGCCGGTTTAAAAAATGAATCAGCACATATTGCAGGATAAAGGAAAAAACATCTTTGAAATAATCTCTCAAGACACTGGCCGTTCTTTTATGCGTCGGAAAATCGCCCATTTTAGTGAACAAACGCGTGAAAATGACAAAAAAGAAGTTATCCTTCAAACATTACTCATCGCCTCTAAGCAGCGTCTCTCGTTTATCCCGTACTACACCCGATACGTACATACGTCTGGAATTACATTACATATTAATTGTATTCGTTTTGCACCTTCCTATACGTCGACAATTATGGACGCAAAATATCTTGAACCACACACGCGTATAATAACCGGTGAACGATATAACTGTTTGTCTATTTGCGACGGCTGAGTTCCAATTAACATAGTCATCCAGATTATAATATATTACCTACGTATAATACAACAGTTACGAGGGAAGTATGAAAAAAGATCAAAGAAAAAAAAAAAAATTCAAGATGCATTCCAGAGCCGTGAGACCGTCCGCGGAACGTTACTTTTTAGAAAATTGAAGAAAAAAGAAATTCTTTCTTTCTTCTTTTCATTTATCGTGAAAAAATATATTGTATATTTCATCCAACGATAGAACGCGCAGTTGTGCAAATATCTTCGTCATCGTCGTCAAAACCTGCATCACGTACGAAACCGTTTATCGGTTGATTTTTATAATCGATGAATACTTTAATATATTATATTATATTCGTTGAGAGATTAGTCCGCGAGTATAATATATGTAATATAAATTTGGTTATTGTAAACAAACTCGTTAATCGTCAGTGCTCGAGATATAAATTTGCGAGTAACCGACAGACTTTTTTCTTTCCTTTTTTACTCGTCGTAAGTCAAAGTTAAACGGCTTATAGATACATTTATCCCATATTCTGATCGAAAGAAACGATGTACGCGTGTTAATGAACAACAAAAAAAAAAGAAAATCGTAATTACAACACATTCGAAAGTGTCAACGTCTCGATAAAAGAGAATATATAATATAAAATGCGCACGGTCATGAACATTCCAAAGTAAAAATAACGAGGCAGGTTAATCTTGACCGAAAATAACGAAACGGCGAGAATAAAATAAATTGTTACAAGCGTAAGGTAAAAGAGACGACCGCACAAACCCGAGAGGAGAACAAACTGTCACCACTTCACTTGTTAGCTTACAAGCTGTACAAATGGTTTCATCCGCGAGAAAACGAGGATACTAGTTAGGTGTACGTAACTTAAACGAATGCGAATGTCGCGTCGCGTCCCCGACGTCAGTTTTGCACGAAGAAATTATTTTTAGCGTTCGCACTTCACTCTCAATATTCCGCCGCTGGTCGTTATCGGTATTAAGGGCAGAGAGGATAGTCGTCGTTCTGTCACTTTTTTCCCGAGGCCTAGGAGGTGGGTGCGCGTCGGGAGTGCATCCGCAGTAAAGGCATCGTTCAAACTGGCGCCATGAAGCGCGGCGATCGTCGGCGCCGCTCGGCGAGCATCGGAGTCACTCGGCTGCGCAGCCGTGGAATATTCGCGGGCGAAAAACGGCGCGCGATACGAATGCTGATTTCGTTTTTCTCCTTCCGGCGTTGACGGAATAACTTGAGGATATTGTTATTACACGGGACCACACGTGACACGAACGCGTGTGATCGTTTCGATAAAAAAATACAACGCGGTTCGATTTGACGGGGTTTATCTACTTGCTGAGAGATCGTAGGGCTCGGGATTCTTTCCTGATTTCACGAAAGAGACTGGAAGTATAATACCTACTTGATTTGTTTTTGTATTTTTATTGCGATGGGGTTTTCGTAACTTGGTGAACTTTTTTACATTTCAAATGTATTGAAACTAGATTTTTTTTTTTTTTTTTTGTTCTGGCGTTGAAGGAATAATTTTTAGACGATCGTCCTTGGGAAAATTTTTGTGACCAGTACTCGGTGGGTAAGTGGGTCTGGGTCTACGTTATCAGCGCAAGCTGTTTAACGTACAATCCCATAAGACATACAAGACCCCGTTAGGGTAAACGGCTTCAACAGTATTCAGTCGACGTCTCTGGAATTGTTCACTCGACGAAGCTGTAGCTAGCAGTCAGGGTTCGCAACCAAGCACGTCAAACTTTTTTAAAATAGAAGACTGCAGTTCAGTTTTATTCTCATACTTCTATAAAACCATTAAGAGTTCAAGGTGTATTTCTCAAAATTTTGATTTTCGAATTTCCATACCTTGTTAGAATGAATATTAGAACTTTTAGAAGTTATTAATTTACTAGTCGGAATTCACATAGTGAGTCAAAGGAATTTCACTGACCGTTATAATAATTTTTGAAACAACTAAGAATCATTGAAGATCATTGCAATCGCGTGATAAAGATGAAAATCATTAAAACCGTTGGATTTCAATTTATTTACATACTACTGATTTTTATCCACCATTTGTGCTTGCATCGATTTTCAATGATTTCTCAGTAGCCTGGGTGATGTACTCTGGGATTCTATCCTATTCGGAAATCACTGCAAATCGCTCAGAACGTTCAAAAATCAATGGAAATCACATGATACTGTAGAAATCACTCAAAATCAATGCTAATAAATTTGAATCATTCATTTTATTTCCAACTGAATGCCCCCTCGATTTGTCTCCTCTTTATTTCTTTTCATTTTGTTTCTTTGTGGATCGCAAAACTTGCGATTAGCTGCAAGTTTAAAATTGTACGTCATCTTTTGCGTGATACTCCTTAAATAATTTCACATCGTCAGCTTCAGTATTCGCCGGAGAACAAAATCAAGCAAGAAAAACAGAATTTTTTCACACGCTGCAGACACGTGATAATTTTTCCGTGAGAACGAATAATATGTATGTATAGATATATGCAGAGTTGGTAGATAGATTTACATGAAAGAAGAAGGATGCGCGAAAAGTTCATTCGTAATTGTTTTATCCATATTTTTATGTAATAACTTTGAGATGGGGCCCCGATGTGACGCAAATGTATTATATGTTGTTTTTCTTTCATCTATTGTATTTTTCACAGTACATACGTACGTGTATTATCTTATTTCTTTCGATGCCATTATTGTAGCGAATCTACGTCACTGTATACGCAGATTCAACACGACGTATGAATGATGTTAACGATTCGATTTGCGATAACGAGTGTCAATAAATTTGCCAGTGAGACATTTAATCGGTATTCGAAATTGAAACATTGTTTTGTTCTTAGAATATCCGCCTCTATTAGCAAATAACATGTAATTTGTAGTACAATACTTCATAAAATGTGAAAACTAACATTACAGATGCTATCAAACATTTAACGCAAAGAATGAAAATCATTATTCATTGTCCACATGAGCATACAAAAATATGAATCTATCGAGTAACAGTTTTTCAAACTTTTTCATTAAACAATTCGAATCAATTTTTGAACCACACATTCTACGACTTTTGAAAAATTTAAAATGACTACTTTTTATTCCAAGTGAAGGGAAATTATTTTCTTTTCCTTTTCTGATTTATTGTTCATTCCTTACTGTTTGGGTAACTTTTTTCTGTTTCAGACTTTCTAACCAACTTTCAAAACACGTTCCTGAACTCTGTCAATAGCGGCAAAAAAACACACCAAGTTAGTTAAACATGTTTCGCCGAATCGGTATAAACCATAACGTATATCTGTAACTCCTATTGTGACCAAAGTTGGATATGTCAGGAATGTGTCTAAAACAATCTTACAGCAATAACATTATTGCAATAATACAGGTATTATTGTTCCACCTGCTCGCGTGTAATTCAATGCGATACAACTTTCCGAAGCAAATCGAGCAAAGACCTTTCATAAAGGCCTTAATTCTTATTGTTTTACAGCGAAAAATACCGACTATTTTCGTCATCAATATTCTCGAGCAAAATCATAAGTTCAGCGATTTATTTCGCGCTCACGCGTTGCTTAGCTCATTCTTTTATTTCGGTGCGAACGTTTGCGGTTGCTGTTGGAAAAAACTGCGCTGCAATTATTCGGCTCGAGTTGCGAGAAAACGCTACGCCCAGAACTATTTCATTTACAATTAATCATCATTTTTTATACGTTATAGTTCACAGCAGAGTTTAAAAATAGACACAACGCTTGTAATTGCTGATACAAAACTGCAATGTGGCCAAATTTCTTCCCATATTTCGACGGGACTTACACTAACGTTGCCAAACAGTCTGTTGGTTATTTGTCATCATTTTTCGAACAGAACAAATATTTGCACCGAAAAAATCCCTTCTCCCGGTGTAAGAAAAGTGAAGGTTAACTTCGAAACTCAAAATGACAGATCCAAAATGGCGGACAAACATCCCAAAAGTCACTTGGTATCGCCATGTTGGATCCGCCATTTTAAATTTCGAAATTTCGTGACTATATTCGTAATCAGCGATCCAAGAAACCTGACTATAAAAATTTTTTTGAATTATTTGGAGCCAATTTGGGGGGTGAGACGGTCAAAATTCAAAAATAACCATTTTAAGGACCACACTGACGTATATATATCGATATAACCTATGAATCTGAAAGTTCTTGTCTCGCATTTCAAGCCGCAAGAATTAACGTCGATGAGACGCCAACGGAATCCCATCCATACGGCAGATCGTTATTATATTTACGTATACTTGGGATTAAGTCTCTGCTTGTGTCCGCATACTCGTTACGCTCATTGGCTATGGCTTCCAGCTGGCGCAATCTTAACATGACCTAACCCTTCCACCGCGGAGAAGTCAAGGAACTTTTCGAACACGTTCAACCTAGATTTTGCATGCACGGCATAGCTAATGAATACTTGCATGCCGACATGATTGCTCAGACGGACAATAATTGCAGTCCGGTCACAAACGAGGTTTGAATAGAGGCGAAAGTTGGTCGATTCTTGATTTTCGTGTGGAGGAAAAAAATCTGCACGTCCGCCGAAGTTTCCTAACGGAACGAGTTAGGTATCAGTTGACTCGAATTTGGTGGACAAGGAAAATAGATCGGTGAATTTCTTACACTGAAGAGTAAAAACAAAAAAAAAATAAAAAAAAATAATACTATTATTTACAGTTTTAGTCTCAGTTATAGAGAAAACAATTCACGGTTTTTTAGGAACAACATTGTCGAAGAAAAATTTTTCATCAGAATTCACTATAATCGCCAGATGGTTCGCATCTATTTTTCACCGTCGGAGGCTATGAATAATTGTAACTATAGCAGTTGGATCAACTTTAATAATCCACGACGAGCGAGTTTTATTTTCGGCAAAAAAGGCTCTAAACTTTGGTAGCTGTTTTAGCTTCTTGGTAATTCAACTGCGCAGAAGATCGACCGATATTGCAACGCCCGGGCGACTCCGACGTTTTGACAATCTGACAGGAGGGTGACAGAAGCTTGGCAAGAACTATAGGAGAGCTTTTCTTTGCTTTTCTTTTCAGTCGGTGTATTCTGTGTACCTACTCGCGTGTTTTAGCACTTACACGACACGCCAGCATAAACACGACATCATTCACACGGCTTGAGCATCCTGTTCGAAAACGATGCTTTGCCAAATTGCTCGAACCCTAAAAGCCGGAGAATCACGCCTTCGTAGTTGAAAACTTCCGCGAGTTACGCTCCGGATCAAATAAATAGACCGGTTTTATTCTCGAATACTGTATCGGCGTTTCTTCTTTATTGGCGCAACGATAAATGTCCTGAGAATATAATCCGGCACCTAATCCAGATAAATCAAAAATGTGTTTTTGCATTCTATCGTGAGAAAGGGCACGATGGATGGCATGGATGTAACAATGATCAATCATTAGAACAAAGCGAGGTAGACGTGGAACAGTTTTTATTTTCAACTGAGGAACGTGCGTTTGGAGGAAAAATAATTACTGTTTTGCATCGAATGAGATCTGTTATTACGTTGGAAAAGTTGTTGGAAATTGAAAAATTGTAAGAAGAATGTAAATCGTGTTTGGACGTATGTTCTATCCGTTGTTGCAGTTTTTTACATTAATTGCGATACTCTAAAATTTATATTTTTCGATTAAGCTCATCGTTCCAATCATCCTCTGAATTCGACTACCTCAGTTTCAATCTTTTTAACGACACGTACCTACAAACAGTAGTCAGAAATGAGACTCGAAATAAGAGAAGATCAAAGTCAGCTAGCGATAAAAGACATTCAGACACAGAGGACAAAGTTTCATTATTAAACTTGAGTATTTGAGTCGTTCGTTATTCATAATAAACGAACTGCAAAACGGTTGGAAGGCAAAATTTTAAGCCAGCCAATAATTGTAAGAAGACCTGACGAATATGTGTTCGTGCCTGAATTCAACTTTCAATCGATGATGTTTCACGGAAAACTCAAAGTTTCTCCTATAAATACTCGGTGAAATTGAAACAAAAAATTGTCCGGAATTATTCTCATTTGTTATTAGAACTCGATATTTACACCGACAGATTGAACGTTCCGTCGAGGTTGATTCGAACGAAAGGTTGAGGTACGCAAAAAAATAACATTAAAGGATGCGTAGAAAAGAATCACGTATCGCAAGATATAGTCAGAAATCGCCGCAAGTGGATATTTACTCGAAACTTTATTTTAACGACCAATCCTAGAGCGTGTGGCCAAAACTCGTGATTCGTATTGCGATGGTTGACTTGAGTCACGACGTACCATCACGCTCATCCGTCATTCCGGACGTTCAGCTAGGTTCCAACTTCGAATCCTATTCTAGTCCACCTAGAATGACCTAATAAACTTTATATTTGGCGTAAGGCGATTCCTTGGATCGCAAAACCGTACCGCGAGTAAATACGCAAACAAATATAGTGTGGCTGAATAGGAAAACGTGCATCGCAGTAATCACCTACGTACTTGGAAGTACGAATTATACACGGATATTCTCAGCAAATGCAGCAGCGTCCAACAAGTCTGCGAAGCACAGTTTATTTCGAACTAGTTTAACAAGGTATTTCCTTCTTTATGCGCAGATAAGAAAAACAAAACCCGCAGAGAATATACTGAAAAACGCTTTTCACGGTAAGAATTTACAAAAGATTTTCTCAACACTTCAAAGAATGCTCGCGTTAATTCAGTTTAGCAAAGTACGTCAATTCATCTATCCAGTCTGCCTGATAGAATCAGTGAAAACGATGAGTTGGCGGCAAATAGAACTATAAAGTAACCGAGTCCTAGCCAATTGTTAAGTGACATTGTACGTGTATCGAGCTGTTTATCTTTCTTTCTATCATAACGAGGTCTTTCATTTTTCGAGCTTCAATTTCATTGTAATAAAATTTCAAATACTAGCAATCGTTTCGTACAACATTAATACGGTAATCGATTAAAATATGCTGTAAAGATAATAACATTTTCTCTTCCTCTTGCAAAGTCTGATCGCCTGCAATTGAGCGCATTAATTTAATAATCCACGAAGCAAGTTTTTTCTCTCGCAATACCGCGTCTCTCTTTAGAAAGTCGAAGGACAGGGTATACCTGTATATATACGTATAATATGAGAGACAAGGTGTAAAGGGTATACAAGCGTCGCGCAAGCAAGACACTTTCTCGGGACCTATAAAATCCGTTTAATCTTCTGCGCGGCGTACGAAATTAGACGTCGCGTCGTCGGAGTTCAGGTATAATATATAATGGAGATGTGTGAATGTGAGATGACGCGAGTCTGAGGCAAGTTGTGCGAGTAAAATTCTAGTTTTGTTTAATTATAGCGATTACTGAATGAAACCGCCTTACCTTGGACGTCATCTTCCGCATGGATTACGGTACGCCAGTGACGAAAAGGTTCAAGAAGAACTTGTCCGTATTAATTAAGCAAGGCCGGTTTAGTGATTCGTTGATTAAAAAGCATCTTACGTAAAGTAATCACGCGATACGCAACGAGAAACGAATGTCGAATGTTGTTCGCTGTTTAAATACGATAAATGGAGAACGAAACCGACCGACCGTGTAAAACTCATGATCTAGTCTTTCTCGAATAGCGCTTATTACACGCAGTGAACATAATGAAATAAATGTGACGCATAATATGTCGAAGCTACAGCTCGACGAGTAACGAATAATCACAGTACATGACACCGAAATCTTATCTTTGGTTCGCAATTTCGCAACACCGTTATTGCGAATTGAATTGGTAGATTGTTCAAGTCCGTAGTTAGGGAAGATATTCCGAGGTATCCGTATGGAATATTCCACGTCAATTGGACTAGGTTCTGACTCTCGACCTCTTGGATTTGTTCCGCGATTTTTTCATTTATTGTTCCAACTATAAAAATCATCCCAATTTTTTCAGATTTTTTCAATACACCCCGCCGCCCTCGGAGCTCCTTAAATGACGACGTATGAACAGCGATTGCGACATTTGTAAAAATTATGAAGCAATTACATACATTCTGTGGCCAAAACCAAAAATATTCCAACCGGAATCGAAATGTGCAGGTAAAATGGTAACTTTCATTAATTCGGCTGATTAATAATTTTTTTGGGTCATTTTGATCTTTCCTTTTTTTAAGATACAGGGTTCGATATATATTCCCTAATACGTCAACAATCTGTAGATTTTGTTTGAAATTTAAAAGAAATTCATAATTCAACGTCATTTCTTTTTTTTTAGTGGTTTGATTTTTCAATTTTGAATTTTAATTCAAATTCATGGATTGTTTTTGGATCAGAGAAGATACATCGAACCTCGATAATAGAAAACAAATCAAAATGACTGAGCGAAAATTATTACTTAGTTAAAAAATAAATAAAAAATTACCGTCTTTCCCGTCCACTTCAATTTTGGTTAGAATATTTTTGGTTTTGAACACAGAATTAATGTACTTTTATTTGTAGTTTTAAAAAATGTTGCAATCATTGTGAAAACATCATTATTTAAGGCGCTCTGGGGGCGTCAAGGTGTGTTGGAAAAATCCGAAAAAAATTTTTATAGTTAGAACAACAATATAATAATCGCGGCCCAAATCCAAGAGCGTTAGAGTCAGACCCTAGTCCAACTGACTTAGAATGCCCTGAATTAGAACTTAGAATGAAATTCTCTCCCGCGCAGTATTTCAGTAATATAAGCAAGGTAGGTAAGGTAAAACATGATTCAGTTGGCCACGCTGTTACAGCAGCTGCTCCATTTTTTAATTCAATTTCATTTCGTTCGACTTAATCTTTTGACGTTTATTATTACTCTCATTTTCGACTTTAGGCCAACCGAGCTCAAGACTATATATATATTATTATATATATATGTATGTATTCCCGAGGTTGGCACAAGAAGATGGATGATTATTCCGTGTACGGTACAACGTTACATCATGATTCAGGTTGATAAATGACAGATGCATCAAAATGGACGGTCTCCGTTATTTTTCCGGCTTGGAAGGTCAACTCTGTACTACATAAACGCGTGCCTTCCGCACTGTCTATAATTTATCTCCATGCATCGAGCTTTATTTGCATGATTGAAACAATTATTAGCACGCAGTTATCCTTACAAATACAGATATATATATATATATATATAAACTTATATTCTCGAAATTAATAAGTTAATTTTTTACCTTGCGTAACCCTCAACTGTTTATTGGACCATTACGTGAATATTGGTACAATTGAGTCTTCGCATGAAAAAGATTTTCATTTCTCGCACGCGTACGGAAGCAGAAAAACGAAAAACAATCATGTAGTATTTTGTTTGTTAAAAAATATAATCGTGAATACCGTATGCGACTAAATCTCAATAACTTTGTAACACGTTGAATGCGGTGGATACATTTTATCACGAGTTACCTGATATTTTTGTAAATTTCAATTCGCTTTACACGGTGGAATTTTTGTTTGGTTGTAAAAATAAGAAATACATCCTAATTACTTCAGTTTTCACTATCTCGGACGTATGTGAAAATATTTTACAGAAAGATCGACAACGTCACAGACACAAACTTTGGATGAACTCTGGCCGATTAGTCGAGCGATTATAAATAACTTTGGAATGATGTCGCAGGATTTTATATGACTTATCACATCGCACTTTTCAACAGCTTGAAATAACTTAGCGTCGTAGCTTCTGGCGTCTTCGAAGTGCTTCGTCAAACGACTTTGAATAATTCCTGCAAGAAAGTCGAAAAGGCGTAATCCCGATCACGTTTAAACTTCGCGTAGTTCTCGATTCGTTAACCTCCTGTAAAAAACTAACCTCACGTTCGTCAGTTCCGAACTGTCAACTTTTTCCTCACCTCACCTACACAACGTACATCAGACGATAGGAGTGCCGCTGACACCGACTGACACTACATGGGTTTTAAAGTGGGCGAGAAGCAATTACAATTTGGCGAACAATGGAAGTGCACATCTGGCCGAAGACAAAGACATTTCTGCCAGGTATAGATTAGAGACGGTTCGTAATACCGAAGTGTAAAGGTGCAATATCGACCTATCGTCCAAGACACAGTGAAGAGCTTCTTCGTTCGCTTCGAGAGAAATTTTGCCTCATGGATGGAAAGCAACGCGACACCTCAAGATCAGCCAGAGCCAAGGAGTACCTGGTCTGATGATCGACGATGATTCACTAGACAAACTCGTCGCCTTTGTAAAGAATATCGCCGGTTGCCACGTGCTCAAGAGACGTGCCCGACTCTGACATAGAGGCCAGCAATTCCATCACGAGCTTGTAAAGCGACCCTGGCCTCGTCAAACTTTGGTTCTATGGTTCTAGACGTTGACCAATGGGCTGGAAATTTGTAATCTGTTCGCGGTGAAGTCGGAGTGTGAATAATAAACAAATTTTGAGAAGCGAGGTTGAAAAGAAAGAAGCAAGAGGGCCTTACGTGCTGCCATTATCGGCGTTCTCGGTGTCGTTACCCGAATCCTCGAACGCGTAGGCGATGCTGGAGCGATTCTCAGGCGTTGTGGGCATCGGTGAAGCACCCACACAAACGCCGACGCTAACGCCTCCCGACTGACGCAGACCTCGTCTTCGTACAGCGAAGTTTCTCTCCCTGGATGGAAACCTCGGCGTTTTCTTTTTTACCTGGGTAACCTCCAGCACCGACACCTGGGTGTTGTCCCAGACCATGGTCCGGCGGCCGGAGTCACAGTTTCCAATAACACGTGCGGGTACGCCGATTATTATCAATCCCTACGACGTGGATTGGAGTGCAACAATGTCACGACACTTGCGTTACAAGCACGAACGCGTATCGAACGATCGAACCGAACACAGTCAAATCACACCAATGATTCACTCTTCAGAAGCGCGTTTACGATTCTTCTAGATATCATCACGAATAAAATTAGAAAAGTAACGCATGTAACCAAGTGACAGGTGTACTGAATGATAAAAGACCTCGATTGTCCTCGCATGCTAAAATTGCTGATCGAGCACTACCGTTGTAGTCTTCTTCAAACCGGGCCTCTACGTATGTGTGTGTGTGTGTGTGACAGTGACGACTCTACTCGTACAAACCAAAGACTGAGACTAGAAAATACTGGCCTGATAAAAAGACACACGACACACCCGCGACTATATCCGTAAATCGAGTTAGTCTAACCTTGTTAAGAAGAGAGCTTAGATTTCCTCACATGTATACCAGATGTACGTTGCGCTTCGCAATTAAGCGACATGCACTTGGTTCTATCCACGGACTCGAAGCGTCACTACGGACGAACGATCTTACAGTAAAACACGTTGCGGTTCGAGCCTCGTCCGTACACTTGTACCATTCCTCCTTCTCTTCCTTCCTTTTTTTCTTTTTTGCATCAATTGGCAAGTTTTTTTTTTTTTTTTTTGTTTTCTTTACCGTGTAATTAAACCGCCACGTGACTCGATGCTTTACCGGTGAACTTGTTGCTGCTCCCAGTGCTAAGTCCAACATACAACTGACTATGCCGTCCGACGTCTCCGTTTAATGCTATGTGGCCGTCTCTCGTTACTTTACGGTCATAATATACGCCAATGCGTGTACATACATGTTCGTACATAACTGGAGCTACTTACTATCCGCAGTAAGCGTGACGATCCAGCCTTAGCTTGTTTACTCGCCTTATTGTTTTAGGGCGGCCTTTATCCTCGGATTTTCTTTCATAATTTTACCCTGCAACGAACCGGTTGTTTTGCCGTTGTAACTACTACGCTGTCTAAATCATTCAACGGATTATAAACACTTTTGGAATTTTAATTATTTACTTTCCGATAAATGCATCACACGCTGAAACCGTATATACATACATACATAAATATATTCGCGAACCTCTGTTTACAGCTTGTAAACATCGAATGTTTCTGTTATGACGACGAACGTTTCGAATTCTACAATGTTTGCGGGAGATCGTGTCATGCGTTCGTAGAAAATTTTTCACCTCACTAAACGAAGTTCCCTGATAATATACACTTTTCGATTATCCCGACAGCGTTTCACGTTTTATTGCAGGTAATTTATTATTACTTCATTTTGTATTTATTCCCCACTTGTTCACACGGGAGAGCGAATTTTTTCGCTATAATAATATTATCTGTGTTCACGTAGACTTACATTATTATTACACTTTAACGATACGTCAGCTTCAACGCTTATTCGGACTCTGACTGGTCTGCTGTTACGGCAGCTGATGCGATAGCCGTATCAGAAATGAATAACTTCGTTATCTCAAGACGTGAACCCTCCCCCCCCCCCCCTCCTGCCCCCCTATCTACCAACCATTCTCTCAGCAGGCTGCATGGCCTAAAAAAAGTACGGTCGACTTTCAAAAATTTGGTGTTGAAATGGATCGTTTGATCAAATGTTGGACAAAATTTATCCCACAAAACGAATAGCTCGTGTCATTATATTCTTCGACGTTGACAAAACTTTTTGCACGCACGAATAACAAGCTAAAGAGTGAATAGCTAGAGTTTTTATCAATTCCGCCTGAATTGCAGATTTTCGAGGAGTGTTAAATTCTAGACTTGTTGATGTAAAACGTTGTACTCCCAAATCATAATATCCAATACATTGTACAGTTAAAATTTGGTTAAAAATGGGAATGGTTTGATCTTAACACTAAAAAGAGTTGAATCAAACTATCGACTATCGAACTAAAGACGATTTTTTGGTATTTTTATTCTGTTTACGACTTGTTTCTTTTTTTTTTTTACGACGAAATAATACAAATTTGTAAAAAACTATCGCGTGATATTGCGAAGAAATTTTACGCCTGGGCGAGTTTGAAATCAAGTGTGTTCAAATACTCTGAAATTCAGAACGAAATGGTCACAGTCACGAGCAAGAAAATTCAAAAAGTCGTAAATCGTTCAGAAAAATTGCGATAATAATCGCAAGAAATTCTTAAATCAATTCACGACTTTTTCCAAGTCATATTGGACAAAAATCAAAGTTGGAATTATAAAACGGCCGTAAATTAATAAAAATCTTTAGCGAATCACCAGAAGTGTAACGACCCGTGAAATGGTTAAATGCTTTTGCCAGCATTCGTAAATAGACGGATGGGAATCGTGATCAGACTCGCCGGTCAGACGAGACGGGATGTTTCGAGAAACGCGTGTGTAATTAGAATGCAGGGTACTGTTCACGTGCAGGGAAAGTAGCTCGAGCGTTTCGTTCGTGCGGCAAAGACTGACTATATATGTACAATGCGTGTCTTCCGAGAGCGTGTTTCAGATCAGTTTCTAAAAGTAAGCCTAGTGCGGAACGTTTCCAAGGTTGCAGTCGAACTATGAGATTCCGCGAGATAAGAGCCCTTGCATCCTGCGATTTCTTAACCCTTCGAGTCACAGTGATGAGTATTACCATCTATTTCTATGTATATTTTTTTGTACCTTCGGAGAACTTTTCAGCATACTTCTTCGCGATTTTTCCTATTTATGATAATATATTAATAGGTTTTCAATACTCGAGAGAAATTATTGCGATATAATGTAAATTATTATTGCTAAGAAGGAATGATTGAATGCATTATTTATTTCCGAAAAAGTACGCATGTTTTACATACGTGTAAGTTTTTGGGGTCACTGATTTCGAGTCTGAAATCAGATTTTAAAAATTCAAGATGACCGATCCAATATGGTGGACGAAATTTTCAAATTCGACTTCGGGGTCACTGGTTGCGAATCTGTAATCAGATTTCGAAAATTTAGTAGAGCGAATCCAATCAGCGACCCCGAAAACTCCGGCATAGAATTTTTTGAACGTATTCAAGCAAATTTGAAATTTTCGTCCGCCATATTGGATCCACCGTCTTGAATTTTTTAAATTTGATTCCTGATTTGTAATCTGCGACCCCAAAAACCACGAAATACTATCTTGTTACAAAAGTTGATTCGGCACAATAACGAGTGATTCAAAGGGTCAAGTCCCTGCACTGCACAAAGTTGAATTCAAATTCTCTCTTTTATCGCGCGGTAGGTAATTACTGACTTTTAGGCGGCCGCTTGTTTTTTAGTTCAAAGTTTAGTCCGTAGAGCGTGAGACGAGATTAATAGCAAGTGAAGAGCTAGTTTATACACTGAAAAAATGGTTTCGTATGGTTATTTAATTATCGGACATAATTTTTTAATTTTTGGTTTAAAAAATTGTGTTGTTCTTCAATTATTCTTCCGCAATGGTGCAGGAACGTTTTGCACTACCGTTTAATCTACAAGAATACTTTTTTCTTCAAGTTCGGATTGCCATCAAAGTTGCTTTAGTTAAAATGAACATTTTTCAAACATCACACAGATAAAAAAATTAGCAGGAAAATATTAATTTCCGTTTTTCTTCGCAGTAATAACAGACATTACACATCACCGTAATACGAAATAACAATTTGTATCGTATGTTTAAATACTAGTAAGATAATCGTAATAATGATTATCCAGTGCGCCTCTTGAGGGTTAAATAGATTTCGGAGTAATTGTTGAAAACGAAAGTAAAAATGTAAAATATACTTAACAGTCGGTATATTTCTTGGCAAGACTTTCTGCAAGCGTTTCTTAAGTTGTGTACATCCTAATTAATTTCATCAAGTTTTTATCAGCTATTTTGTCGTCTTAGCATGATAATTTAATTACTGTACCAAATTTAGAGGATTCCGCGTGATAAATAAGTTTGTGGAAATGATTAATCAAAGATAATAAACAATTTCGATAATAATATCGAACTCTTGAGCTTGGGCAGCTGTTGTTTCCGATTAAAAGTCGTACACTAACCATGCTCGAACAACGTAACCTCCAGGGATGTCAAGACTATCAACCACAGGGTGTGTTTGTCAGGATAGGCTCACAGTCAGTTCCTCGGAGAGAGTATTTGTTCTCAGCTCAATCAGGCCACCATATGCTTTTGTGTACAATCGTTAAACGTCGCTGTCACTCGACGCATTACCGTTTGACAAAAAGCTACAAAAAGCTACAGCAAACACGAGACTCGAAGATATTGTTACATTACAATCTTCACGATACCGTTCAATAATACTGGAAAAATTGCAGAAACTTTCGCAAGCGATAAACTGAAAACGCGCAATACGGACAAAAATTATATTATAAAAACTTAATCTCGTTTAAAATTTAGCATTATAAACAGAGTTTTATCGCGTATATGTATGTACATGTATGTAACATAATTTTATTTTACATAACTTCTTTTTTTTCATTCGAGAAGGTTGCACGCGATGCGAGTGACTTCGTCACGTTTATTAATAGAACCGAGTGAATAAATGCGATAAATTTTGCGCCAATGACAGTTTTGTAACGCGCATGATCCGCCGCCTGTCTGTTTTCCAGTAAGATAACATCCGAAGTATATCGTTAAACCGATATTACTCTGCACAACGAATTGAATTAAACAATCGGCTACGACTCACCTATGAGTGTTAGTGCAATATGTGGATATCTGGGGGCTGCTGGACTCGACATCCATAACCATTCCGGACCGTTTCCAATTCTCCCAGCCACCACCGGAGCCAAACATGATCGCATCAACAGCACGCCACGATTATAAGTGACATTTAAAGAATAAAAACAAAAAGTAAACAAAGCTACGCACGTCGAACGTTAAATCACACCTTCAATTATTATTATCATAAATTCGGTATCATTTCAGCCATGAATCTACGTCATGTACACAATCTTACACTGCGTGAATATCGCTACGTACGTCACTGTAATCTCGATCTTGTATTATCCAATCTCGACGAAGATTAGTGTATTTGGAAGGATAAGAACAAGAAATAAATAACATAAATAAATAAATTAAAATAAAGAAGAAAACAACCAACGAGGGGACCGTCGGGTCTACGAAAATGGGGATTATTCTTTCAGGAACAACGCGGTGAATCCACCCCATGCGATACGCCTTTTTCAACTGAATGGTAAACACGCGACGAGGCAGTCAAGAGCGCGTAGCACCTTCGCCGAAGAAGAGGAATTTAGATCATAGCCTAGACTCGACGCCGGCTCCGAGGTTAAGGCTACATTAACCCCGTGTGCATGTATGCCGATACCGTGGGGTTTCACTTCAACATTACAGCGGCGTCGAACCTCTTTTATGAATGCCAACGTTACGTCGGGAATATGTCAATTAACGCGACCGCGTCTCTGCTCTAGTCTCTGCTTCAATTGCCACGGCACGTGACCTCTGACCTCGTGAAAAAAGCCTGAATCACTGCCGCAAAAAGATGGGATTTGTAAGGTGAGTGTACCAGTTATTGACCCTGTCCGAATTATTGACCGTTTTTTGGTCGTATCAGTTTGATACTTGGCTATAAAATTACAAAAAAAATTAATTTGAAGTTTCCAACCGTCCAGCAATTCGTTTTAGTCATGGAAAAATTTACATTTTGTCCCGTAGATTTATAATTTTGTAAAATAAGAGGGTCAATAATTTGGTCTAAACGTGTCGTTAACTTGCACTTTTTCGAGACTAGTAATTACAGCAGCGCTGTCTCGAATTCTTTGTAAACATACGCGCGTTTTTTAATACAAAATTTTTTTTAATTTTTCCAAAATTATCGCACCGGGTTTGCAAGCGTCGCGACGAAGGATGAACTCGCGGAAAGGACTAAATAAAGGACCATCGAAGATGTTCGACGTACCGAACGCGTGCGCGTTGACGTTACTCGTCGACGGAATTTTCACGCCTACTAACAATAAATACGGTTCTTCACAGCGGCGAGACGCCTATGCGTGCTCACTTCCTCCGAATCGCGATTATTTATTTCTCGCGATTAATCAACCCGAGAATAGAGCGGGATCCGAGTGTTTGTGGTCGTATTTACAAGAGTGAGCGCCTTGCTGGAAGCGTAATTAACAAGGCTGTGCATGTAATATCTGACGGGGAGGACGATACCCTTCGTAGATTGGCGGCGGAACGACTGCATGCCGCACGCAATTGTATTGCAAATTTTGTACAGGCAGAAAACGGGACAGTATGGGTTGATTTTTTACAATATTGAAATTACAATGCTACGAAACACGAACCATTGATTTGTCATTTTTCAACGATTTTGGAAAAGTTTAATCTCAGTAATATGAGTGCATTTTTCTTGACTCAAGATTACTGAATTACAGTCAATCGTGCAAAGTAACGGATTGTTTTCGTGAAAATGCATCGTTACATCGACATTACAAACTTCAACCTCGTGATATTTTACGCACTTCGTGCCGGCATAAATCGATCGTAGATCGAAGTTAAGACGTCATTTTCAGTACTCAACAAATAAGGATAGATAGGACGTCGACTAATTTTCGCTTTTTGATAGAAAACCTCGGCAATTCAGTTAATTTTTAAGGAAGTTACCGATCACAATTAATGAAGCCTAAAGTACAAACGTTTAATGTCCTATTCAGTCTTGACCGATCGAGACAATTACGTTAATAAAGAATTCTTCGATTATGCAAAATTCGTGTCAATTGGGCCTTGAAATTTTCATCGATCATTTACATTCATTTATTTTTAATCTCAACAAGTAGAAAATAGTAGGTACGCATAGACGTAGATGAAGATGCATGAGTGCCTGAACAAAAACGGAAGAAAATTTAGTCGAAACATCCTTGATTGAAGCGTGTCTAATTGTATTTGGGTTTAATTTGTCGACATTGAAATACCGAAACTACAGTACCAAAATTGCCATGCTAATATAACTTGACAGACACATCGCAGGTTGGACGTCGAATCGTCGGTCATGCGAGGAGGTAAAGTAAAATTTATTGAACTTTTATGTGGTAACCGGATAAGCTTTGGAGGGGTTGGCTGTTTTGTTTATTGGACGACCACGCCTCGATATTAACCGCAGAGTGCATTATACCAGGGTCGGTAGCTCGAGGCGTAAAGTGATTGGTTTTCAAGGTTAACCGTATATTACACGTTCGGAATCGCGAAACTTCCAAGCGTTTCTTCCACTCGAGCAATTCCCGCACGCTGCGTGATATCCAGCTGACTCGTTTCGCGATTTCACGCTATTTTATCGAAAAGCAATTAGTAGGGGCTGTTCCTGCCGAAGCCCAAGACCGAAACGAAGCGCGGATTCCCGTGAAAAGATATAGAGAGAGAGAGAGAGAGAGAGAGAGAGAGAAAAAACTGACACCTCGGAGAGCAGCACCTCGACCAGCTTCTCCGACAGTCGGATATTCCCAAGGGCGTCTAAGTTCTGCGTTCAAGCTCTTTGCACAGTGGCTCCCGAGGGTCCTGGTTACATAACTCAGATGAAAATGTCACCGGTTACCCTTTCGCCAACTGCGTCGTAGTTTACTACCCTCTTAATTGACCCGTAAGGAACCCCCGACAGAAATTATAAGATACATTTTCGTCTAGGTTCTAGACAGTTCATTTTCCTCCGAAAATGGATTAAACTTCTCGCGTAGGTTAGATATGGCCCAGGATTCTCGGAGGTGAGGAAAATTGAAACGATTCGAACCTGCAGGACGGATGAATGTCGAGAGGAGGGCTATACGATCGAAGACTGTAAATATCCTATCTTAAAGGGTCGCGTCCACTCCAATCTCGAACGAATGCGAGATTGCAACTGTGGGTGAGTTGTGCGTGGGCTGATTTTCGATTGCAATTTTCAGAAAAATTGCCAGAAAACATGTTTTTGTTTGCCAGATTATTTCATGCAATAAATATAAATTTTAATGATTATCTCCTGCAGTAAATGTAACTGATTGCGATTTCGTATCACTTTTTGCTCTCAGACTTGGAAACTAATTTTACAATTCTGTATAAAAATGTTCATTTCATAATTGATTCGTCCGGTGATTTTTGGACATCCGTTTGATGATAACAGCAAAATCTATACGTCAAATTTGAGAAATAGCTTACATTGCTTGTTCGATGAATCGTGTTGTTGAATTTTTACTTGTAACGGAATTTCAATATCTTTGGAGAAATGCTATACGCAAATAAATTTTGGATGCTTGATTCTCGTTCGATAGAATTTATTGGGAAACCAGCAAGATTATGATCAGCTTGTGTTGCAACATTTGAATCAATTGATCCCTTACCGGCATTGCTGATAATTAACATTCATCGAGCAGAAAATAAGGACAAAAATCGATACGACTTATCTTCGGCCGATGTAACTTCGAATATCGATCGTAAAGTACCAGAATTACCAAGTTTGGTCGAAACAGCGGCAACGCTTTAAGAAAATATGAACACTGTAAATGGTGAAAGTATACAATTTAAAACTATTTTTAATGCGAGTTAAAAACAAACAAATTCTTGGGTAAAAAGTAAGACAGAATAAAAAAAAAAAAAGATTTCGAAAGTACAACGAATAAACGCGTTGTACGGTTATACGAGGAAATGTCCATTATGTTCGATAAACCCAAACTAAATCGTTGTAAAAATAATTAATCTACTTTTGAGAGAAACAATAGTAATAACAAAAGCGTAGGCAGTTAAAAACTGTCGTACAAATTAAATTCTAAGGATGAAAATTTAGGCTATGACTAATTAGAAAAAGCCCGCACCGTTCCTTGTGAAATGCGCAACAATATGGGTGCTTTTTTTGACACCAAAATGACGTCGACGTCTGTGAAATGTTTTTAGCGTCACACTTAACCGAACCGTCTTTCGACCAGACTGCAAACAATGTAACACATCGTGCATATCGTATGTTCGTTAGCTTTTTACCTTGAGAAAAATTTGTCCAACTGCATATCCCGCGGATGAAAAGAAGAACTAATTCTCCTATTCTCCGATAGACTCTCCACCTTTTTCCTGACCGTAGTCATCCCCGATATTATCCTACACACCTTGGATTGTCGTTTCGCGCAGAAATGTCCGTGAGAAGAAATGAAAACGAGCGTACTTGGACTTGGATTAAAAAGTTGACCGGGCAGGCACGTTGGGTGTATAAGGTTACCGATTCCCGAGACCAAGCATCGTCACGTTTCAAAAAACACGAAAGAAAAACATCGAGATGAAATATCCGCACATGCGTGAGCACAGAAGCTCAGTCTGATGACCGCGAAGGCGACAACTCGTGCGAGACTGGAGCAACGGACCGACGGCGTTATAGTCAAAAATAACGAACCACTCAAAGATGTACTTAAAATCCGATAACAAAGAGGCAAGGCTTGTCGCAGCGAGCATGGAATCACGGCCACGAGTCTATCTTAGAACGAACGCAGAATGCACCTGAAGCTAATTGAATCGCGCGTGTCTTTGAACGACGGCGGCTCAAGTACAGGACGCGATAACTTCAATTTGATGCCTTTCGAGAGTTTGCGTATCTTGAAGACGGCAAATTGGCCGGATTACGAGTGACTGGCGTTACTCAGATGCGTATCTGAAATGAGAACGAAGTTAGCAACGTTACTGTAACGATACATGTTTGGGAAAAACTGCCGATTCGCACCTTTGTAACTTTTCCGAAATTTAGTAAACCACTGTGAACAAAATATACACTGATTCTGAGAAGCTAACTTCTTGAAAGTGATCCTAAAATTGGCCAACAATGAATGTTTCTCCCGATTTGTCATTACGTTAACGTTACCAAAAATCTTTGTTGGAAATTTACTAAAATTGTAATGGAAGTTTTATTATCTTATGTGTAGTAAATTTACGAACATTTATAACAGTGAGCTACGTACCGAAAGAAATTTTTAGTTCCGGTTACCGCTCAGTCCTCAACTATTTTCATTTTTTACCACAATCGAAAAATATAGTTCTAGGTAGAAAATGAAAATTACTTTTCTAGCTGTTACCGGAAAGTCTAGTATCCGTTGCTATTCTTTCTCGTTACGATCGCTGTTACTAGATTTTCTTGTAACTGTTGTGAAAATTTAATGCTTGTGCAACGATAAATTGACGTTAAAGCCTTATTTAACTAAAAAAGTCGAGTAAACCTCAGAAACTGATTTTGCGTTGCAATTGCCAAAAAAGGATCGACGATATCGCAAAATGTTTACGCGTACCTCGTTTTTCGTAATTCCAACAATATTCAAACAGTTGTTTTAACGATACCCGTTTGACTGAATTTTTCCAGTCACTGTAACAAATGAAATGTTTCTCAATGCAGCCTCGTTGTCTCAAGTGATTTTGCGGTCCGAACGAATTTGACATCTTGTTATATTCCGTGCTTCTTAGATACCTCAATTTGTCAACGGTATACTAAACGCAGCCTGCATAGATTCCCCGGTTTTGTTTTCAGACAAAATAGATTAGCGTTACAATTCCTCACCGAGTTGACAGCTGCTCCAGATTTCTAACTCGACACTAGCCAAGTTATACGTATAGGTACAATGTTTATACGTAGGTAGACAATATTATAACCGCTAAAACTATTCCGTGAAAGCATATATTCGATAAAGTGTCTTTCTTCGGAAACTGGCGAACCAAAGTCGACGACTTCACTTTTGGTTTCACATTCCATAAGTCACGATGGGGCTTCGATACTTGGGGTAATAATTTTATCAAGAGAATCCGAGTTCAGTGAGAACGTGCTTACGAATACAGTATTTGTTTATCTATCAACCGAATGAAAATGAATAAAAAAATAATTAAAAAAAAAAAATGGGTGCGTGTACTTATGTACGCGCGTGAGAAGTTATACTTCTTTGGCATCATTAAAAAACAATAAAACAAATAACGGATGTCTTACATTATATTTAAATAATCTATTAAATTTTTGTCACGAACTTTTTATTAAATGTTCTATTAAATTTATTTCTTTATTTTGTGAATATTAAAAAACCAATAATAAATATTCAACATTGATAATTTAATAATATTTAGTATTAATTATATTAAATAATGATATTTTAATTTATATCAATAAATAATACATACGGATAACTAACCTCAATTATATTGGAGCACTTGAAAAAGTATTTTAGCACAATTTTTTCACTAATATTCACAAATTTTTCGAGACTTAATGAATTCGGTTGAGTGGGCAACTTCATCCTGTTAATTTTGTGTTACAGTGATGCGCGCGCATCTTGAAATTTCACTCTCATCAGTTTTTCATAACGCGCCTAAAGAAGTATAACTTCAAAAAAAAAATGCCAATAACAAAATCAATCTGGCTTCCTCGTCAGTTTCTCCAGGAAGTGTTTGTTTTTTTTTTTTCTTTTACGACTTACACACGCGCTTGCTGATGTTTCAGTATTGAGGCACCAAACAGGTGGTTGGATGTAATAACCGGGGGAGTAATAAATTCGAGTTAAGGGGGCACGATTCATCTTGAGAGCGCGATATCGAAACGATTTGCTATAACTTTCTACAACGAAAATAATCGACACTTAAGAATGTGCTTTTCACTCCTTCCTCTGAGCTTTACTGACATGCGACACTTTTTTTTTTCAGAGGATAGGAAAGCGTTTCAATTTCAAACCACCGAAACGGGCGTGTTTACCTTAATTAACTGGGTAAGGTTTCTTCTAGAACGTGTATCGAGTTATTTATTAATTAAAAGTTAATTGACGGCGCCGCAACGACCTCGTGTCGTACATTCCAAGCGAATAAATGCCGTCATTGACATTCCTCGTTGTTAAAGAAATCTTTTCGCTGTGTTTATTCTGTACTTCTTTTTTTTTATCTCGCACACGATACGAAATCCCGTTTTAAAATTGTTTTACAAAACACTGATTCGTCGTGATCTCGAAATGTTTCAACTGTGCATCATTATTAAAATTAAATTGTTCAAGTGCAAGCTCTTTTTTTTTTTTTTTTGTATTGGATTTGATTTTCATTGTACGAGTAGTATTCCTGCAAACGTTCGGAATGTTGATAGAAAAATTTCTAAGACACGTTTTCACGCTTCGTTGTGCGACGTCATTTCCCACGACTATCTTCACAGTCTTATCTCCGAATTTTTGCCGAAAGCTTACGATTAGCAAATTACGAGAGCTGAAGTACTGGGTTACGAGTTATAACATACAACAGCGATAAACTGCAAGTTAACGTTATACTTCGTTACGGTAATGCAGTAAAAATTGGCGATCAATGTCCGAACTTGAAAAAGGCTGTTTCACTTTCCCAGCAACAACTCAACGCTGCCTGGATTCACGATTGGACTCCGATGTTCTTTCGGACACGTTCGTACAGAGATAGAATTTTTTCGTCCTATTATAACTTTGCCGATAAACTTTACGCATCCCCTTTATGCTCCGTTAGCTTTCCTCTTTCACCGATGATTAAAAAGCACGAATTAGAGATGAGTAAGACCTTGAACCGTAACGATGATCTCATCTGTGAAACGTGGGCGTTTCGTGTCTGCTTAGTACTTACCTACCACCAGGAATTAAATTTTGACCGTTGGTTGACTTTCGTCGTAGTTCATGAATATTTTATCGATTCTTTATCTCGTCGACGTTTCAGAAGCATTTCAATATGAAAATTCCTCTCGTTTGTAATTCCGTTTCGACTCATCGTCAGCGCACCAGTATGGGCTATTCCGCGTCAACCGGATCAGTCATCTCTCAGATATTTTTTTAATTTGGCATGTGGATTGTGTGGGACGAGTTAGATTTTTGTGCCAAAGCGCGAATCTCATAATGCAAAATTCGATTTTTTATTAACAATAACAAATTAGACTCCCATTTTTTTCAAAAATTCATAACTTCGGCAAAAAATTAGATACAATATATTTTTTTTTTTCAAATTACGCGGAAAGCTCCATAGAATTTAAAAAAAAATACGAAATGGTAAAAACAAGTTGTTATCAATTGTTTATTTAACAATTAATTTTTCAAAGATTTTCAAAACAGTGACTGACACGATCAAAAAATTTTTTTAAAATTCTGACATGTTCCTTGAACTGTACTACAACCTGTGAATTAATTCCAGAGGGGTGTTTTTCTTCGTTTTCGAGTAAAAAATCATTAAAGGTGTCGATGCGCATGAAATTGCGGCCCGCCGAGTCTCTACGTCATGGCGGGCGGCCGGTTGCCGTCCACCGCTACACCGCGGTGGCGTCGCAGCGTTATTTTAGAGTCATTTTCACGATGTAGGACATGATTGAAGAATCTGAAAAAAATACTGTACCTTCACAAGGCCTGCTCAAAGCGATAAGTGAAGTTTCAGGAATGTGTTCTTCACCGTTTTTTTATTACAGAGATTCAAAATAACGGTTACACACCATGAGAGTGCACATAAATGATAATAATTACATAACTTGCTACTTATTTTAAAATAAAAACACATTCTTGAAACTTCACTTATCGCTTTGAGCAGGCCTTGTGAAGGTACAGTATTTTTTTCAGATTCTTCAATCATGTCCTACATCGTGAAAATGACTCTAAAATAACGCTGCGACGCCACCGCGGTGTAGCGGTGGACGGCAACCGGCCGCCCGCCATTACGTAGAGACTCGGCGGGCCGCAATTTCATGCGCATCGACACCTTTAATGATTTTTTACTCGAAAACGAAGAAAAACACCCCTCTGGAATTAATTCACAGGTTGTAGTACAGTTCAAGGAACATGTCAGAATTTTAAAAAAATTTTTTGATCGTGTCAGTCACTGTTTTGAAAATCTTTGAAAAATTAATTGTTAAATAAACAATTGATAACAACTTGTTTTTACCATTTCGTATTTTTTTTTAAATTCTATGGAGCTTTCCGCGTAATTTGAAAAAAAAAAATATATTGTATCTAATTTTTTGCCGAAGTTATGAATTTTTGAAAAAAATGGGAGTCTAATTTGTTATTGTTAATAAAAAATCGAATTTTGCATTATGAGATTCGCGCTTTGGCACAAAAATCTAACTCGTCCCACACAATCCACATGCCAAATTAAAAAAATATCTGAGAGATGACTGATCCGGTTGACGCGGAATAGCCCGTATTGAAAAACAAGAATTGAATAGACGGTACGTATTATATAACTGAACATAAAAATACAAGATACACATTCCCTCCTCCTCAATCATGCGTCACGCGTCGATGTTAAGAAAATTTAGATACCCGGGTGCGCGTAGTACATTGTGTTGGTAAGAATCTACCTACTTCTCTCCTTTTTATCGCGGTGTCAGTCATAAACTATTGTTTACAGTGTCTAAAAACACTGGCTCGAAAATAGAATCTTGAGAATGAGAACTCCAGGAGTCAACACCGACCAGTTATTTTCAAAAATATGCAAGTAAAAGAATTTCCTATTCCCACAGGTACGCTTTCAGACTGGCTTACGGTTACGGTCTGGTCTCGGACCCATGAAGCAATCGAGTCTACCTCCTCCACAATAAAAGAACAGCGTCCAGATCGCAGGATAAGCTTGAAAAGTGGTCCGGCTTGATGAATCGCACCGATATTTTACACCGCCAATGAATATTGAACTTGCTCTACAGTTTACGCAAAATTAACATTTATCTTATCGCATACACACCGCTACTTTACCCGTTTCAACAATGTTTTATGTTTATACGTTTTAATTTTTCTCTCCTAGTTTGATTCGTCGTAACCGTTTAGGAGGATGATATTTAACCACCGCACAATTCTAAATCACTTATAAAATTGGACATTCCTATTGCTGCACACATTTTAAATCACACGTCACATTTAACTCGGTACCTACTTTAAAAAAAAAACGAAGGATTACTGTAAGTTGTCACGGCAAGATGCGCAACTCTCTACAGCTGCAGTCACGGTATAAAATAAATGAATACCGAGCTGTTGACTAAAGTGTTCCCGAGAAAAAAAAAATGATAAACAAACATACAAAGTACTCTACGCATGTCGAGTCCAATTTAAAGTCATGACGTTATTTTAATCCTAGGTACGTCATACGTCGGAAAAAAATTTACGAAGCATTCAAACTACCGTTCTTATTAATCTTTCAGGTAAATTGAGTTGTCAAAAGACCGGATATCAGTTTCGTCTCTATTGAAACAACATCGATTAGTCACCACGTCACCGTAACATACCCATTACCCTCGAAAAAGCTTTCACTCGACGCATTGGAACCAGACGATAATTTTTGACGACACTGCGAGTGTGAGAAACAAACGGTTTTTTTTTTTTCTTTCTTTTTTTCTTCAAGCAATAAAACGCGTCGCGACGTTGAGACTCTTCCAAGAAACCGCAACTGCACGCAGAACGAGCGTTTGCCGAGCACAAACCGAGACGCTCTCTGGAGTAAGTATTTAACTCAGCGACTAGAATCGAAGTCAGAGAATTAGTACCTAGCATAGACGTATGGCACGGAATGACTCAGGCGTTCGCATCTCGCTTGGAACTTGGAACGGTGTAAAATGGGAGTGTTAGGTGGTCGCTACGTAGGATGACAGATACGTTTAGAATCGAACACATGCAAAATGGCGCGCACTTACTTGCGTTCTCCGGTAAGGTGTGATTCTTTGACGATAAGCCCTCGAGGCGTTTTTCACGTTGACGGGGAAAGAGATGCCTTGGGAAAACTGCGGTCGTGATAATAATGAGGGACACGCGGTGCGGTGAAAAAAGGCGTTTTGCACGAGATCGGCGCGTCGGTTCCAAACCGTCTTCACGGTGTTTAGTGTTGATAAACTTGACTCGAAACCTTCGGGCTTGCGCGCGCTGATTTCCGTTCATCAAGGTTCACCGCGCGGAAAAGTTTACAGTCATTCAAGAGCAACGATCTCTCGGTTTGAATCGAGGGATGTCTGATCCACCGGAAATCGTCTGACGGGCTTTAAAGTGAGAGTATAACAAGATGTGACTGGCCGTAAATGTATGTGGTTTTATCAAAGAAAACCTCACGATGTTTAGCTCTTCGGGTATTTTAATCGTTATTTTTAACCGACAACGAATTCAATTATATCGGTATAACTCAATGCGTGTGTACGATGTAATAACAGAAGAGTATGCAAGAGGAAAGTTTGTATACAATCCCACTAGATACAAACCGAAAATAAGATTTTATTTAAATACGAATACTATTATGAAGAATTTATTCACTCGAAACAAAAGTTTATTTGATCGAATGAAATTTCATTTGATGGTGAATAAATTTCAAGCTCGCAAGCTCGGGGTAAATAAATTATCTAATTATAGGTTCATATTCGAATGGAATATATTTGTTTCGGGCAAACTCAAACAAACGTATTTTCTGAATGTAGAGTGAAGATTCTTTATTTAGGCGGGACTCGGAAATATAATTTCTAAAAACGCTAATTAGATTAGCAGGGCACAGGTGGTGGGCACCGTTCCGAACTGTCGTCGGTTTACTCGACTTTTCAGACGTCGTCGGACTCGGACAAAAAGTTGTTGTGGGAAGAGCGGTGAGAGCAGGGTTCTATGGAATGGAGAAGAAATTTAAAAGAACACGGCAGAGGCTGTCTTGTAGAAAATATCGTAGAATGAACGAAAAGACGAGGATGATACCGGCAGAGTGGCCTCCCTCGAGGAATGGCCTCTGTTTACTCACTGCATAACTGACTGAAAGGCTGGGACTGTTACTAATTTTTTTCACTCTCCATCGTAATTTTTCCCAACGAGCTTGTAGAAACGGCAAGTAAAAAGCACAAGGTGCAAGACTTTACCCGGGAATATCTAAACAGCGATGACTGCAAGTGTTATCATCCCTCTCATCCCTCTCGCCCGTCGACCAAATGCGCACAGACCTCCACTAATTGAAGGAACGCTTCGTTCAGCCAACTTTTAACGAGGATGTGAGGTAAATGACCCCGGAATTACAATTCGTCCATTAACGGTATAATTGCGTTAGAGTGAATAGGAATTTTTCGATATTACACGTTTTCTAGCAACTTGTAGGTTTTACACTTTTATTCCAGTATCTGACCACGTGACGAACGTGATCTACCAAACGCTTTATAACTGCTGAGATAATTTACAGTCAAAGTAAGAACATCTGCAGCGAAGGATCACTGTACGGGAATTTCTGAAACGTTGATCTGTTCCAATTGGCTACTGTGTCATTTTTCTTTGAACTCACTAGTTTAATGCCAAACGACCCAAGACTCTAGTAACAATTGATGTTGTTCTTTAAGACACTTACGACTTGGAACGAGTGTCTCTTACATTAATAACCCAATCTGAGCTTTCCGACAACTCAGCCCTTTAAACATACACGTACGCACTCTTCAAGGGTTCAAACGTTCCTGAATTCGATCAAATCCTGTCGTTCAGTGACGAGTCACGCTGATTGGCGCTTTGTGTCATATTCAATTCAAACGCACGCAACAGCGTAATAAGGTTGGTGAAAGTCGCTACAGTTCGCTCTTTGACCCTTGTACCGTAGACGCTTGATCGACGCGTGGCTTTATCTACTTTCCATCCCATCGAGAAATGCTTTTGCCCCGTCAATTTACGAAGCTGAAGCTTGCAGCCAGAGTTATCGGGCAAACGTGTTAAGCTTTTTGGAAATAGAAAAAATGCAGTTCAGTTTTATCCTCATAATTCAAAGTATATATTTCACAAAATCTTCATTTTCGGACTTTACATCCTTGTTCGAATGAACATTGGAACGTTTGGCTGCTAATTCCGGCTGCTACTTTCAACCTCGTCGTCAATTTTTCTCACGAGTTTAAAGTGCAAGTGTCGATACCGTGCTTTCCTAGAGCAATCTTCTAATACACGCTCGGATAAGGGATCCAGTGTGATCGTATGAAAGGTCCTTAATTGGATAAGTCGACGAGGTCACTCGATACTGTTTACATGACCGACTGTTTACCCACCGAGCAATTAGCTCTAACAGCTTCGCTGATGGATCGGCATTTCGTCAATACACCGTCGTTTCGCGTTTATGGTATGACTCCATATCACTCGTCGCCTGTTGTTCTCTTGCTTTTTTCCGAACACCTCAACCAGAACTTGTGCAGTTATTCCTCTAGCCTCACATATGTCAGTTAATAACTTTTCAACCAAACTTCAGCAACGTTTATACTGGAAATTAACGGATTCGCACAACTGTTGACGTGAAAAGTATAACTCGTGTGTTCGTGACAGCTTACCTCACGGTGCGTAACGCATTTTCCACGCACCCTTACAACCTGTGCGCACCGCCCAACAGTCCGAAATAAACTGGACCTGACCGCTGCTTCTAGAATTTAAAGTTTGGCGAGCGAAACGCGGGATTCGCACGCGTTCGCAAATAGCCTGATTGAAAAACGGAAATAGAAAATTAAAATAGGAGTTAAAAGATGCGTGAAAATTATTCCGCACCCTCGGTACTACTAATTGTCACGGAAATAATACGTTGGTAAATTCGCTCAGCCATACCTGTGTACGTTATTGTGATACATATTTCGCAGCTGGTGCCAAATTGTCGCTACGATTCAAACGGTTTTCAAAATAAAACGAAAGTCGAACAGGATGTAACGGAAAATAAATTTTTAAATAAAAACCGATTGATACAACTCGTCGGCCAAACGTGACTGAACAGAAACCCGGCAACTGTCTAAACAAACGTCAGCCGGACGTTAACTTACGCGGAAAATATAAAAATTGATATCGCGTTTCAATCGCAACTTAAATCTCGTTGCGGTTCAGCTGATTTTATATTGTTATAGGTATAGGTACATAAATTCGTATACGATTCGGTGTCGTTGCGGCGATGTGGTCTGATTTCAGTCAGCTAAATAGCATGCTGTAAAACTATAAATACCGAGCACGTGGTTTCACTGGAGTCGACGAAAGAGAAGTGGTCGATTTAAAAAGAGTGGTTTAAACGGTCGACTGCCAAGTCAAGGAGTGTATGTATAGACGTCAAAGGGGAGCAGGAGTATTGGAAAAAAAAAAAAAAAATACGACCTTTTGGCACATCAGTTGAATTACAGCTACTCGGTTGTAAGTCGTCGGAAATTTTTTTAACACAGTAATCATGCGCAAACGAGATATTTTCAATTCTTCATCCGTATCGACATCAAATTCTTTAGGCAAAGAAAAAGTCAGTTGTATAAAATCAAGTCAACCGCTGCGCGGATTTTCCATACTTTCGTTTCTAATTGTTGAAATCCAGACCATTTTCAGATGTACATGACAGAGTTCTTTGACGTTGCAGAAAATACTCCGGATTGATCATTTCCTTTTAACGAAATTTCCACGACTTGTAAATTTCAATTTGGCTACAATTGTTACAACTGAATACCGACGTGTGAAAATATTTACAAGTACATTTGGTCCCTAAGGCAATTCGTCTAAACAGCTAAAGACCAAAGTGTCTGAAATCTAAGCACCGAGTTGACCTAATTTCTTGTAACAATAGCTCTTTGACTGAATTCGACCACGAGACATTCCGTCTTATAAACAGACTCTGTACTTGGATGGATTTACTTGAATTAGGAATCGCTTTAATTATTCAGCAATGATTCACCAGAAAATCTGCACCTACTCTGAATCTCACTTGTCACCAAAAATTCTAAACAATTAATCAATAAGATTAATCAAAATTTCCTAACGTTTGAGCATAAAAAAATTATTCAACCAGCAAATGAACAATTACATGATTAAAATTAGTTTATGGTCAACGCATATTGATACTAGCTAAATTATTGTACGCAAAAGGAAATATCAACTATCAAAAAGGTTCTATAAACACACATCGAACGTAATTAAAAAATTTGGACGGTCTCTAGCTTTCTCAGGCTAACAAATTACTCCTGTTAGAATTATTCAAATAGCCACTACTACGCGAGATTATACGGATTGCAGTCCGGCGTCTAGAAAGTAGATGAGGTATGCTCTAACCTGCCAAATGCGCAACTGGGCAGAAAATTATGATATAAATTTTGTCTAGCGGTAAAGTCAGGCGTTTCGGAGCCCCCGCTTCAAATCCCTCTGAAATTCGTCACGGCTCGAGATGTGACGTCGTAAATTTACAGCCCCACGTCTGAATTTAACCAGCATCCGTGGTACAGGAAGAAAGCTGTACCAACGAAGTGGGAAATTTTTTATTTTTTTTTTTCTACTCTGGCAGAGAGAACAACAACGGTTTGCGCTCGGTGACAAACGTTCCAATTGAACATAGTTTGCGGTAACACTTACACACGATGCAGCAGCGAAGTAACTCTGCACAGCAGTTGAATTTACCGCATCCTTATTAACACCGCTCAATTGTCTAGTCGGGCGCCGATACGAAGTGAAAATGAAACATGGCGCAAACAGCTGCTACAAATCGGTCAACGCAGCAATCTTTGAAACGAATCAACGGAGGTTACAAGTTACGATCCATCGAATGGTATGACGAATTGCCTCGCTTGATACACGAGGCGAATCTATTTTTGACGTATCTACACTTTTTGCCGTTATGATGGATTTGCGCACAAGTGCGAGGAAAGTATCAGACCTCCAGATCATGGATTTTGCTGAAACTTCCAGGGGTGTTTCTTTAGCCCAATGGTTGGGACTTCTCATGGTTGAATTTATTCATTGGGCCTTAATTTGTTCAATTTACGACAGATCGAGTTGTCGGAAATTCACAGTTTAAAGTAAGAACCTATCACCAAGACTGAAACAGAGGACAAGAAAAATTGATATTTAAGGAAAAAGTCTACAACAGGTTTCGTTTATTGCGGAATTTCATTCATCGTACTGCCAATTTAGTCAATGTTGACCCGAGTGAAAAGAGGTCCAACGGATGAAGCTACACACGAGAAGCTCTATATTTTGGTGTAAAAAAACACCCCTAAAAGTTTCAGCAAAATCCGTGATCCCGAGGTCTGACACTCTCGTTGTTGGTTAAGCTCGTATGTCCAGTTGGGGATTTCGGAGTATCAGAGAGCACTGTACTGGAAATGAGTTGATTGAATTCAATTAACGTTCTTGCATACGATTAATCGACAGTGAGAGTGTTTCAATGTTCACAGCTTAATCCGTTATGCTCCCTTTTTTATTACACTTTGTTTTCGTTGTTTCTTTTTTTCGTCGAAACCTGGAAAGCCAGAAGCCGGTTATAACCTACGGTGAAACGTTTTATACATACGAGAACATGAAGTGAAACTAGAGAAGGAAATTAAGCTTATAACGACGGTACGGAGACAGCCACGCAACAGCTGCAATAATTCTCCCTTCTTCACGTTTTGAATAATCTCTTTTCCTCCTACGATTTTCGAACTGATATTTACGTATTTTCAATGATGAACAAAAGATAACCATCATTGCTTGTTTGAAAGTCTTCGACATGTATACCTAATCGCAGCTTGTTGATAAAGAAGAAAGCAAAAGTAATATCTAACCACAAAAAGAAATCATGTGCATGCTTTCCATAGAAATGCATAGTTAATGTTTTCGCAAAAATGCCCTAGATCTAACAGACTGTTGAACTCGCCTGATATTATTACAGTGCAGTGTAATATCTGCTGGTGTTGCATCGCATGATTCCGTAAATGATCTCCCCGTCTTGTATTTTACCATTATTAAGTTGTGGTGTACGAGTAGTGTAGGTTAGATGAAGATGCCGCAATGCCTCTCGCTTCTCGCAGCAGTTCCTGCAGCATCACAGCATGATTCAACACTTCATTCGCCTATTTCCCGGAGCCGCTATGATTGCCTGCAACGAACGTCTCAGCTGCAGCAGCAGATTTCTAACCGTAAATTTTGCGGTAAAACACCTCGGTAGGATGAAATTTCCAGATTACGTAGGTATGAACTTAATTATACACCTATTTACCGAGGTACGTGTAATATTTCCAAGCCGTTTCTCACCAGCAGAGACCACTCGACGTCGAACCCAACGTAACACGTATGCATGTTGTATCTGAGAAACGCCTGTCGCACAACACGCCAATGTCAGTTGGGTTGCAGGCACTGCAGGCGTCGCTTGCGTCCGCGACTCTGCGACGAGACATTCTACAAGTCATCGTCGGCAAAATTTGAGATTTAAGCTCGTCGGCAGAAAGGATTTAGCGATAAAACGTACAAAGCAGAATCGTTCTCCGGTAAGTCCCCATTAATCACATAATATATCGACCCTTGTGGTTATTCATGGAAAGAAGGATTGAGTGGTGCGTACACTGTACATTAAAAAGTTTTTTCCCTGCATTATTACCGATTCTACAATTCTGGTTGACAGCTTGCTATTACAGAAAGCCTGTTTGTTACCTGCCGACTCTTTCTGTCACTTATCCGTCAAGTGTGATGCGCGATTCGATCTCCGCATCTCTGAGGACGAGCAGTTCCGAACGAGGAAAAAACGTTGTTCGGAATGACATTGACCTGTACGATTGGTTAGGTCAACGAAGAGTTCCCGATCACGGAAGTCTTCAATTCTCATGACTGACAGCAGGAAGTTGCAGGGAAGACAGCCGTATCGGGTAACTACGGAGGCCTCTTTCGATTCCCCGCAACTTCCTTCCTTATTCAGATAACTTTCAAGGATATCGAAACGGGCCAAGTGACGTTTGGTTGTAACATTTAACCTCTGACGAACGATGATAAGTCGATTCTACAGTTATACTTATTGTTCGAATAGATGAAGACTCACCTCCAAGTATGCTGAAGAAAACCGGAACAGGCATCTTCGCACTTTAAACAAGGTTGACCCTTGTCGATGTCCGTGATTTGCGCCCCCTAAAAGATAAAGAGTTTTTCATTAAAATTCGGAAGATAGAATGTGCCACGAGGCTAGGTGACGGTAGCCGGCACGAAACTACCGTAGACATGTCGTTCGTTTTACTGCCTGCAGTTATACCTGCATTATTCCACCAATTGTGAAATAGTGAAAGGATTAACGTACAACGACCACTTGTCAAAAAGTATAAAAGTATAACTTGATAATATACCAGCTGGTCTGCGCAACTTTTTGATCATCACCGTTGGGTAAAATTGACACAGTAAATATATTTCCGTACGGCATTCGGAATATGTATTGAGTTTCGGGCTACTTGCCACCTGTCTTGGCTCAATGTCAAGTGTTTCTTTTCCCCTTGTTTCTTCTTTTTTTCGCCTCTACCTAAATCTCAACCGAATTTAGTCGTGTCTCTTAGTCACCAAATCACTCATCGTTTGGTTTCGATCACTTTCGCCATGCATGAAACGAGCGACTTGTTAAACGGACCAGAATGAAAGACACGATCATCGATATGAAAAACTGAAAATATCATCCTTCCTACTTCTCTGCTGCTTACCCTAAGGATTATTCGATCTTGCAATAATTAGACTTGAGCCTTGCGCGTGAAGCTCACAAATAGACTATCATAAAAGAAGGTCCGGAACGCATGCATCATGGAGGATGATTCAGAATATTCGAGATTGCATTGCATGTGGATATTTAGCTCAAGCGCTGCGTATCTACATATAGCAGATTCCTGACCTAGACAAAAGTAAATTATGTACAGCTCTTCAGAAATTAGTCACAGGTCTCTTCGCATTCTTGAACTCCGTCCAAGCGGTTCAGGCATTTGATGGTGGATGCGTGCGTTCCCGTACATCTTGTTACACTTCAGCATGTCCCTGCGGTTACACGGTAGAGGTTTTAAATTTCCAGAAAATTCCATGAATCTTAACGTACCAACTCCACTCACTTCCCCAATCGCTACAAGGTAAGGAGTGAACCGAGGTCGAAGTAAGTAACGTTAACGTCACCGAACATCGGGAAGCTATTCATTATTTTACAATTTCAGAATGACTTTCAAGGAGTTGGCTTTTGAAAAATATGGATATGTTTGGTTCAGTATGGTTTACTAAATTTCATACAGTTTTAATGGTGCGAAGTGACGATTTTTCCTCAACATGCATCGTTACAGTAACTTCAGCCACATGGAGTGAAGTCGTTTGAATTTTCTGCGACCAGTAGTTAGTTATCTGCTGCTAACTATGAATATCGTTATACCATATTTTCAAACATTATTCAATTGTTCCAAGGAAGATTCGGAATACTTGAAGTTGCTGAAAAATTAACGCATCGAAGAGATACTGAATTCTATTCTCGAGAAATAAATATTTTCTAAATACGTTACGTACAAATGAAAGAAAGCGCTTCAAGAGATTGCGAAAATGAAATAACGAAGAACACGTTCGTAACAGTTGACACGTTGACACTGTTTAAATTGCGAGAATTGATCTCGAAGCTTGAACGTTAAAAAGATGAATGCGCTGACTTGAACACTTTTAAGAAAAATTTCCGGTATTTCTCTACAGAATAATAATCCCAAGATGCCCAGGTTTTATATGTACGTACGCGTAATCCTCTTTATGCGCAGGATGTACAAAGTATCAGGATTATAAACGGCAGTATTTAAGTACGTGGGTGGATGCAAAATCCTCCGCATAATTCTTGCTCCCCTCTCTAACATATATGCGACAGCGTTCCCTTACGAGTTGTTTCCTTCCTTTTTTTTCGGTTTCTTTTTTCTACATTTATTTTTAATGCCAGAGAGAAATTTCTCCTTGGGCTGAGTTAAAATAGTGAGCTGCTGGAGGATTAATCGTTTTCAGAGAATAAGATATCTTCGCAATGTGGCGGCAGAGCACAGAACCGCAACGTTGGTCTTTCAGCTTCGTTAATGTAACCGCGGTCTTGTCGCAGCATAACGTAGAGTAAAGTAACAAGCGATAATGCCAATCGTTCAAGTCACCTCAAGCGTGAAGCGAACGACAATAATTATCACGGTAACCGTTTTATGGCAACTTGGTTAAGAGTCACATTATAAATACGAGCTCAATTATTGCGTTATTTTTTAACACATTTTATATTCGGTTTTTATACGGGCTTCTTGTTATTTATCCCGTGTATTATACGGCCTCTTATTTTCACCGCCGATATTTTATCACTCGTTGAATTCAGCTCTCTGGGTACTCAGAGATTGACTACAATAAGCTGTGCGTTTCACGTAATGAAAATATTTCTACAGGGAATAATAGAGCTAATTAGAGTTAGCATAGAACTAGGGAACGCTGGCTCAATGTCGCGAGATAAAGCCAAAATCAGTTTATGCTGTTTAATCAAAGCGAACAGAGTGACTGTCAATGAGTACCAATTGTGAAAAGCCAATACTCGATCGCCGAGTGACGTTATTCGCTTATATAATTTGATTTTCGCTCAATTCTCAAGGGTACAACAGCGTCAACGTGTAGAATCAATATGCGTCAGAAGGATAACCACTGAAAACATATCTGCGCATCATAAATCAAACTGATCATTAATCGTTTGACAGAGATTTAGGAAATAATAACCGCAGATTCGAGTAAACCGTGTTCAGAAAGTGTGTTCCGAGATAAATGTCACTCCTTGACCGTCGGCTGTAGATTATCGCGATTCGTAGAATAAATCCAGCGTTACAACTGCGTTTGACGGAAAAAAGATAGCAATGACGTCACAAGGTTCTCAACAGCATACACATGCACATGACCAAGGTTTCAAGGTAGGGGACACATCTGAGGATAGCGATCCTTAGCTGGTTCGACGTGTGACGTCATCTCATGTGAGATGCAAAGTGGATGGACATAAATCCGTTCCGCTGTTGTAAAAAAAGGAATTTGAAAACAAGCGAGACATAAGCGGGTAAAGAAAAAGTGGCTGCTGGGTACGAGCTACTAGAACCGAGATTATAGACTGGTTCGGATCACACACAAGGATTGAAAATAGGGATCGGAGAAAGAAAAACGTTTCGATCTGCTGCAGGACGTCGGTAACAGCGGTCGAAGACAACCTTGAAATACCAGTTCAACCGGAGCTGTGAATATGCCTTGCTTGGTTCGCAGGTACGCTTAACTAGTACTTATACAATAACAGGGTACAGTCAGGGGATAGTGGGCAAAACCAACCACTTTGTTTCAAAGACTTAATGTGTCTCAGTAAAATGGAATACAATGAGCTATGTTTTGCTTACGTAGATAAGTACGCTCGTTCTACACCCTGCAATACTTTTTTCCCAAGTTGGATTTCACACGTTCTAGCTACGTAAAGCGTATCCTGTTCAGTGTAGCATTGGGTCCCCTTTTTAATTCTGCATCGCTGGGTAGAAGGAACTTGGAGCAAAGAAGAACCATGTTCTGGACAAAGGGAATTTATGAACTGTTGGAAAAAATAATCGGCTCTTCAGAAGTCTAAAAGCCAAGATTCTTGTCCGTGATGTCTCGCTTTGAGTCTTAATTACCGTTTCCAATGCAGACAAAATAGTTTGACGCAAAAAGATAAAGGTTCAAATTATGACACTAAAAAGCCAGTACAGTCAATCAGTCAAAATCTGCTGGCTTGTACAATGATGACATGATGCAAACTACGGTGAACTAAGAATAAGGAATCAATATCATAAGTACATGATTACACTGATATTGACAATTTCAGTGAGAACATATTGTTGCTAGCAGACGAGTCCAAAATCTAACCCAAGTTGCATAATACACTTGGTACAAAATATCCAAATGGTTCCTTCGATCCAAGTCACGCCTACGTCATGCACGGTACATACGAGTGCAATACTTCCTCGAGGGGATAAAAGTGCACACTTGGTGCGATTTGAACGGTGGCGTGTAAAATAAAAAGCGTGAAGCAGCCTGATCACTTTGCATAAAATCTATAAATAAACCGACCGCAGGTATAAAAACCATAAAATGCGAGTACCATTACGTCGAATATTACGCGTGCAATACCTGGCATATTATCGATAAGGTTAAGTACGAGGGGTGTTTTTACAGCCCCCCGAGATTCCAAGGCGAAACGATTCGAGTGTCGCGTATAAAATTATTGGCGTAAAATGTCCAGTGCCATGACACATCGAATCACGTCCGGTGGTACAAACAAACTTTTACTTTCTACTGCTCCTGCTCCTACAGCTGCTGTTGCTGCTGCTGCTACCACTGCTGCTTGTCCGGATAGAAAAATAAAAACACAAAGAAAAAAGCGAGTGTAGGTACCTACAATCACCCGTGAGATTAATCTTTCTTGCACAATCGCTGGATAGACATGCTCCAATTTCGTTGCGACAAAGAGACTTGTCTCTGGCAGACTAATCGTGCAACTATAAATCGTGCGATTGATTTCGCATGCTCGAAGCTCACGGTGAACGTATACCGACTACTCACGTATATCCAATTGATGGCATGTGAATCACGTGCATCATGTACATTTATATCCACTGCAACCTAGCTACCGACATTTGTTGATCTTTCGGTACCTATCGCGATGCCCAAATTGTCATAGATTACAGTAGATCGCTTTGCTCGTGTGGCTATAAAACTACAAGTTATACTGCAACGTGTTCACGTATCGAAGTTTTTTTTAATGTTCACCTGACATTTCGAAAAAGTTCAAACCACAGACCGTCGAGGTAGAAATTTATTTTCATCAGAATGAGGTGAAGAAGTGAAATTAGGAATTTCGTGTTAAACGAATAAACTGTGCTAACGGTAAACTGTACAAATGTCATACACAAATACGCACATTCTGAACAATTTTCGTACAAAACTTACACGCGTTGATGCAAGAGTAGATACAGTACCTTAAATACAATTATTTGAAAATTGCGGTCAGAATCACCACAAATCAGACACCGTAAAAAATTAAATCTCTCTATTGATAAGTTTCAGTCGCAATCATAGGAATTCGTTCCATTCAATTTCAAGTATGGATCGAATGAGATAGGGATCTATCAAGTTCATGAGTCTTCGGAATAGATTCGAACCCAATTCCCATGAGTGTTACTGTCAATTTTCATGAAGGGGGGGTCTAAAATTGCCAAAAATAGCACAAAGCGATATCTGATTGGCATCTTACGGTAATGACAATTTAGACTTTCAGCCTATTGAATGGCCACATAGATTTCGTTATGTTGATTTTTCGACAAGGAAATGGAAGAAACGAACAATGAAACTTGTGCTATAAAATCTGAGAGTAGAAGGATTACTAACAACCCGTTTTGATCGGCGTGTCTAATCAGCGTTTCAACGACACGGATAACTTTCAGAACAATATAACTTTGGTGCATAACCAGCTTATAGTCATGAAAGCAGGCCGCAAAGATTGAACGTTGTATATTTATAAAATCGTCGTTAAATTTTGCCTTACAAAATCGTCTGGTGAAAGGTTTCCGCTTCGATCGTCATCTCTGTAATGTATTCGTAGGCAGGCGGACGTGTTGCACTCGTGTACTTATCACGCATAAACCGCTCAGTGTGACAATGCGGACAAGTAGAAATTGCGATGTGCATACGTGATAATAATCGAGACGATCATCGCCGTCATTTACAATTGTAAACCACAAAGCATAGAGCATATTTCATCGCCGAACGACGTCGAAGTGTTCGAGCACCTTCGGACCTTCATAGGAAAACTGATAATTGCAAATGATCCTCATTTAGATCCAACTCCACTCGGCTACCTCGAGCAACGACCGCGTGCACACGACTCAACGATATGCAGATTCGATCCGGTTTCGTGTGCATGCACGACAAGCGACTGCTTGTTGTAATTAACCGGCTGTAAGCGAGACTGACAATGATTCAGACATGCATCGATGGTGCGACGTGAGCTTGGTCTGTCTTTTCAAAAGAAATAACAAAGTGGCCACCGATATAGCAGTGACTTTCCATTTTGCTGTTCGACTGTGAAACGTGGCCAGGTTTATGTACGTTGCCATGGATTTGGATTTTGAGAAAATCCGTGGAGGCGCATCTGTGGACGTGTCGTGTGTACCTACATTGGTTATACCTACGTGCTGCAGCAGCGACGGCAATAGAAGCAACAGGCGAACCAGGCCTTCTCTTTGCAAATATGGTCACTGCCCACGTGTGCGGGTCGGTCGTGTGGCGTATAGCCAAATATTGAATAGCCGGGAGGAATACTAGCTGATATCTGCACCCGGCTATATTTAGTCATCTTGAATAACGATCGCAAATGATTCTTACTAATTATCATACTTCTTTTCACATTGACGCATACATAGGTTAACGAACTCGCAACACGAAAGCATCGGCAACATTCTGCGACAGCATCTTCATCGTGGAAGCAAAGTCAAGCCAACGAAGAGACGGCGGATGTAAAGAGGTATTGAGCTGATTCAAAAAGGAAAAAACGTAACGAACTTGTTTCAAATGAACAGAAATTCGTATATACGAGGCACAAAGAAATCTCCCAAGCCTTGTCCGTCGATAGAAATGTATAAAGTCGGAAGGCCTGAGAAGAGGTGAGAAGAATAACGGCAGTGACGAGCAAATAAATGAATGATCAGTAACGGTATCGCGAAGCAATTCATCGATATGGACCGGACGTCGTTGCGTTGATCGGATTTGAGTCCCGATCATCGTACAACGGAGTTTTGGTATGACGAAAGTGGGTATTTTTTTAATGTGCTCTTTTTTGACAGCTATTGTTAGCGCGTTAGCCGATTGGTTGGACAAATCCGAGCTTGCAGGAGTACAAAGGCCAATTTTATGAAACACATAAGCGACGCACGTCGACACGGAGAGATCGTATCTAACAACGTGTCCTATGGAGTCCTACACAATATATGGTAAGTAAGCATATGGAGGCGTGTGGTGACATTTACGTGACGTATATTAAGCAACTCCGCATCTTATGTAACGAAATCTTGGCGGTGGTTTCTTTTTACATTTTTTTTTTTTTTTTGACGCGTTGCTGCTGCGGAAAGTGACGTGAGGTGTGAAAAATATAGTGTATAAGTAACTGGTCACTCGTGCGCAGAAACTCGCTCGGCCCACGATCATCGCGCATGTTAATAAATATCGTGCGCCTCCATTTACACCCAGCATGATCGGGACTGTGTGGCGGCCTACGAGATGTCAGAGATCAACAGGCTGACGGAAGTTGAAAAAGGAACGAAAAAACAAGAAAAACAATAAAGTTTCAACTCATCCTCGTACCCCTTCTCTGTAGCTCCACATTTTTCTGGCAGGTGTGCTAGCGCTTGTCCAATCCAATCTATCCATGTCCCCCCTTTTCGGCGAGTGGTTCTCGTTGTCGTTTCTCCGGTTGTTCCTGATGCCGTTGTTTGTTTCCTCGGTAAAGAGCGCGCCACGTTTCGATCGCCCCTCGTTCGAGTAATGGTCCTCCGACGGGTTACGAATCCTAATGGTAACCGGCTCGTTTCTCCGTCCATTCTGATGCTGAAGACCTCTGTCAACTTCGACCGTACTCCGGGTCGACTTCCTGCTGGTCCTCAACTCCCCGCGACCACGTTCGTGAGTAGATTCAACGGCTTCCATCCTGGGCGGTGAGGCAAACCTCTCGCGAAATTGATCATCCTCGGACTGATCCCCGACCCTGCCCTCCCCGAAGCTGTACGTTTCCTTGATCGGACTGCGGTTTCGTCGCACGTATTCCTCCTCGTGCTGATCATAATTGACGCGATCGGGTGACCTGAGTTTGCTGTTTTCCTGTAGGTACTTTACACCGAATTGCTTGTTCGACTCGTACCAATCCTTCGCGTTGCATGTCGCGGATCTTCTCTCATCCTCGAATTTGAGATCCCTGTCATCAGGCGGGGTCAGAGGTCGCATGTGCCTGCCGTTTCTCTCCTGGCTCTGCGTCAGCTCATCCCTAACCTTCAGGGAACTCCGCCGCCTGACTTCCGGCTCCCGTTCCCTACCGGAGTGCGAATTCTTCCTCCCCAATTCCGGGTCCTTTCGAGGTCCAGGCAGCGCTCGCTCGTACCTCTGAATCTGGACGTCGAACTTCTCCGGTGAACCGGAGTAAACGTGGCTCCTCCTCTTCCCCGACGATTCCTTGGGCTTCTCGTCCTGTTCCCGAGCCCTCTGACGTCCAGAGCGTTCCAGGCTATACGTGTCGCTCCTTTTCCGGAAACCAGCATCGTTCGATTCCCTGTAATCACCGTTGGTCCCGCTCCTTCGTTCCGGAGATCTGAAGCTCGGAACTTCCACCTGCTCATCCTCATACTTGTCTCCATTTTGCCATTCGTCGTGCCTCTCCCTCGAGGATGACCTGACTTTTGCCTGGTACAACTTGGCGCCGTTTTCCCGACCGATCGGCGACCTCTGACCTTGCTCGGACTTCCGTCCAGCCCAAAGCGGTTCCTGGATCTCGTTGGTTTTGAACCTGTTGATAAGTTGCCTGATTTTATCGTTGTCCCTGTTTTCCGGGGACGGATTACCGCCGTACCTTCTCTCGGTCGAGCGTTCGGGCGATTCACCGCCTCGACTGGTCCCGAGATTTTCGATTTCTCTCAGCAGGGCTCGATGGCTAGGCCTATGCCCCCCTACCCGGTCATCCTGCCGATCTGGTGAATTGATCGATGATCTTTCGCGACGTGGTCGAGGATTGTCACGAAGGTTGTTCGTCTTGTTCAGTTTGTGCCTGTCACGCTCGAGATCAGGCGATCGACTCTTTCCCCTCCATTTTCTCTCAACATGATGATCATCCCCGGCGTCATCGAGATCCGGGGAGCTGTGCTTCACCCTCGACTTTCCGTTTGAAAGCTTTTTTCTCTCCTTCTGCTCGACTCCGTTCGACTTGAACAAGTCGAGCCGAGACTTTCTGTCCACCTTTGGACCCACGTCTCTTTCCCCGATGATGTCATGGATGTTCCAGGTTCCAAAGTGATCCCGACTTCTTTTGTACAGAAGGTCGGGATCCTCGTCATCGTCCGGCGGTGATGCGTACCCGTTTGTTTCCTTGTCGTACTTCGCCTCGCTCCTTTCTGGGAAACCGTCGTATTTCCCTCGGGAATCCTTGCGGGAAACTTTGTTCCGTGAACCATCAAATCCGGCCTTTTCTTTCGGTTCCCAACCGGAACTGAAGTAAGTCCGAGACTTCGACGAGAGCAATGACGTCGGTTTTGGTTCCTCCTTCGCCGAGCCTCGAAGGCGGGACGTCATTTTAGCCAGGAACGGAATCTTGGATGATTTTCCACCACGAATCGACGAACCCGAGCAAATATCACCAGATCATCACTCAACACAGTCTAAATTTATACACGCGGTAGAATCGTAGTATAAATTTTAACGATTGTAATATTTATCTTAAATCACATAAAAACTGTTACTATATCGAAATATATACTAAAACTACAAACAGCACGCAGCTATCCGGAACTTCGATCACTTCGTCACAATCAACGGGAGTAGAGCGTGATTTGTGTAAAAAAAAAAATAAATAAATAAATAAAAAAAATTGCAAATGAAAACAGAGGAAAGCTCGCTTAGAACTGAACAAATATCACGCCGACACGGAGACTCAAATTATGAACCAACTACAGTTGCTCCGACCGCGAAATAGACTGTCGAATCTTGCCTCCTCACTCCTTCGGCCAGTCGCACTGAATCACCAAATTTAATTATCACTCGTCGGTAAGAGAGATAGAGATAGAGACAGAGAGAGAGAGACGGCTGTAGAAAAGAGAGAGGGAGAGAAATGGAAGGAAAAGACACGAAAGGTAAAAAAAAAATCGATTAAAATAGGTGTTTTGCCGCGAAAATATAATACTCTTGCAGCTCGAACGAAAGGTCGTACACCGCGCGGCAGTCGAATAAAGTTTATTAATCAAAAATTTGACGCTCTCACAGAAGCCACATTAATTTGTAAACCGCACAAACAAAAATGAGCTTCGGGGTTCTCCAGGAGGCGAGAGGTGTACGAGACTTGTCTCGGTATCCTCGATTGCGGGAAATGGTTCGATCTTCGTTTACAATTAACGACCGGGTGACTTTTGCACAACGCGTTTACACCAGCGACATACCGATACGCTGGATCTAAGGAGTGAATTTTTTCACATTTCACGTTCCTTCCGTTGTTTTTTTTTTTTTTTTTGTTTTTTGTTTTTTGTTTTTTGCTTTTTTTTTGTTTTTGTTTTTTCTTTTCACAGAATTTATACGGCGATGAACGGGAATCGACGAGGAAGGCGAAGAACGAGAAACGATCGTCGGCCGGAGGCTGCAAGTCCCGTCTGACTCTGTGTTGAGCCAACGCTACGCGGGAGGGAACGACGGACTGACGGACGAACTGCAGGAGGCCGGTTCGCGGCCACGCGAGAAAGCAGCGTGGTGTGCGCAGGTGGTGAAGTACCTACCTATCAACCTACCTACCTGAGGACCGTCCTTGGACAGATTTATACGGAGGACGAATCTTAACGGGCGCTGGCTTTTGCAAAATATACGCTCTTTTATCTCCAGCCAATTTTTACGCTGTACGATTCGTGCGTTAGAGGTGGACGCGCAGATTTACCGTGTTCACGGTTATACACGTGAGACTAACAGGTTTTCGCCAGAAGTACCGAACTTTAACCAAAAATAACGGTTCGAAGAGAAAAAAGAAACGAAAGTAACGACTATGACTTAATGACGCGCGGGAATTTTGCTGGTAGCGCTGTCGTTGTCATTATCATTGTTGCTGTTTGTATTACCGTTGACATTTTGCTTCGTATCGAAGGTCTGATAACGTAATAGCTGTGGCCAAAAAATTCGTTAAGTATAGATCACTGAAATCCTCGTCAGAATTTAAGTCGTTTCATTTACCAAAATTATAACGAGTGTAGTGATTTGATTTTTTGAATTGCTATGAATTGATTTGTTGAATATCCGCAAGTCTCGAATTACATCTGAACGAAAAATTAGACAGTAGAATTAATTTCAAAAGCTTCGAACGTGGGTTTGATATTTACACCCACACTGAAAGAAGAATCATCTATGATTAAGACAAGAAATGTTTACCTCACTCAGTCAGGAAATCACGAAAGATCGATTCTTCGTAGTCCAAAAAGTATTGAACAGTATCATTATTTAACAATTTTCTTATTTTCATTTGATTAACGCAAGTGCTAAAACAAGCATGAATATTACGATTGTCGTCAGGGTTCATTTTTCACAGCCATTCAAAATTGGAAGCACGTGGAATCTGGTTATCGCTAAAAAATTTGTATTATTTAACAAATGTAGCCAAAATTCAATTTTATGCATATGAACAGTGTGTGAACACGTGTTTAAATTCAGACGCAGTATTTCCAAGAAGTTCGATTTTCACCGTTTCTACGATATATCTTAAAACCTTCTTTTTTTTTTTTTGGTATCGTCTGGCAACGACTCACACTAAGTCATGTTTCCGGAAACTGATTCTTCTAGTCATCGTTGTCTAGCTGTCTTGACCTGACTTACAAAAATTGCGCACACAATTATTGATAACATTTCAGTGGTGTGAGGAAAAGACTATCAATGGACCAATTGGGATTACGGGATAAAAGTTGTTGTGTCACCATAAGCAATTTTGAACACATTTTGAAATAGGTGAAGAAGGTACTCGCAACATACGGAAATAAATTTCCACTGACAAAAATGTGTCCTCGAAAGACGGTTGAATTTTTTTTTATCAAATAATGCGAAATACTTTTAATTTTCTATTCAGTAAACTCAAAATGTTACGCATGCCTCTTCAGCGAGATTTTCTTAATAATTATTCCGAAATACCTTTCGCACATGATGAAGTATCATGGAGATGATGGATCGTAATCAATTCAATCAACAATTTCACTCACCCATACAGCCGATAATCGGAGAAAACTTTAAAGCGAGTAATCAAAAGTGAGTCAAAAAACACCGGGAAGCAAAAAGGGAAACAAGTGGCTTTAGATTGGCCGTGAACCAGCCCTCAAACTTCTTGTTCTCACACTGCAGGTTCCAAGTTTATAGAGAAAAAAAGAACAATATCCAATTCGAATTTCTAACTACAAATTCAGATTCGTGATTAACGCTTCTAAAGCCCTCGACTACCATATTACATGAAAATATGACGATTTTTTTGTATTTTGCACCACTATAATGGAACCACCATTACAAGTTTTAGAAATCTGATCATGGATTGTTTATCGGTGACCCAAATAACCTCGGCCTACCAATTTTAACCAAAATCGGAATATTTTTAGATTTTTTTCCACCCTGTTGGATCGCCATTTTGAATTTCGCAATCTGACTTCAGATTCGTGATCAGCCACCCAACAAACCGAAGAGTACCAATTTTCATCAAAATCCAAATGATTTTATTTTTTTTTCAGCTTATCGAATACGCCAAATTTAAATTTTGTAAATCTGACCTTATATTCTCGATTAGCGACCCGAAGAACCTCACGGTACCAATTTTCATTCAAATCCATTAATCCATTCTCAAGGTATCATAATTTTCATTTGATTTTTTGGAACTTTGTTATTTAAATAATTGAAAAAGTACCGAACCGATCAACGCCAAAATCTAATCAGTTCTAAGTTTGGAAAAGCCGCGTCGATCGAGGTCAAAATCATTGAAATCCGTTATCTCGTTCTCCAGATATCGTCGGACAAAAAAATTGATCACACAGACGCACAGACAAATTTCCATCTGAAAATGATTGGAGGTGATTTTATAAACTTCAAAACGTGGAGATCTAGCATGTAAACTCAAAAACAGAGAAACGGGAATTTAAAAAAGAAAGACCGTCGAGGTGAGGGAATCAGCGAGGAGATGTGCAATCGTAGAAGAGACACCTTGCGGCCTCGACTAATTAACTTTAAACACATCCGGCGATTTTCCGTCAGATTTTCACCGCGTACCATTATTTCTTCTCTTCTCTCCTCTTCGCGATTTCATTTAATTCTTTGGAGGGGAGAGAACGACGAAAAGTCGTAGCTGAGGTTGCAACTACGGCGGATATGGAAAAAAGAATAGAATTGCCATTCTGTATACCTTAACGCGTCTATGTAGGCTAAGCCGGCTGTGATCGATTTCACGACCCATTTGACATGCGTAAATGTGAAATCAAGGTCATCGTTCATAAATCTATGATTACACTATAGACACATCATTGGGCCACGATTCCTCGCTTATAGAAAATATCCCTGTCCGTGTACGGTTTTTAAATCGCAACTCACCGGATAAAAATATTCCCATAGCAATCGGCGACGTGATCGCAGAGTTGTAAACAAAGCTATAAGAATCTAGCGATCCGCATCGAGAGTTTTAAACTTCTGCGTGACTGAGCGCTCTCACGTGACTTTAAATATGCGAGTGACGAAAGAGAGAGAAATAAAAAAAAAAACAAAAAAGAAGAAAAAAAACTCATCAAATCAAATTAAATTCGCTGCTAATACCAATCGTACCGATTGCCAAAGGCAAACAATTAGGCATCTTCAAAGACTCGTGTGTCATTTAATCGGTCAATGTTTAAACATAAATAAGAATTTACCGTTAAATTTTTTTTTTTTTTTTTTTATTTTACCTCATTTGCGTGATCGCGCAACGCGCTTTGCGATTATTATACCTGAAAATTACCTCATGGCTCGTCTCGTATTACAAAAATCCAATAATCGGCTGCAACATCGGTTTATAACTGCAGCACTCGTGAAATTACGCGTTTTTTTTTTTTTTTTTTTTTGTTTTTTTTTTTTCAATACTCATCGTCGAAGTAGGTAAAAGTTGAAAGCCTGGCGTAGATACGAGACGAACAATAACTCTGAGTCATCGAGAAAATTCTAGGCTCTATATACTTGGAGATATTCTCGTAGAACAACACCCGAGGCATTTGTTTAATGACAGCTATGATTTAACTCTTTACAATTAGCTGCAAGGAAAAATCTGGACGAATCCTGGTCGAGACCTTTAGACTAATTACGACTCGACTGGTAAATTGCAAAATTTGCAAATTGACCGGCGTTTTCTTGCGGTAATTTGCGCAGGTTTTTACTGTAAATCAGAGAAAATTGTAACAGTAGATAATAATTATAGATAATTCACTTCAACCTATTTGGAACAAAGCAAGCAAAGTTGAGCTGAAAACTTGTTTGCTCAATATGTTACGTTTACGTATAGAGAAAAAAGATGGACTTGTTGTTAGTTGAAAATAAAATTACAACTTTCTGCATCATTTTCTTTAATATAAAGTCTCTTACTCCGTAATATTTCGAAACTTGATGTGAATGGTAGATTTCAATTTTTATCTACAAATTCATTGTTCATTCCTTACTTATTTCTGTAGGTATAGTAACTACGCATCGTGTCATTCAGTGTTTGAAAAAATTTCAATGTCACTCTGTACGTGTAACTTTTTCACGTTTCCACTGTCTCATATTTTTAACGTTTGGTGATATTTTCCTTTTGTAATATTCCGTTCTGTCCGATCATCTCCGTCAAGCGAAGTTACTCGTGCATGACAGGCATTAACGGTCTATAAAATTTGTTTAAAAAATTCGCGAATAGTGAACGGTAGTAAATGACTAAATTCAACTCGCTGCAGTCAATCCACAAAATGTCCACTGATTTAGTGATTGTGAAAACAGCGTCGAGAGTTTCCGTAGATTGTCAATATTCTCAGACAGTACGACGTTTAACTAATGCCGTGCAGAAAAAAACTTTTATTCACCCTCAGAGTTGCAAGATCCGAAAATTGAACGATTTTAACAAAATTCGTGCTTTCAAATTTTCGGATCGTTTCTCCGTACGTGAAATTCTTGCCAAAATAGTATCGATAGATTTTTAGTTGTACTAGGATAAATAACAACTTTAAGATTAAGATAATTTTATCGATCTATTCCACTTTTGATTTTCAAATCTGAAAAGTGAATAGTTTTTCAAGAAAAATATTTAGCTGTTTAATCAGTGATAAGTTTTCTCTCGCCTCTCATCCGATGTACGAAAAAATATCCAACCCCAGAATCCTTTACCAATAACTGCTGACCCCGGAATTCGTCACACATTTCTGTACGATTTCTTGGCACCAAAAGTATTCGTTCGATTTTCCCCGAAGGACGTGACAATGCGCCAAGAATTCAGGTTTGAGCATTGCCGAGTCACATCGTCCCGATGCACGTACAGAATTTGCGAAATTTCCCAATCTCTGTATAAGGCATGACTAAACGCACCGACAGAGACGTCATCCTGCGGTTCATCAAAACGCGTGGGCGAACCGGAGCTCCAGAGTCGGTTTCGTTGCATTCCCACCATCTCTAATCTATCCTGCAGACGGTTTTCTTGTTTTTGGCCCGCGCCGAGTGTAATTTATTTCACCAAATTTCGTTTCATCCTTTTTTTCCTGCATCACTTCTTTCCATTCCAACGCGAGTTTTGCATTTTACCTGTTCGAATATTTTCCACGATTTCTTGGCAATGTCCTTAAAATTCTTTCCACCTTTATTCGCGCCGTAGTTGGTTAGTTTTTTTTTTTTTTTTTTGTTACAGTTTCACAAAATGATCATTTTCGTCATAAAGGCAAGTGATACAACGCGTTCCGAATTTGAAAAGTTTCGAAAGCGCTCAATTTCAAATTATTTGGTGGCGTAACTTGAAGTAAAGAAATCAAACTTTTACGAAAGGACAAACTTTTCAAATTCGAAATATCAACCCTACCCCTCCAAATTCTTTCGGCCGATTCAACTACCAGAAAACTGCACGTCTCGACAATTAATTTTTTTTTCAGAATTATCGGAATTTTTCAGGCTCATATTCGCTGACTTGATCATTCCGCAGATCGCTAAATCTAAAAAAATCCGAGGATATCAAAGCTTGGCAAATCATCGTCGAGCTTATCACTGATCAATTGGGAATATTAACAAGAAACCTCTGCGTTTTCAACGTCTCCGAGCCTGCAGAGAGACACTTTGAAGCTTTCATCAGAGTGTCACAGACCGAAGAATTTTTCGTCGGAACCCAATTACGTACGTCGGATCAAAGAGACATCGAGGCCACTTGCTCCTAAAATTTTTCACTTACTCTCCCTCGTCCCGAGCTTGAGAGCTTGCGAGTTCGGGGTACGATTATCGGGCCTAAATCTGTGCTAGATGAAAGCGATCGAAAGTGTGAGAAAACTTGAGAGAAAGATGAGAAGCTTCAGTTTTTGTCACAACCTTAGATTCTTCTACGATCCGATCGTCTCTGGATTAATTTTGCCGTCAATTCGTTTCGTTTCTTTTCTTTGTCTCTAAGCGGGTGAGGAAAATGAGTCGATTCTGAGTAAAAATTGGATCGACGATTTCGTTTTCGTTTACTGGGTCACGTCGTGGAGACGGCATGAATAAAAGATCTCAATGCCGTCTCGTGAGATGCACGTATGCGTGTATACACGTATGTAAGGATGAACTTACCGAAAGTCGAAAGCCGCGTACGGCGTGTCACAATTATTCTGCAGCAATACATACAATGTACAGTGCAGCCGATCGTTGTATAAGGAGGTGAGTCATTCGGTAGCTCGACGGTTCAAAATGCCCGTAACGCAGTGAAAGGGTTACGTCTGTGATTTCAATTCGATCTGATAAATCGAGACTCGGAATCAATTGTGCGGTAGAGTCGGCAGGCTTGACAGGCGACGGGGATTAAAGAGGAGAGAAAAAAATATATATATAATATATACATATATATTGAATATATATTTTTTAAGATGTAAGAAAGAGAAAAGGCTCTGTAGCGGTAAACAGGGATTTGAATAATCCTCTATTCGTGATATCTTTTGTCAAAATATTTTTACACGCGACGAATAGATTGTCAAAAGAATTATCTCTATCGAATATATGCTCGATAATGAAGATGGTTCTAATATACTAATTGTAAGTATTGAGAATGTTGATAATGTTGATCTACAATTCGTCAAAATCTCAAACTGCTGGTTTAGTTTAGGTTACATATTATTTAGAAATGCGAAAGCTTGTAAAGTGATTGCGAAATTATCTAAATGAATCAAAAGTGTAACATTCAAAATTCGCATCGCAGATGTTGGTATTTAAATTGACATGTTTGTTAAGTTTCCTTGAAATAGCCTATTTATATCGATTCTCTGAAACGATGTTAAACGACACAAATTTCGCACCGTTTTTTCAGGATTATATATCAGAGAAGCTTGAAAAATTCCTAAATTAGATCTGACTAATTTTGTACCACTTATATTTTTCTTCTTCCGGTATTAATTTTTTTTTTTTTTTTTATTACAACAGCTGTAAGCAACAATGGATATACAATGAGAGATTTCCCTGATCGATTGCATAGATCTTGTTGCAACGGTCCGAAGTAATTACTCGCTGCAATTACACTCATTTCATATATTTATTCAAGATATCTACAATCTCATGCAAAAGTAAACGTAAATATCATTGTTGCAATAACATGTAACATTTTAGAAAGTACAACATTATCGAATGAATATTGAAAAAATTGAAACGACAGTCGAGGGAAACTAATTTATCATCTAACAAGTAATTTTTTATTCCAATTTCATGCACTTTTGAACGCAAATAACTCGATTTGTAAAAAAAAAACGCTACTGATCCGTTGTTTCGGTTCCAAATATAGATTGCATCGTGCGCAATTATTTTTCCTCGAAAGTAATAAAGTGTAAGCACGAAAACTCGAATCCGATTATTGCAATCGTAAACGTTCACGTATAAATCTGTAATAACTATTGCTGAAATTTACGTTGGTAAATGAATCAGAAAATAGTGAAAAGGTTTAAAATTATGGGTATGATAAACGGTAATAAATTGAAATAATTTGCATCCGTAATTTACGAGCATAAATCAATATCGCAACATGGGTAAGAAATTAATTCAATCGCGGTACTAATTGAATCGATTTAATTTACCAAGTCGGCTTAGACGGATCACCGGATACAAGATAGGTCTCGATTATATCTCGACAGCAACCAACCGCGGCATCGAGCGGAAAAGTCAAGAACGTTCGTTGCGAGCCGCTTTACGACTAATCGGTAAGTCAGATATCTGCCACAAAGTGGGATCGCTTCCAGGCAGCGTCGTAATCCTCGTAACAAAATTATCGAGCCAAAACCTCGGTCGTTCGCACGTCGTTAAAAGGAAGTTCAATTTCACATCCAGGGTTAATAGAATTCCTTAGAAACTATCTGTCAACTCTATTCCAACGTAGAAGCAATTGCGAATCTGTAAACACGAAGCTTTCGAATTGAGAAGGATGGTAGATGAGCGAAAAAGCGATGCGTTTTATCAATTTTATCGCGAAGTAATCGCACATCAAAGTATTTATCAAATTAGTATATTCGTGACGTGCGATAATTTTTTTGGAAAATACAAAAAATAGACGTTACTTAATTATATCTGTACGAAAGTTTGGATATCGATGTTTTAATTCAAATCATTTCCAAATTATAGAAAATCTAGTACATTTTTGCAATTTCACTTCACGATGCAGATCAACATTATTCAGAAAGTTATTTTCTGCAAAGTCGCTGAAGCAGATTTTCGTTTCAGTGCCCAACTATTCGATATTATCGTTTGTTGATTATAATCGATACAGAGATGCAGTGTTGTAAGATTCAATATTCGCAAATGTGACAAGATGATGGAAAAAAATGTTTACGTTAGATTTTAGTCAACAGTCTTCTCAATAATAAATCGACAAAATCTATCTATTTTTTCACCATTTTCAAAGCAATTTAATATAAACCATTGACAACTAAACTTTGGTTTTAAACTCCAGTATTCATTATTTTTTTTATTTTGCAAAAAGCATTGATATATTTCACGCACCGAACAAAATGAACGATTAATCAATCTTCAGCGATTGCAGTGTTAAAAATAAATATCTCTTTAGTTGTCTTTAGTGAGAAATAGAAAAATAGGTAAACAGTGTTTTGCTAATTGTTATTCTGAAATTGGCTGACATGTCGCCTGGTTAAATGAAAACGGAGTGTAATTATTATTTACTAGTATCATCCTACGCGATGAACACAATAACTTTCACGGACATATGAAACGTACAAACAATACGGTATAAATTGCAATTTGCAATTACAATTTGCAAATGATACACGTCTCTCTGGGTGGGCCAGGATGACATTCGGTTACAACGTGGACACCTTACATATATACAAATTCGGAGTGATGTCAGTGTTCGGGAAGTGCGCAGTGACGTCAGATGATTGATCAAAATAATTGCCTATCGATATGCGGTTTAGTATTTCCGCGGTAAATAACACGGGTCAACAAAAAAATTTTTTTTTCAAGTTCATATTTTTTAAAAATAAATTTCGATTCTGTACATGAAATCTTACAAAAAAATCTTCATTTATTACTTACAAAGTTTGCTTTTGTCTTTTTTACGTTAATAAGTAATCACCGATGAACATGAATTTTGAGTCTGGGTTCTAGATGTTAAATTTTTATTTTCAAAGTTTGCTTTTGCAGAAACTAGAACGAAATTGCGGATTTCAAGAAAAATCACCTATTTTCTCAAATATTTATTCTAAATAACAATTAAACAAACTTCAGTATCGCATCTAAATCACTTTTATTGAAAAATTTAAATGCGATACTGAAGTTTGTTTAATCGTTATTTACAATAAGTGTTTGAAAAAATAGATAATTTTCCTTAAGATCCGAAATATCCTTCTGGTTTCTTCTAAAGCATACTTTAGCTAATAAAACGATTTTTTCTTTATTTATTAGTTACGTGGAAAAAATGAAGATTTGACATCTAGAACCCAGACTCAAAATTCGTGTTAACCGGTGTAACGAAACGAGTCCCAACTTCGCTCTCCGTAATTCCTGCAAATCCATTAGTGTTCGGCATCTCTCCTTGAATATCTGCAATTCATGCTTGCGGAAAATCATCAAAGTGCGAGAATTATCTCAAGTAATTACATCATGCAGCATTACGTCAAATAGTTGTGGCGTTAGAGCAACTCAGGCCACTCGTAACTGGTTGAAAAAAAATACCTTATCGCATATATGGCAAAGATTTTCCAACTACCTTAATTTCAACTTCAAATAAAATCAGCAGTGGATACTGTTACATTATTATTATTGTTCTTGTTCTTGTTCTTATTCTTGTTCTTGTTCTTGTTGTTGTCATTAAATGACTGAGATGAAATTTTTGTGCCGTTTTATTCAGAGAGGATAAAATGCTATTTATTCTCCGTTCAATTTTCGAATAAATGCTGTCTAATATACGTATGTTCGTTTTCCTTTTTTCCTCTTTGTCTTCTCGTCTTTGCAACGAGCGAAGCAGCATTAGCTGCTGCTGGTATAATTGATGGGCGTTTCGTGTTTCAAGTATTTTACCGTAACTTTAGCTTTAGCCCAATTTTCCCCGAATAAATAAAGGGGTATACCCGACACTCGAAAGTTTTTCGTTTTTACAGATTTTCAGTGCCGTCGTCGAGAAGCAGTCTATACGCCGTGATCCCCGCATCACTAAGATCATTAACAATGAAACGTCACGTTTTTCAATGGAATACCAAAGCGTAATCGCAGGGTCAAAAAAATGGTAAAACAAAAAACAATTCCACTGCTAAACAATGACGAAAATTGTTTCTTAACGATAGTGAAAGTTTTTCCGGTCATTTTCCGAAATATAAAAAAATATTCCTTGGATCACAAAGTGAAAAATTGATGTATCAATTTTTAAAACCGACTTCTTGATCACTTTGACGCAGTTTCAGTCATATCTTCGCACGCTTAATGCAGGGTGGCCAAAAATTGTTGGGGAAAAAAATTCCATTACATTTCCAGATTTTCCAGGACCTAAAACCTAGTTTTCCCAAACATTTTCCCAGTTCTAACGAGTTACTAAAACCTAAATAGTTTAGGTTATTAACTCTATATTCGGTTCAAATTCAATCTGAATTGAAAAAAAAAATATAATGTACAAAACAGTCGGTTAAGTTTTTTTTTTTTCGACGTAAAAAAGTAAATTTGAAACATCAAAAAATCATTTCTAATTCCCAAGGTAGAAAACTGATATTTTCAATTTCTTCCACGACCCAAATAATAATCCCCTGACAATCCCCCGTTTTCCACGATCACTTTTAAATTTCCTCACTGAGAGAAATTTTTAGTTCCGGTTGCCGCTCGGTCCTTAACAATTTTCATTTTTTACCACAATAGAAAAATATAGTTCTAGGTAGAAAATGAAAATTAATTTTTACCGGAAAGTCTAGTATCCGTAATTCCAACAATATTCAAACAGTTTGTTTTTTAACGATACCTGTTTTACCGAATTTTTCTAGTTACTGTAACAAATAAAATTTTCCTCATCGCTGAAGTTCCCAGGTTTTTAAGTTCTTCCAAGCCCTGTGGCCAGCATGTGGAGTGCAGTTTTTCAATTACCATACGTGGAGAGCGGATCAGGGTTTGACTCGCGTGTTCAACAACCCATAAATCCCGTCTAAAACCGCGGCAACGTTACGGCAACCTGTTTACGTGTAATACGTAGACGTACGTATTTATATTTCCTCTTTATTTGCCAATGGAACAAGCACGCTGTCTCACAGGCAGTGAGTTAAAAATCAACGCGACGAGTTTGGATCGACGACACAAGGCCCGACGGCATGTTATGCAGCCTTGGCGTCTTTCCTGCCTGCCCAGTTCGATAAGTTATAATTTTATGCAAAAGGTTATCTTATTGTCGCGTCGTATATCATTTATGGATTGTCTACAATAGTCGTATATATTTAGAAATTGTCACACGCTGCTTGCGACTGCAATTACATACAGGGCATTCCGTACCAACTCACCGAGCCCGTGATCCCGATCAATTTCAATTCTTCTGATTCTTATATAATAATATGATCGATCTTCCTCCAAAAGCGCGGAAATTTTTTTAAAACTGTTGTTTTTTTTTTTTAATTTAATTCGTTATTCAAGCTATTTCAAAAACATCATTTTTTTCAAAAAAAAATTCACACATTCCATGATATGAAGCGATGATTATAAGCCCAGAACGAGAGTGCGATTCCGGTATTTTCTATTTCCGCATTGGGATTCAAACATTTTATTTCAACCATTTCAACGCAATTAAGTTATACCATTTTTTGTTTCGACGATTTTTCTCGGAATTTGCGAAAGATGAAGAGTTATAGACAATAAGTATAAATAGTTGTAGTATACATGTTCGATAAAATATGTAAAAAATCATATGAAAAATTACAAAAGCACAAATCATCAGACGTACAAGATGAAAAATGATATATAAAAGTGAACTTTATGATCTTTGCACTATTATTTATTTCAGTATATCCGACGATTCGCGCTTTCGTGATTTATTTTGTGATTTTTTACGTATTCGATCGAATTCGTAACACACGTCGTGTAATAAATTACACGTGAATTTCAGTCACAAGGTCTCATCGTATAACACACGATCGTTTTGAGTGGAGGGAACATGACTTACAGGCTTCAGGTGTGTAAGAACGTCGTTGGTGCGAAGTTGGGTCCCTCTGAAAGCAACATTCCCAAACGCTTATGTCACGGACGTATATAGAGATGCATGGAAACTTTTCGGTTCACCCTATGTATCCGAAAACCACCGGCTATCTGTTTACATCCTCGTTAAACGACGCGTAGATCTACGTCATAAATTCCAGATACATCGCCGTATGTAGCCGTAATGTATTATCACATGCCGATCGTTATGCGCGTCCTTATGCGTCATTTTAAAAACTTGTTATTCCGATCTGTAACGATTCGATTATACTGATAAAACTAGGCGAAAGGTTTCATCGCGACAAAAATATGCGATTTCTGCATCGTTCATCTCGTATCACGCGACCAGATTTCGACAATAGAGTGTTTGAACATGAAAATGCAAATGTTGTATTTCTTAAATTTCAAAAACGAAGAAAAAAGAAACTGGCACAAGTAAGTATTTAGCGTGATTATAGTTGACAATAATACACAGTCTAGTCACTGCAACACTAACTTTGTTTGTTTAGTCTGCTAAATTTTTTTCAGTCGAACGAGGCCTGAACATCAATCTACACTAGCATCAAATTATAGCAATAGTTGTAAGAAAACACGGTTCGACTGAGCGTAATAAAAGAGAATAGTAACACATAACGACTAGATTTGCTGGCTACACTGAGAGAAATTTTCAGTTCCGCTTACCGCTCAGTCCTCAACGATTTTCATTTTTTACCACAATCGAAAAATATAGTTCTAGGTAGAAAATGAAAATTAGTTTTCTAGCTATTACCGGAAAGTCTAGTATCTCTTACTATTCTTTCTCATTACGATCAACGTTACTGTATTTTCTTGTAACTGTTGCGAAAATTCACTGCTTGTGCAACAGTAAATTGACGTTAAAGACTTGTTTAACTAAAGTAGTACAGTGAACCGAACAAACTGATTTTGCGTTGCAATTACCAAAAAAGAATGGACAAAATCGCAAAATGGTTAGGCGTAGCTCGTTTTTCGTGATTCCAACGATATTTAAACAGTTTTTTAATGATACCCGTTTTACTGAATTTTTCTAATTAGTGTAGAAAAACAAGTTTTCATTTTGTGCCTATGAAACTATCCAATTATCCGCTACGTTAAAAGGTGAAAACAATTAGGTACTGACTTTACAGTTATCGGGTCTAGAATTGTTTTGTTCCAATGGCGGTATAAATATATAACGTAAATATTTATTCTTCTTACTCCACTTTTATAGTTGAGCAAACAGTAGGTACCGATATTTATATATGAATGTTTCATCGAGTAGACGAAGATTGATTGATTGAGATAAAAGTTAAGAGAGGGGGAGAAAATACGAAACCGAATATTTCGCGCTCCCCGCGTAGTCGTGTACGTAATATATATGTATATATATATATACATGTAATACATACCAATATGTATTACAGCCGTATACGCGTATTTCGTTCGTTTATTTCCCATTTTGCAAGGGAGATTAATGCAGTGTCTGATATTCGTGCAATGATGCAGGAAAAATTCATAAACGACCAAGCCATCCATCCATCGATCCCTTCAATTACTCTCGACACGTTGCACACACGTAGAGAAAATAATGAACAATCGCAAAATTTTCGCGCCGTTGTAACAATCAATTAATCACGGACGATTGATCCGAGTTTACGTATCCGATCGATGCTGCGATTAATAACTCGTTCGAAGCGGTAGATCATATCCAGCTCGGACCTCTTGACATTTGCGGTTGTAAGGTAACTCAGATCCGTAACTTAAGTAGAGAAAAACTCCGTCTAATTAGACGATAATTTAATTGCAAGTCAGCGATGCGCGTCCCGGATTTGGAAATTACATTCAAAAGCCAAGGTTCGAATTTAGCCGAGGTGTTCACAGGAGGAATTGAACCTTGCGCACGTATTACGGACACCGACACTAACGTCTACTAGCACAACTTACGCTGGCCAATGTCCACCGTTGGAATGCAACCCCGGTTGGTTGCTTTCTATATTTAGAATCCAGAGTTTTTCATTAAATATGCGAACAACTTGTCGATTGCGTTCCTCGAGTAACGATAGATAACCAGTTTCAAGGGTGGGCGTAATTATTCATCATCTCGGCCGTGTAACTTTAGATAACCAGATACCTGCAAGGGCCCTCAAGCATCTTGATCATCTGCTCCCGCGCTCGTTAAAAAAATTTTCAAGAACAATACTTCGCTTTCTACCGTCTTTCTCCAAATCCACTCCGATTAGCCAATATTTTTATTTATTTATTTATTTATTTTTTTTGTTGTTCACAGCTGCACGAAACTCAACGAAGTCTGTCTATTTCTAAAAGCGTAAACGCATTGACGAAATCGACGTTGTAACGTTGATTTGCGCAACACTGAGAATTCGTTTGCTAAGTTTCGTTGTCTGGATATTGATGATAATTTCAAATTACATCACAACGTGCCTGATTAAATTCTTAACGTCTGTAGTTTCGATGCGAAATAAAATACGAACAGAAAAAAAAAACATAAAGAATAAAAACTGATCAACAATTTTTGGTTATAAAAATTTAGTCTACCGGTATCGACTTAAGCTTGCTAATAATTAGTGTAATTAACGAAGGCTATTTGAAACTATAATACAGCTATTTTTTTCAACCGCAAAGTACAACAGCCTATAAAGATGGATCGATAAGGAAAGAGAGAGAGAGAGAGAGAGAAAAAAGAGAAGAAGAAGAAATTATACAAAATGCAGCCCGGTAATGTCTTCGAATAATTTACCACTCAAGTAAGCCACATAGAAATGTTTAGTGAAAGGCGTCAAACCATGGTGGAGTGACGGAGATTTCCATACACCTAAATTATACAATCGCATTCGCGTCGAGTAGCTTATAGCATATTAAGGTACACACACTCGTACGTCAACTTGGTTAACGTGAAATAAATTGACCTCTGTTAAACCTAGTGAGAAAACCCCGCGACCTTGATGAAACCTTTACGCATAGTTAATCTGAGAATGCGACAAGTATACATATATATATATATATATATAATTATATATACGAGTAGGTTGACGTTATGCGGCCGTAGAAAGAGACCGGCGACGGTGCTTTTAAGGTGATTATTGCTGCGATCTTATCGTCGAGAAATGGGTACAAACACACACACACACACACACATGCGTACACGCTCGCGTCTTGTAATTTTTCCGTGAAACTGCACGCGCATATGTCTGCCCACGTTGTATGTGGCTGTAAAAGATAAAGAACCGAGTCCAGCCGCAGGAGCCACTTCCTGCCTGGAACCCGCAAATTACAGCTGCTACGAAGAACGGAGAAGAATCCCTCTTGTGGGTACTTAACAAGTCATTCGATACCGTTTTTTCCTCCGTTTTTAGCTTCTTTTTTATTTTTTTTTTTTGCACGCATAAACATCGCCATAATCATCATCGTCAAGCTGCGATTCCAGCGAATCTATGAGGTAGAAGTTGGTAACGTTACTGTAACGATGCATGTTTAGGAAGGATCGTTACTTAGCACCTTTGTGATCGTGTGAAGTTTAGTAAACCGTGATAAAAAAAATATACTCATATTTCGAAAAACCAACTTATTGATAGTCGTTCTTAAATTGCGGAATAACGATTTTTGCATGATTTTTGACCGGATGTTTTTTTATATACGTCAGCGTTGTTATCTTGAATCTGACTGGTGCTGATCAAAGCTCCGTATAAGGTCACGAGGTCGAAGTTAGCAAACTTACTGTAACGATGAGTGTTTAAGAAAAATCGTTACTTCGCCACTTTCAAGCTGTCTAAAATTCAGTAAACGTTAACAAACAAGACACACTCGTATTTTGTGAAGACAACTCCTTGAAAGTCATTATAAAATTGCACAATAGTGAATTTTTCCCTGATGTTTCGTTACTTTAACGTTGCTAACTTCGGCCTCTTACATGTGCGCATATACATGGATCTATTTAATACGTATATTATACTGCTAAAAAAAAAACTTTATTTTTTTTCAATCCCCCACTTCGTGAAAATATAATTTATATAATAACATAATATTAAACCTCGTGAAGGGAAATCGTCGGGCGATTTTTTTAAGCGGTGCCGCATTGAGTGTTTGTATTTACCATTTGATTAACAAGTAGAAAATCCAATTCTAACGGCTGGAGGGAGATAATAATTTTTATTCCCAACTCAACCGTAAAGTAAACTTTTTTGACCTGAAAAACGGGACGCAAGTAGCATATTTTTCCCTCGAACGTATTTGCGGGAAATATGAGACCATATTTATTACTTTATTCCCTTGTTACATAATGTACCGTTCTATACGAGAGACGGAACTCTGTATGGAAGCGTTTGACGTATATTGTAATATATAGTTTAATGTATACAGTATGCATCGAAGAATCTGTTAAACGTTTCACAGATGTACTTTTCACTGGTTTGACGAGATAATCTGAAGAGCATCGCAGAGTGCGTATCTTATCGGTTACCGAACACGATAGCCAACATCTCACCGATAAAAAATTATCGATGGAAATAACACCGTTATTAACTCGAAGGCGATAAAGTTCGTGCCAGCTTTTAATAACTAAGTACTCTAAAAATGTCGCTGCACAGGACAGGCTTGTTATCCGAGGGAGTATCGCTACGCGTCACGATTTTTCTACACCGCTTTATCAGTCACATCTTGGTGTAAACGTGCGACAGAACTTGTGAACCGAACTGAAGATTTAAATTATATGTACTGGATGTCTGTAATTCAAAGAGTTTGGTCGCTGTCTCTAAGTTTGGATTTTTTCGTAATATTCACCATCACCGATTACACAGGAAAGATTTATCTTCTACAAAACTAATTTTAAGAATAGCGTTTTCGAATAACTGCGTTTGAACGACTTTTTTAAGGTCCGTTACAAACCTCTGCCTCTCAAATTTACCGTCAATCGTCATCACTGCCAGTGGGCAGGTTAGTGATAAATCGAGACTAACGCTCGTCATTTTTTGACAAGACGATACCGGTATTATCAATAAAGATTTAGGACGTCGCTAAAGATTGAGAGTTACGGAGATTAATGAAGAAGGGATTCGAAAAGAAGCCGCGGATCCGCCAATTCTTCTCTTCCTCTAAACTTCCGTCGATTGCATTGCGGTACACTTGGGTTCAGTGATTCTGAGACGGTTCACTTTTAGGACGATTCGGTCAAGTTGGCAGTGCCGAATCAGTACGCAGCGCTGCCACAGGCTAGCCGCGAAACTCCATTTCCAACCCAAAAATACAAAATTCGAGGGTCATAGGTTACGTTATGCTTACGAAGATTGAGCCTGTCTTACGACCAGTTAGCGGTGGCGCTGCTGGTAGATTCTGCGTTACCAACCTAACCAACTTGGCCAAAAAATTAGGTGACTCGGAATCACTGATCTTTAGTATGCAAAGAATTTCTGTTTCAATCAATGCAGCCAGTGACAACTCGTAAAGCGCATAAGGTATAAGGTATAAGAAAGCGCGTCGATGTGACTTGTTGGCGAAGTCGATGAGGTGGTACTATCATCAAGGAGCGAATTTTGTGAGCGCCAAAGCAGGACGACCGGGGTATTATTTATTAACGAATTTTTGAACGTTAAAACGAGGAGAATTATAGTCCTTTTTTATTATATTTATTTACTTGTCCTAGAAAAGTCATTCAAAAATTATTTCCTCACCTCAAGCCTTGCTATTCTTCCAATTTTCATGAAAAAATTATGTGCATAAACCAGGCAGCTTAACCCCACTTTATAGCTTCAAAATAATAATATCGACTCGTACCATTCGGTGTTTCAATGTTTTTCAATGAAATTTAGAATCCTTCTGAAATGAACAGTGTGAGTCTTGTCAACTTCCCGTTTCTCTGTTTTTAGAGAAAAAAGGAAGTTATTATAATTACCCGGTAACGGAAAAGTTGAGTTTTCGTTAGATCTCGATGTTTAAAGATCTAGATAATCACTTCTGACCATTTTCCGATGGACGTCTGTGCATGTGATCAATTTTTTCGTTCGTAAGATTCCCAAAAATAAAATAAAAATAATATCTTGAGAATGGACGAATGGATTCAAATAAAAATTGGTACTGTCAGGTTTTTTGGGTCGTTGATCACGAATCTCAAGTCAGATTTGAAAAATTTTAATTTGGAGTGTTCAATAAGGTGAAAAAAAACAAGCTGAGAACACTTAGATTTTGGTGAAAATTGGTACTCGAAGGTTTGTTGGGTGGCTGATCGCGAACCTGAGGTCAGATTTGCGAAATCCAAAATGGCGAATCCAATACGGTACAAAAAAAAATCTAAAAATATTGGGGTTATGGTAGAAATTAGTACTTTTAAGGAATTTTAGAACAACTTTCTAGGAGTTTGAATATCAAATTATCATCTTACGTATATTTGATTTAATATGGCTGGCTAAATTTCAGACAATCCTGAAGTTGCGAAGTAACAATTTTTCCGAAACATGCATCGTTAAAGTAACGTTACTAATTTCAACTTCATTGTTTTTTGTTGTTTCCTACCACTCTCCAAGAATATACATTGATTATTAAAAATAAGTATAACGAGACTAGTTCCCCGGTTCGATCCTGTCTTAAAAAATAAAATCACAGGTTCGACGATTTACCTCCACGATACTTAGACATAATTTCAGACACAATTGTCAGTAATTTTAACGTATTTGAATTTTAACGTGTTCCACTTGTACTGATTTCTTGATGGTGCCACCTTAAGAAGCCGCGCCTCGACTCTCTCGAGACTGGAGATTATAATAAAAACCGAGAAGAAGTTGACAGAGGACCGCTATGGAGCTCAGGGATAGGTGCACGTCTACGCGATCCAGGATCCAGCGCATCCAGCAGCCGTGGCCTCACCTGCGGGTTGGGCTAGGCTGATGGACCACTAGAGAGAGAAGACGCGACGTTGCCTCTCTCTTCTCTCTCTCTCTCTCTCTCTCTCTCTTTCTCGTGAAGCGAGTCGAGTTAAATGCAGATCGATGAAAGAACGATCGTACAAGTATGAGACGAATATAAATGGACATTTATAAATTTATTTCGAGAAATCAGAAGAAACGCGCGGCGTCGCGTCGTGTCTGTAATGCGAGAGAACGTGAGCCGCAAGACGTACAACTTATGCTGCACGGTCATCTATAACCTTATACATTATACATATGTACTGTATATGATTTTATATCACACATAGATGCGCGTAGCTTGCTTGCAACACGCTTTTGGTCGTCCCTCTATTAATTAAGCTTGCGGTCGGTACGAGAAATCTGTGACGATTTATCACGGAAAATTCCATGCCAATTTTACAATATAGTTTATCAACCCTGACGATTTAGGGTTAATTTCACATTTTTTTATTATTCTTTTCTCTTTCAATCGGTATCTCGACTTTGTGGGGCAGTTTTTGTATTCTCATCCTCGGCGTATTTGTTTCTAACCGTGAAATTTTATGTTCAAAAAATGCCGGTACAGGGAAAAACTTTGTGAGAGGTATAATGACGATGAGCGACCTTTGAGTGTGAAATTGCATTTCGTTAAATCAGTAAAATCGTTTTTACTTTTTTCGTAAAGATCGTATCAAGTCGTCAAGTATTCTCTATGCGAATATAGTTTTAGCTGTAAAACAAAGTGAATTTTAAAGAAAAAGGAGAAGTGTCTTTGGACAAAGAAAAAACGCAACAATTACTGATAAAAATCCAATTCGTGTACATTTAAAGGCGTCGAAATAGATAAAACTTATCAATTTTGGGTGAATAGATGTGGTGGTCCACTTTTGCAAAAGGTACAAAATTATCGTTATGTATTCTAAAATTTGAAAGTCTGTTTTCGAAACTTTTGAGGCAAACGTTTTTCAAGCTTAAAATATAGCAACTATTACCTCGGTATAAAAACGACTATCCAATTCAATGCAAAATATGCATGTATTCTATATTACAATCGTTAAACAGCTCAATTTTTGCAGTGATAAATATTTTTCCTTCTTTTTTTATTCACATTCCCAGATACATGTGGAATCCAGATACTCGCAAGAATTTATCGTAACACCGCGATATCAGGTTTTTACCAATCGGTTACACATGCGCAATCAAGTTGCCCAAATTCAGTGGCGTAATACGGATTGCGGAAGGATACTTGTACGTTTTCTTCATTTTAAAATGTTGAAAATGTTACGATGCAAACTCACTTGTAATAATATAGCTATAAATGTAATTTATGGAAAAAACAATGACACGGGCAGATTTATTTCAGGTTACATTTTCAAAAGTTATTTTCTTTTTTTTCCAGCCCAGTTTCGGATGATTATTAAAAAATACTTGTGATCGATAGTGCAATGATATTTGAAATCTTTCGTAACTTTCTATCTTTGGCACCGATTTGGATTTGAGTTTCGATGGAAGCGATAATTAGCTTCTCCGTATAATTTCTGCCCACTCTCTGCAGATGAATAATGACGCACGAATGGTGAATGGGTTTTTCCTACCCAGACGCAATATCGACCTACCAAGAAACCTGCCATGAAGATTCTTCATACCTGAACATAATAATTAAAATACAATCAAGTGCCAACGATTTATATTTTCACCTTTTTACAGTATCAAAGTATAAGGCATAGGAGGCTAATTTTGTTATTACCGACTTGTCGACTCGTTGATCTGCGCAATATCACGGTAGTTTATTATATCCGTGTCAGTCGTATTGCTGCATGTAACGTATTTCAATGTCACGCGGACTAATTTGCACGCTGTCATATTTTACAGCGAGCTCTGGAAATCGCTCGAATGGTATTCTCATCATTCACGATCAGCTGAAGTTAGGTAAGATTAAGTTAGATTAGACTTGTTGTGAGTAAAAAGTTCAAGTAACCCAAGGCAGCTGCTTCTTTCCGTTTCCTGGTGCAGCGCGTGATGTCATCGCGAGCTGGTAAATCGTGGGAAATTAAACGTTATCCTGTAAACGCTTTTTGATTTGTAAAAAGAGAAAAATTTCTAAACGTCTGTATTAGGATGGTTCTTATTTAAGGCTCGGATAAATTTTTTATCGTTGGCCCTCCAAATCAGCTCGTAATAATTCAGAAAACATGTTATTATTTTGTTAGATTTTTATCTCAACTTTAACCCCCGCATGTAAGAGAATTTTCCCATTTGAAATACACGAGTTTCGGTCACATTCTCAGTATATATTTTACTGTAAGAGTAATAGTGTTAAAAACAATCCGTAACGGCGAGATTTTAGACGGCATTGACGCTACTATCTGATAAAAAAAAAGTCACATCATCGTACCAGGCAATCTAGACGACTTGCGCACCATCTAAATCTGACTAAAAGTGACTAAAGGTGACTAAATGTGACCAAAAGTAACTAATAGTCAGATTTGTAGGACCTGCAATTCGTCTAGATTGCTTAGTTTGATGATGCGAATTTCTTCATCGGATAGTAGCACCAATGTCTAATAAAATCTCGCAGTTACGGACTGTTTTTAACATTATGACTCTTAAAAAAACACGTGTGTATTTTAAGTAGAGAAATCCACCCTCTTACAGGCAGGGTTTAAAGTTGAAATAAGCATCTTTAAAAAATATAGAATTGTTTTTAAATTATTTGGAGTGGATTTGCTGGGCAAATGTTAAAAAAGTTGGTCCGAGCCCTAAATAAGGACCGCCCTAATCTAGACGTCTATGGTAATTAATGAATTTGTGTTCCTCAGCAGATCTCTCATCCATCATATTATATTAATAACCAGTAAAATTTGTACTTTCGCAGATGACAAATGTGTTTTTGATACAACATATTCCGTACAAATTTACGGTTTTCACGTAGGCATGTCAAAGTCACTAAATTATACACATTTAAATTATTAACCTTACAAGATTTGAACGAGTTTCACACCTGGTAAAAATTGATACAATGTAGGTATACGGTGAAGGAGGGTAGATTCGTGTGAGCGATTTAACGGTGGTGTTTGTCATTCGATATTTAGGAGAAACCGGTTGTTATCCAGAATTTCGAATTTATTCGAACACTCCGCCTGCTGCGTAGCCATCAAGCCTCTCTCTCTCTCTCTCTCTCATCTGACAACAAGTCGACCCGAATCTCTCCGCACACGCGGTCTTTACTTCTTCTTCGACTCTTTCACATGCTCTTCCAGTTTTCGCATGTAAAAAATGAGAACTAAACGAGCGAGTTGTGTGTATCTTATAATACAGGATGCATGGACTACACATGAGCAGGCTAGCTGATCCACATTCGCAAAACTGGGCCATTAAATTGTAAAACATGTAAGGCTTATAACCGCTCGGTGAATCGCATCGTATGTAACACTGTTTTTACGTACCGGATGTTTAATTCGAGGTACAAAAAAAAAAAAAAAAAAAAAGATCAATTACGAAATCAATTATATCTCGAATCTTCCCACGATGTAAACCTTAAACCGACCCAACGTATCATCTCGATTAATTTATAAATATCAGCAACGTATGAAACGCAATTTTCATTTTCTATATGTATACTAATATAACTATATTTTTCGATTGTGGTAAAAAATGAAAATTTCTCTCAGTGTATCTCTGTGATAGTTTCTTTCCACCAAAATACAGTTCGGTGTTAATCCCGACATGCACAGTGTCTGCACCCTCCGCCAGCTGTTCGGAATGAAAAGAAGAAGGTATACGTACAACGTAGTCCAGGGACATTGCCGTTGGCACAAAGAACACGAATTGGGCAGATGATACAGCTAGAGCCGAAACAGATACGGAAGGTGGACGAGTAGGCGGAATAAGGCTCGAAAAAGCATCGACACAGATTTGAAAGTATTGTTCTTCGTTGGCGGATGAACGAGCCTTACTTATCCGTACCACGTTGATATTTCACCTCATCGCCTCCGGGCCATGTCCGATATTTCCTTTCAGACATTGCTGCACGTATTAATTTGTGGATGAAGAAAACTGCAGGGTTGCACGTAGTAACGACGTATAATAAGCAAGTAATCACGTTGTGAAGTATGAATTTCGGCAAGATGTGCTGGATGTTCCAATTCCTGATTACTTTGAACAAAAACACTCCGATAAATTTTCATTTCATGCAGAAATAACGAAATCGCATGGATTCTACGAATTGACTATTGCGATTTCATAGAATCCATGCTATTTCTCTATTTCTGAGTCAAATGAAAATGTATTCGAGCGTGTTTGTTTAAAATTGCATAAAATGGGGATGTTGAACCCTTTTTCGAGATTCAGGTAGGTGGACTTTTCGATATTTGGAGGTGTATACCTCAAGGTTGAAATCGACCAGGACCCCCTTAAGCTGCAACAATATCGCGAATGGTACCAAATGGATGTACCTACTTTAAGTCGAAAGTTGCCAAAGTATGATTTTTATGACGAAAGAAAACACAATGCGAATTGCTAATTGGAAGACAGAGGAACGATGTTGTGCTTGGCCAATGGCGTGTACCGGTTGCGTAATGAAATTCGTTGATAATTGACTCGATTGTATCGTCCTAGAGGTAGCTATTGAATGATACAATGCGGACGTTATAATTGCTGGTTTAATAATTAACAAGTACCTGTATACCTTGAACAAGTCCCTTGAGGAGGAAGAAAGAAGAAGAAGAAGAAGAAGAAAAGAAAATAAAATGATTCGTGAAAGAACCTGCAAAAACAAAGGTTTCACGACGATTAAAAGTGCGAGATGGTGCCGACAATTTTGCTGAAATAAAATTCCTTGACTTCTCCTGTTAAAAAATCCCGATTTCCCTAATTTTTCTCTACAAGACTCAAGTAACGCTTCGGTGACTTTTACGACCAAGAGCTCCAGAAATTATGCACCTTCGATACACGAGTTTGGATTGAAAAAAACTTATAGTATTGGATCGTTTTACACAAGTAATTAGAAATTGAACGATACCATTTTCGTAATTTAGTTTAGCTAAATTTACGAAGCGTAGCTGAAGCTTGAAAACAGTTTATAAAAAAGTACGTTTTTCCCTGCGGTCCGTCACAATTCCTTGACTATTCCCGATTTTCCCGGTTACAGTATCCTACAAAATACCTTGTTATAATATAATAGAAAAATTTTGTTCGCAGTTTAGGTTCACCAATTTAATTTCAACCGGCACAAAGAATCGAAGAATCGGCAGCGGGCTGAAACGGCGAGATCTATAGGGTTAAAAACGCGCAATGAATAAGTGCCGATTGGAGGGCGCAGTCGAGATAAAGCTTTTGGGTGTGGTTGATTACAGTTCACATCCGGCTTCTCCGGCGTTCCTGGCTTTCGCGTGATTTAACGCTTTATACCATAAAGCTCCGTTCACAACAAAAGTTACGCGGTGCGGATGCACCGGTTCTGATTATCTTATTGATCGATTTTTGATCACTAATAAAGTAAAGAGCTGCAGCTTTGTGTACCAAAAACTGGTGGCCTAAATTCGCTCAAATTCGGGTTTTAGTCACGAATTATGTGATTGAAGAGATCGAAAGTCAAATTAATAAATGCAACGTTTCAGAAAGTTGGCAACAAATGGTGTACGTATGTCAAGGGGGCGTTCGCTCATAGATCGAGTGACAAGCGATTTCATTGATTTCAATAATTTCAAGCGATTTTAAAGCGACTGCTTTCCGAAGTCTAGTTTCCAATGCGGTTTGTGATTTCGACAAGTGAACAGACGTGCGATGTCACGCAATTTCAATCGATTTTGAACGACTTTAAACGATTTCAATTGGCTTCAAGCGATTTCAAAGCGACTGACAATTTCTACAAGTGAATATACAAACGATTTCACGTGATTTCCCTATGATTTCAGGGGATCTTGTACGATTTCAACCGATTTCAACTGGTTTTAAAGTGATTTCAAGCGATTTCAAAGCGACCGCTTTCCAAAGTGATTGACGATTTCAACAAGCGATTACTTCCTCGATGTAAGTATACCGTGTACGTTTACTCCACAACTATCCAGTTCAAGACAGCTTCGCGTTAGTACAAATTTATTTCCCATTCCGAAACAAGGTCTGAACATTAGTTTGAATTCGCGTAGGTGCACCATTAGAACGCGATTTGATCTGCACGGATCGCTGCACATCTGGTCCGAAATTTGAAATCAAAATTAAACTTTATCACCGTGTATAACGCGTGAGTTATTTCATTATTTATTATTTCCTATGCTAATCCGTCATGCGTTAGAGGCGTGGCACGTTTCCGCGAGAAAAAGTTGGCGCGATAGGTAGGGAGAGAGAGAGAGAGAAAGAGAGAAAGAGAGTGGAACAAGAACATAGAGAAAAAAATGTGATTATAGATATATTTGCATACATCATAATAAACGCGTTGACACATCGTAGTCATGTATACGTAATCCTGCGTGACATAATCATGCTACCGGAGTGAAGGAAGGAAAAAAATAAAATAAAAATCAACCAACTAGTGTAAAATTATTTAGCTTCAATTATTATATTAACACCCGTCGCACACGTATAAACGCTTGAATTCGTGATAGAAATTAAAACACTGCCGCGTTTCCAACCGCTGTATGTTATTCGTTGTTCAAGTCTATCTAATCTATCGAAAACTTATATAATAACGGATATGCTTGGATAAATTTTATTATTGTAGCCTGGCATCGGCGTCGGATGACTTTGTAGGTGAACGTTGATCGAAATGATTGTGCGGAAATACCGCAAACGTTGCCTAATTGCCGGTGAGTATAATCTGGATGCAGAGATTGCAGACACTGTAACCGATTCGTTCAACGAAGCGTGAAATCATCAATGAAACCATATCGTCCCCCCCCTTGATCGTCCGATTCATTTTCCTCTACAGCTGTGATGGCAATCGAGGTGCCGTTGTACTTACACGGAGTGAAAAAATTTGCTTCAATTTATACCGTGTACCCATAGTATAAGGCATTCCCTGCCAACTCGAGCAGGTTCTGATTTCATCATTTTTAATTTGCTCGAAACTTTTTCAGATTATCGTAGCATCTCTAAAATCCGCGATTGTTTTTTTTTTTTTTTTTTTGTTAGTTATTTTACACCACAGTTTTGAATTCTGAACATTCCAACATTTTTACATTCACGGTTCGCAAAAATTTCTCACGGATTTCGTTTTTTTTTATCACACATCATTTATTTTTCTCACATGTTTGTATCAGAGTGTCGGAAAATTTTTAGATTTTTTTTTTCAAAAGTTTAGAAACGTTTGATTTTCCATCGTTCGAGTAAAATTTGTCCGAAATCGTATGGATTTGAAATCAAACCTAAAGATACCTACTTGAATATTTTTGCCAATGTACCAAAATTTTGTAAGGCTAAATGAATTTGATACCAAATATCAATCTCGTGCATTATTTATTTGTTTGTTTGTTTGTTTTTTGTTTTTTTTTCTATTTTTTTTGTCAATTTTGTCGGTATAACAAAAGTTCGTAAGGCTGAATAAATCGACGTCAATCTTTTCGATACAAATCTTGCCATTAATTTATTGAAATCAAATATAACAATAATCGGAGAAGAGATAAAACTCTGAAATTTCATTTGAGAAGAGTCCAACCAATTTACAATTATTGCCTGTCAATATAAACAGGGGGAGGGGGGGGGGGGGGGGGGTCGAAGCAACTCAATTAGAGATGTAAAAAAGTATCGCTGAGAGAGCGTAAAGACAGAAGAATCGGCGTTAAAAACCGCGAATCGTGTCACGGTAAATTTAAAGAGTAGCCTAATTATTACCGGTACGCGACGTTAGATTTCTTTTTTGCTTTTTTTTTCCTTGCATCTTTCTTGTTCCGAGTAAACATACATGTTTGAATCGAGATACGCCGGTTCAAGTCTCGTAATTCCAAAGGGAGGTGCAGAGTTGCTATAGAGGAATAGGATAAAGTAGACGTTTAGACACGCGATCGCAGAACCAAAGCTTCCCAGAATCTGCCCGGTACTCTATTTAATTTCTTATGTAATAAAAGCGTACGCGACATACTTTTAAGCAATTTATACTAACGGCAAGGAGAGGAAAAAAATGAATTTAAAAAAAAATAAAAAAAAAAATAAATAAATATATTACCATGCGGTACGGCTCACGTTTTTATCGCGTCAATGGCATCACAAAAAAAGACATCTCAACGAGTGAGTCGAGATTACCAGATGCCTCATACTTTGCTCGAATCGTATATGTACCTAACTCCAACTGAAGCCGTTCTCGTTTTTCTGCTACATGACTTTATTTTGTTGACATAATTTCAAGTTTCGCAAATTTTTATAGTCACACGCAACGAAGCTAGAAGCGTGTGATTAAATTTCCTCGCCCAAAGTCACGCGCATTGCCTCGCCCGACCAACCCAATGACGATCACATTATTTCATGCATTTTGTTGATTAAGAGAACGCCAATCGTACGATACGGATTATTACGATTAACGAGTGGAATCGAGAGACAAAAGTTAAGGAGTCGTTGGATTCTGAGGTGAATACGACGTCCGTCTTGAAGAGAAAGATTTGCAGATGAAGAGTGTCGAGCACTGCGGCGTGTAAGAAGAGTTACGGGCTTTGGGAAGGAGTCGCGAATTTTACTGCAAGCTTCTACCGCGAATTCCAGGAAGGTGGAAACGGCGCTTAATTCGAAAGCTTAATTGAATGTGATAATTCAATCAATTCCAAGAAGCACGCAGAGCATGAGAGTTAGGAGATTCGCTACTCGCGCAAGTCCTGCCTGCAGTATACTTATACTTACGGTAGCTTCGCTCAAACTTGAATCAAGAACAGGTGCAGAGGTCTCATTGGAATACGTGGCTAGTTGGAACTCGAGCCAAGCCTTCAAGGACCGATTCGATAATAAACGTAAGCATATACGTATACCTACGTATATATGTAAAGATGTTACATCTGTGCAGGCGTAACGTATTCCCGATACTTGAACAAGGTAACAATAATATCGACCGATGTGTAATAAAAAAAAAAAAAACAAAAAAAAAAAAAAACGAGGAAAACTTACGGACGAGTTTCCAATCGTGAACTTGGTTTATTTCGTATTATTACTACCTGTAGTCACACTATCGCGTCGGTATACCGCAAGATATCGATTATCGTGAAAATAAGCTATAACACGACGAGGGAAAAATACGTTCGACTGAGACCTGAATTTTTTTTACCACAAGACGAATATCTCGGATTCGTAAGTTTGTCTGCAGTTTGAAAGTTTAATTGCAGTAACTGATTGAGGATCAATGGAATCCAGAATCTCATCACTGGATCAACAAATCCGAATAACGCAATATGTAAGATATCAAGAATTACAGTAAAGATTTTATAATTATTAGGCTGAAGCTAGTAACGTTACTATAACGATGCATGTTTCGGAAAAATCGTTACTTCGCACCTTTGGGATTGTCTGAAATTTAGTCATGCGTAAGAAAAATGAATATAAAAAGAAAAAAAAAAAAAAAAATACTCATATTTTGAAAATCCAACCTCTAGAAAGTCGTTATTAACGTTAACGTTACTAACTTCCGTCTCGTTCATAATGAGAGCGTTAAAGATCATAAGACTGGTTATTTCGTTTTTTCCTTAATTTTTATTCAGACTGCAGTTGGTCCCAATTTACCCATAAATTTTTTATCAAAATCGTTGATGCAAAAACGTCTACGACAGCAAATAAATGCATGCCTATGGCGAAAGATAATTTTCATTACTATATATATGATTGCGTGGTTCTCAACAGACACGTTTCAGTGCATATATCGATTGAAAACCAAATTACATACCAATGACTGCACGGGTTTTTACACAATCTGCGACTCAATTATGCCTTACGGGTGCAGCCTGCACTCACCGGTATTGTATTATGTATACCTTTACAAACGGGGAGCGATGCGAGACTTTTATATAAGCTGTGCCGGAGGGCCGTGAATTTGTGATCGATACCCAGCTGCGACAATGTGAATTTTTCAAACAGCATCACGCTGTCGCAGATCGACGGTCATGTATATATCAGGCCCTATTTTCTAAATTTGAGTTCGCAATTAAACGTATACGTGGGGCGTTCCACCCCAAAGCGAAAAAGATTTTACTCATTTTCAAGCATAGTGTAGAGTGTAAAAAAATCAGCTTTGACTGAGTTTTAGATTTTTTGGACCGCGGGTTTGATTTTTACTGCTCCCGAAAACACGAAAACCTAATTTTCGAATGCATAGCACTGATCGATTGGTTTGAAATTCTTCTCGTGAGTTAATTGGTAAAAAAACGAAAATTTTGATAACGAGATGAAAATAGGCGAAACAACGTTTAGTTGAAATTTAATAAATTTCTATTCATTTCGATTTTTCTCACGTTTTAATTACTCGTTTCGCCTGTATCTTCTGAATCAAAGGCTGGCCCACGTACATTTCGGTATGAAAATTTTCATGTCTTAACGAACAATTAATGAGAAAAATTTAAAGCCAATCGACCGAGACTATCAATTCGATAATTAGGTTTTCCTATTTTTGGGAGCAGTAAAATCAAACTCGTGGTATAAAAAAATCCACAACTCAGTAAAAGATGTTTATTTATACATTCTACACCGTGATTAAATTTTTTTCAAAATCCCCGATGTCGACCAATTTTGAAACGCGATGTTTGAACATGAAAAACGAACCACCGGAAGAAACGGCCTGCAGTCATGATGGTTAGATAGAAAAAAAGTAGCGAGCGATGTTTCGCGCATTCGGTCTTGTAACGAAAGTGAAGTTCAATTAATTGGACGTCTCGACCATTTCCGAATGACAATAAACACATCGGAAAGGTGCGGGTAACGTGTATAAGATATTGGAATATACAATAATGAGCAAAAGGTTGAATAACAGTCGCACGGCACGTGCCTTATACACGATTTGGCTCGACGCTAATTAGTCACAGGAGTTGGTTTTAATTATAAATAAGGAAACGCGTTTCGGGCATGAAAGCTAGGTTGGTAGGTATCTACGGTACGAAGGGGAGAGGGGAACGATTTATTACAATTCGGTGTAAAGCTTACAGCCAACAGCGATGACGATGAGCTTCAAGTTTCCAACGGCGCGTTACGCAAGCTGCATTGTTCATGATTTTCCAAGATTTTCCGTTTATAATTCGACGACGCCATTAATACGCCGGTAATTTCGTTACAATATTGTACTTCCACAATATAAATTATATATATATATATACATATATATTATTATTATTATTATTATTATACGTTATAGGCACGAGTTTATTATCGGTAACGCTCGTTTTAGCAAGCCTTGTATTATACGCATGTATAATTGCTCACGCGTGCCGCGGAGGAATAACAGATAGCGGTGAAATTACAACATCACGGGTACATTGATATACACGTGCACGCAGAAATACAAGCGAATCGCGTGTTGGTATGGATTACATATGACGGCGAACGCGACCAACAACTCCTTAAAAGTAATTCTAACTTAGCATTGGCCCGGATTCATTTATGTTTCAAGATTAACTGCTCTCTTAATGGGTTAAGATCGTTTTCATATTATACCTGCTCTCGGGAGGAGAGCAGCACACGCGTAGACACGCGTGATGTGGTTATTATTCCAGTGACATATTTACGCGTCGTCGTCAACTTCGTACTGCAAAATTCTAATATCAAGTCCTGTATAATTGGTGACGAATTGATTGTGAGTTGCGAAAGTTTCGATGGAATAAAATACCGAATACGATCGAAAGAATGTACGTGCGATAAAAACTCTGGTAATGTTTACGGGTTCGTTGACCATTTTTACAAGTGTAAACCAGAGATATCTCATCGGATCATTGAAATGTTGGGAATGAAAAACGCCAATATTCCGAATTATTTGATGGCGAAAATTGAAGTAAAGAGATCAAACTTTTACGAAACAACAAAGCTTCGAACGGTTGGAAACGGTCGACGGCTCAAAGTTCCGAAATGCAAGATTCCAAAAATTCAAGTTATACTAAAGAGCAAAGTTCCGAAAAGTAAAGTTTCGATACAGGCTAATACCAAAAGTTAAAATATACTCACACATCGTAGTTTACTCAACGAGTGGGTGTAAAAAATCTGAAAGACCGAAGATCGGAATGACCAGGATTCCGAACGTAAAAATATCGAACATCCGGAACAAATAAAAATCAAAGTGGTGAAATTTCACCAAGCCGAAAATTCACAGAACTGAAAATCTTCGATCATTCGGAATTTCGCTGTTTCGGATATTCAAATTTTCTCAACTTCGTCCTTTCGGAACTTTGAGTCTCGGGTTTCGGACCATTCGAAACTTCGATGTTTCGACAAAGTTTGATTTCTTTACTTTAAGTTTCGCCCCCGAAACATTCAGAATTTTGCGCTTATAAAACTTTTCAAATTCGGAAATTCAAACCCGTTCCCGAGTTGCATAACTACACGATATTTGGAATCGAAAATATTTTCCGAGGAGGAATTCATTCGCGTAAATGTTGTCCGGAAAATTCAATCCGGGGAAAATCAATCCGAGATTTCTAAGAAGAATTCTGGAACCAAATTTCCACGCATTTCCAATATACCGGTATTAAGGTGTGAATTTTTAATGATCCGTTGATAAAATTTGAAAAAAGCTAAGCTTGAAGATGTCAATAATTCAAGACGAGTTACCTATTATATGAAAGTACAAAAAATTGGTTCAACTTTATTTCTAGCTTTTCTGCCTCGCATCGGAGACTTTTTACGTCAATTTCCTATCCCCGCATTTTCGAAACGTCATAGAAAATTCCCTCCGTATAAATATACCTAGTACGTATAGGTGAAGAGCCGAGCTATTTTCTTCTACTCCTACAGAATTGAGGGTCGATTCTAGCGTGGCGTAAAAGTGACGCTTTTTTAGTCTCCGGCTTCCGGGTGAACCACGTGTGCCAATGTATGAAAGTGTGGGGATGATTTATAGTTTGGAATTTTGCCCGACTACCTTCTGGCAGACGCGCTCATGCAGACCCTCTACATCCCTAAAACCTGCATCTTGAGTGAAATTGCACTTCTCGCCTTTCGCGTGTGCACAAATACACGTTTTATTTACTTTTCGGAAACAACATCTAAATCGGATAAAATATATCGTGGATTCGCCATCGAATTAAATAATACATGTAAAGGGAAAAATAATGCGAAGATGATAATCCTCCTCCTAGTCCGAAACACGTGACGCAAAAAGAACACTAATCTATTCGAAATTCTCCGTTTACGGTTAGAAAACTAATTTTCATATATTGTACTCAGAATAATATACTTCTGTTACTTTCTGTAAGAAATGAAAATAGTCAAAGACTGCGTGTACTAATCGCAAGTGTGGAAATCTCTTTCGGTGCAGGAGGTGTAAAATCATCGTTCCTACGTCTTCCAAAACAAGAAATTTCCTACTTTTATTTTCTCTTTTTTCACTTTTCCGACTTATCTTCGAGTCTTCGGGTCTGATATACAGTACACACGTACAGACTGCATAGACATAGGTATGCGTATATAATGCATTCCCGACCAGGGAGAACCACGTGCGTGACACGTGCTTTGCTTTCTTCCCGCTGTTGAAAAACGCCTGAAAATCGTAGACGAGGTGGGTGGAACGAAAAATAATCAACCTACACTGTGTGAGAATTTTTTCCTCCATTTCTGGATTGTTACAAACAATTTGCAACTCGATAAACATGTTCAACAACTTGCGGCGGCTAGTTTCAAGTGGATTTCACGTATAATCCACGCCAAATGGCAAACACCGATCTCGTCGTCACCAGGCGAGTGATCAATTGTATGAATAATTGAGAGCAAATAGTCCGAGCAGGTGATGCGACAGCGGCTATAATTGCAAAAATGGTAGAATCCAAAGTTGTTGGAAATTTAATTTCCCATTATCATTTTTACGCTAGGATCAATATTTGCAGAGTTATACTATCAAGTTTATCAAAAAAATCGTAATGGGTGGAATTTTATTTCCTTCAACTTTGGATTCTACCATTTTTGCTCCAAAGTTGTAAATTAACGAGTTGTTTCAGGAAAACGAAAAAATTGAACTTTAAATAAAGATGGCGGCGAACGCAATGGCGGGATTTTCCCGAAAATCAAGATTTAGACTTTTAACCGACCCCCCCCCCCAAAGTTAAAAAAAAAAAATCGCTCCCCGTAATTATTTCCATTTAAGGCTATTTTTATGTCTATCTCGACTGGACTATAGCGAAGTCGTCAAAAATCTGGTTCACAAGTATCAGAATCTCTTCCTGTATCGCGCTTGAAATCATGATCCGAATGAATTGGTTCGAGAGGTATTTACGTACCTAATGACGAAACGAGGATCTACGAATCTGAGCGAATAACCCTTGACGTCGGTTGGACGAAGTGCGCAGGGCACGTGGGTAGAATTTCGAGATACCCCTAATTGCGAGCAGCAACCAGAGCAGCGGGTTTATTTCAATTCGAAGTCATACCGCGCCTCGGCAATATTATATCCATATATGTAGATACGTGCGTGCGGCATGACCTCAGTTCTTAGCAAGTATAAAGCCACTAATTATACACGTTACATCCGACTTGACTGACTCGCTGGCGTTTACGAGACGTCGCGTCGTCTAACTTGCCCACCGCCACCCAACGTACCTATTATATACGTGCATACGTACATTCCGAATGCTTACACCACCGAATGACGAGGAACTTGAGAAGCAACGACCAAGAAGACGAAGACGAAGACGGCAACGATATGCCTGTTAGGTGTAATAGAGTGCGTCACTTGTTTTCAATCGTTTATAACATTTCACCGGTATATGGAAATTAGGAGAGAAATCGAAAAGCCCTGACTAACAGACCTGTAAATTCCAAGCGCATTTCTCATAAACCTATATATATATATAAACATATATATATATATATTATATGTATTAGGGTAGGCCAAAAAAATCGACTATTTTTTTTCACTTTATACTCCGAAAACTTGGTTGGTAGAGACCTCGAAAAAATTCTCTCCAAGTATGAGCTCTTAATTTTAATAGGAAGGTCCTCCGCCTCGCAGTTTTCTATTTTTTTCTTATGGCGAGGAAGAAAAATAAATATCTCGGTATCTACTGTTTATAAAAAAAGAAAATTCGTTTCATATTTTCGTAAGAAATTGAATTCTCTGCAAAAAAGTTCTCTTACAATTTTTCTGTATGCCTTACTGTTCAGAAGTTATCGAAGGTTAAAGTTTGATCATTTTAAGGTAAGATGTCGTTTTTTTTTTTACGAATTTTATAACTCTTCAACAAAAAGTCATTATAATACGCGCGACTCATGGTTGTGTCGGAAATTTACTGCTCTACAATAATGGTCTCTTATGATTAGTCGATTAAATGAACCGTTCAAAAGATATTCACCGTCAAACTTCAATGCACACTATTTTTAACAGTTTTTTTGTTAATAATTCAAACAATTTCAATTTAATTCATTAGTTTCGGGAAAATTTGTAAAATTTTACAAATTTGTTTATTTAAATATATATACACACACACACGTATATATGTATATCATAGCAGATGCAATAAAGAATGAGAAAAGAAAATGTGAAAAAAATCCTACGCGGTGTAACAAATTTTTAATCCGGCAAGAAACTCTTCGAATATTTACGTAACGCGTCGCATTCTTTTCTCATCTACCTATACTTATGTATATATACATGGTCATATCGCAGCTCCGTCAGGAAGTAGGGAATCCGGACTGTCGATCTGGCAGCTCTTGTAAAAGATTCTTTTCACAATTCGAACGTAAAAATGAGGCGATTTTTGCCGCTTTCTGAAAATGAATAAAATACCCTGTTTCGCAATGAATTACGTGCGCGTTGGGAAATAGGGAACCATTTCTCCACTAGGTGGGCAAAAACAGTTTTTGTCCATTGGTGAAAAAATATTTCGCCACTAGTGGAGAAATGGTTCGCTATATCCCAACGCGCAAGTAATTCGTTGAGAAATAGCGTACCTTGTTTATTTTTATCAGACGGCCAAAATCACTCAATTTTATACATGTATTGTGAAAAATATCGTGTAAAAAATAAAAAAATAAAAATAAAACCCGTGTGTAATAACGATTTTGAGTTTGTACGATATAAGCACTCACTCAGAATCGTCACTTTTGCCCATGCGTCGCACAATATAAAATTACACCATTATACCAAGTCGTCATAATTCCGTGTACAACAATAACGAAAATGAAAATATCAAGGACGAAAGGTCGACGACGCGCGGAGACACGCGAGCTTCTGGATTTATATAATCCCGATAGTAATCCTCGTTAATTATCGACTCGGGTAAACCGGACTCGATCGGTTTTCCAGGCAGGATTTTTGCTAATGGAATATCGACGTAGACCGATCTCGATTCACACGTGTGTAAAATCGCAAGGCGTCGCGTCGTCGGAGAGTGAAGTTTTATCACATTGAAGTTACAGTAACGATTATTTTGCGATTTTCGAATTGCCCGAAATTCGGTAAACCGTAATAAAACAAAACGTACTCAGATTTCGATATCTCAGTTCCTTAAAAATCGTTGTAAGATTGAAAAAATAGCGACTTCCATCCCCGATCTTCCCCAAAGTTCAACCTCGTGAACTTTTCACTATAGTTTGTATACCCGGCCTGTTACACCATGCATGTGGCCCTGAGGCGCAGGAGAGAAACGGGAATATCGGTGGCTGCATTGACTGCCTCGGTGAACCGGTATGGAATTATTATTGACCTGGTCAGCTGCACTGGCTCTCACAACTCGACGAGGCATCGAGTTAAGGCATGAGTGTAGTACCAGAATGACGTTTGATTAAGGATAAATCGGATCGACGGTTTTTCTTACTCACCCTTTCGTCGAACATCTCCGCAGGCATGCGACTCGCCGTTACTCCGTTCATTTTTTCGCTTCCCCGTATTTTCAACCCGTGCGGATGAATTTTTAATCCGTTTTCAACTGCAGCGAGCACATGTATAATAAGGTTTATAAAACAACAGCTGCCGCTTGATTTACACCGGCAATACGGATATACATAAATACACGTTTATTACCCAGGGGCTTGTAAGCTATTGTATCAAAGAATTGTAATTATCAAGAATAAATTATTACATCCAGAAATATTTCCGGCAAGGATAACGACGCGTTTTTTACACTCTGATTTTTGCTAACGAATTCGTTCACAGTATCGTTGCTCGTATTTTTCTTGTTATTCACACACACATATGTATATATATACTACCACTTTTGTTACACTGTTTAATTGTAAGTGCATACGTTCGTGTATTACGGCTTACTCACAGTGAATCAGTCCGTTGTGTATTCACGGAACTATAAATTTATTCCCCGAACAGAACTGAACACTAATTGTATACTATTATCGTTATCGTTATGTACTTTTCGTCTCGTCTGCTGATCGAAACTTGCACACTTGTATACTTGCACCAAGGAGTGAAAAGTTTCATTGATCAAACTGCGCATACCTTATCAAACACGTTAGGATTTACAGTCTTCGAAGTCGCCTTGAAACGCGAGACCCGGTTATCTATAATGTTATACGTACAGACGCAAGCACGCATGGAATACTTTTGAATAAAGCATAGAGGCACGTACGATATGATGGATTAATTACGAATTGCAACGGTTAAAACATTCGCATTAGACACAGCGCGTCAAAGTTTCGGCGAGGGTCGAATATTCCTTCATGCCTTATTGACTCAAGGTCAACCCGAGAGTTTTGACCGTTGCTTAGTTTATGCCGTCAATCTTTGCCGTTTGTAAACGATCCTCGATTAAGAACTGTTCAGTTGTGTTGCTACCGCGCACCGCATCAGTACGCGATTTCAAACTCCAAGCTTAACCTGAAAATCACTGCGCATGCGCACATTTTTTTCCTCCCGTTGCAAAACACGTGGTGGTAAAAGTACATACCATGATACGTTACGCGATTTCGGAAGTACGGATAAAGAACCGCGCGAGGATTCTCAATTTATTCCATACGCATCATCCGTTCCATTCGGCTTCTTTACTTCCCTGTTAAGACAAAATCACCCTCAATATTCTATCATCATCGAAACCCTGTATATTATATCGAATAACGGGCAATCGATTTCATTTGAAATTAAACGGCAAAAACAAACGCACGCGTCAACGAACGATGTGACTTACTTCGTGGATGTGACTATCGTGTCGGACAAATGACAGCTGACCCCTGACTACGTTCACGCGGAACCCTAAATCCAGGATTCATGCGTCTGAAGCGACGGTCGGATTAAAGAATTCTTTCGTACTGAGGTTATAGCTGATTAATTCTCAAAATAAATTCGTGATTTACCGGCGGATGGAAACGTGATCGGTGAATCAAAATTTCGCGGACACGGGCCGATCGTTCGTCGATCAACGAGTCTTAGAAGTTGATCCGCGAGATATCTGATGCAACCGTATTCTGTAAAGCGGTGTTAATAAATTTATACGAAATTGATTGAAAGAAAAAAAAGAAGAAGGCGAGAGGTACTCCACTGACGTTCGCAGATACGGAAACCACGTGGTTAATGAACAGAATTCAGACTGCCCGCGACGAACGCTGATGCGAAGCGGAGTTGAGGCGCACCGCGTCGCGACTGGCGCGGACTAAAAAACGACACGATGACCTCATCACTCGCTATGTTCTCTCGCGGCGCGGTTACTAACCGTACTGAAAACGTCGCCACCGTCGTGCCGAGCCGCTCTAATCCGACATCGCGCGCGTACGGTGAAAATATTTTATACCTACGCGTCGTAGGCCCGAAGCCATTTTTTCTGTCACTATATCGCTACGCGACTCGTTTTGCTTTTCGATTCTAAACCTGTTGCGGGACGTTCGACAAATAGTTTTGTCGAACCGAAATCATGCAGACCCGGCTTTTCGAATTTGAATACTTCAACAGACTTTGAGCTGATCAAGCGACGATAGCGCGATTGATTATACAGTCCAGTCGGAATGTACGTTTGAGGTTCAAACGCCGGGGGGGTAAGTAAGTCCAAATTCAGAATTTTGACCAGATTTTGCAGTAGCAAATTCGGCTGCCATTTTGAATTCATGGTTCAAGTCGAACAACATCGATCGTAGACATAAAATTATTGCAACCAAAGTTGTAGAGAATTAAATTTTCTACGAGTTTAGCTGTTACCATTTCTAGTCAGCAATTGAAAATGGGCGATTTATTTGAAAAAAAACAAATTCCACCTTGAATTGAAGATGTAAGCTGAAGTTACTGCAGAATCTTATGGAAATTCTTGATTCGGACTACCGACGACTTCCCCTCAACGATGAGAAAAAGAAAATTGTGCTATAGAAAAAATTTCATCTTCAAATGTTCTTTTTTTTACGTACCTGTAGTTAGCGACTGGATTAATAACAAAACGATAAAAGCACCGGAGTGCAAAGAATAAGAGACACCCTTGAGTCGCAAAAGTCGTCTAACAGACTTTTTCGATTTCTAGACGTCTTTGTTGTTCGGATGTTTTTTGGGCCCCTGCATAATTGTACACACGGGTGGAAAATGGAGTCCCTGGTGGGACAGGCGACGCCGATTGTCGCTACGTTCGTTTTATTATAGCTGGTGGATCCGTGTCGCTGATCGTAGACAAAACGATCGGCCACGGAGCTAGAGGGTCGAATTGGTTTTCAGGACTCCGAGGGGACTCTATAGACGCGTGATAGAATAGCGAGGGGCCAACTCATCTGGATCCTCGACACTCTATATCGCAGCTCTTTACGTCCGATCTTTTTTCTTTTTCATTCCTCTCGACAAATTCACGGCCGGTTATATATCACGTACGTACGTACCGATTATTTTTATTACGAATAGAAACGTGCGGAAGGGCGTTCGCTTCACATGCCCTATATTACTGCAGCGCATCACGATCACGTGTGATTTATTGCAAGTCAACTTTTCACGGCTACTGATGATATAAATAGACATATATATATACATACCTATATAGATATACATATAACGCTGAGATTAACGTTCGTCATTTTTCTTGTCTAGAGTCACTTGTTATATTTCCGCTACACAGACGCAGTCCCCTGAAACCTGTAGCTGATGATCGCGTAATGCGGGATCACCGACTGAATTTCTATCATGTGTCTTTTAATAAGAATAAAAAATTCATCGAGTATAAGTTCAAATTAGGAATAACGAAAATTTTTATACAGAACGTCATTCTTATTCAGAAACGATTGTTAATCAATTCCGCAATCGTGTTGGCGTTGGACTTAAAATCTGATAGTTAGATTGTTGTAAACTCGTGTTATTGTTACATAAGCAACCGTTAGTTTCTGATTTGAATTTTGGAACGTAATAAAACTTGAGTAATATGAACAACAGGACGACTGGAATAAAACCGGTATTACAATTTCTCGTAGCACGAAAACGTATGCATTTTAGTCTTGAAATTTAATTACCACAGTGTCTGCGAAATCCTAGAAACTCGGATGCAAATATACCGTATACTAAGGTTTATTCTGTAATCTGAGAATTTTGCATCCACCTTTCCAAATTTTGAAATTCTGAGTTAAGAATCGAATGTAAGTCACCCGAATGATCTGAGTTTACAATTATAGACACAGTCAATTGCAATAACGGAATTTCACCTCTGAAAATTTGAAAAATTTGAGAAAAAGCATTCCAAAGTTTTACGGTAAGTATGTCAACACCCGATATAATGGATTTCAAAACAGTCGTCAAATAACTGTCGCATGGACCAGAGAAGCTGCTCGATCGTATCGCACTCAATGCTGCAAGACTATTCCTTAGAAGTTTGATATATTCTTGTAACTTCACACGGAACCCGTCACACCTTTGTTTTAACGATTAGGCCAGCGATATATTGTAATATGTATTACCGTCCGCACGTCAGGAATGCGCATGCAAAAGCATGGCTTACATGATTATAGGTATACAAACTACTGTACACGTATACACACGTGCTATGTATACAGACCACGAAGAATACTTCAAATTAGATAACGCTGCACGTTTCGCGCGGTGGCGCAGAGAATTATCTTTCAAGTTCCATAACACCGGAGACGGGGTAATAATATTTCTCATTTTTCTCATTCTGCATCGTTTACAATGCATGCATAAGATAACCTGCAGTTGGTAGACATATACAGCCAGTATCCACTATCCAATATCCACTCAACTTGAATCTCGTTGCCGACCTTTGCCGAGCTAATATATCATATAACAGCCAACCTGGACATAGATCCTCCAATGCAATATATATATGTATTATATAAAAGTATTACCAGCGAAGCAAGAAAGGTCACGTCCTGAGGGTATAATTTGAAAAATAGAATCGAGGTAAGTTATACTGACTTGTGTGAAATACGATTTCAAAAATAATGGAAAAGCATGCAGTTGGTAGGAGAACGAAAATAATTATACCACATCAATTTTTCATTGAGTCTTCGATATTTTATGCCAGTAAATTGCTTCAGGAAAGAAATATTCTACTATGTACCACGAATAAATTGAAACCAGGCCTAGTAATAGAAACATATTTTTCAAATTACAATGCAAATTTTTTGAATCGCATAGCCGTGTGAATAAAGATTAATTTTGTCAATGCGCAGGTATATTGAACTTTTGTTTGCCAATGGAGTGTAAAGCATACACTGTGTAAAAGTATTGATATTACATCAGCTTCGACAATTTTGCAAAGTTCAAAAACCATCCCATCAAATACAGTATGCAACAAACCAAACGCACCTGTCCTTTTTACTTTCTGTAGTAAACTATTCCAATAATTCCTACACAATGAAACCAATAGCAACTTAAGTCACCGATGAAAAATCAAGCCCTCGCAGTTAGAGACATAAGTTTACCAAGAACCCAAAGTGAAACAATGAGTTCTACTTAATTGTTAACTCGTAAAATATTTATTTTGTTGTGAGGTCAAGTACTTGATATTATTTTCAGCAAGATTAATTTTAGTACGTTTAAAAACTACATTTGGAAAAATAAACTATGTTCGATGTAGATATGTTTTCCATACGGAAAATTTATATTTAAACCATTAAATAAGTTTAAAGATCGTAGATTACTGGAATGTACACGATTGCGAAAGAAGTATTGCAGCACCCTTGTATTTCAGAAGCATATAAAAATCATTTGCCAATAATTATTGTGCATATTTCAGAATGATAATACAGTGATAATAACCATAAATCGAGCGAACTCATCGAAATAATTCTGTACTCCCATTAAGCGCAGAACTTCGTTTACTTCGAACTGATATCATTAAGAAGTCGTAAATCTCTTTTATCTCTAGCGTGTCAAAGCGTAAGGACAGTTTGTAAATTTCGCACTCGTTAAAAAATGACAGATCGTCCATGTTCCGATTGGAGGACGACAGGCCAATCAACATTCGTCCGCTCGGTCGGTATACAACACACATGTGTAGGCAACTGTACGTATGCACACGTGTCCCACAGACGCCTGGCCTAACAATAAGTCTAAACAAATAAACTATTCTAGTGGACAGTGGCTAATTTCAACTGTCGCAGATTTAAATATTTTCTATTATAACATAACGGCAGTACATCACTATATTTGGTAAACAGATCAGCATTGGATTTTGAACCAGTCCGAGTCAACACGCCGAATACACGTTATATCCAATTTTAGGTTAGCTTGAGTAAGGTTATGTTACTATCGCAAACGGCTATTTGAGTGAAAACCCAATCGATTAATATTATTTTTCAGGTAACTTGTATCTTGGATTAATAGCGTGAGAGAATGTCAGTTAATTTAGCAATTAAATTAACTAAATTTACTGAAATTCTCTAGTACTATCAGCGTAGATTTACTCGTCATGCCATAAAACTGCTTGACTGCTTTTATTTCTTTGTTTTCTAGTTTTATATAAACTGAACTGTTATCCAGGTTCATGACTGACTTTTAATTGGATTTCCTTTAGAAATGGACTCGGATAAATCAAAAAACAGCAGAGAACTGGATCCAAAAATAAAGATCAAAGTAGAACCGGGTACATCAGGATCAACGGTATTAACAAATGTGAAAATTGAGGCTGGACTACCTTCTACGAGGCTTACTTCATTTAGATCGCCACGAGATTGGACACTAGGCGGGCATGTGAAACTAGAAAAACCAAAAAAACTGTATACTCCAAACTTGAACGTACAACGAAATAAAGCTAAAGAGTAAGCAGGAATCACATTTATACTATTGTTATCAAGGCATCATAGATGTAGTAATCTGTTTTACTTTGCAGTGATCACACTACCGTAAAAAATAATACTAAAGTTCCAAGAGAAAGAGGCCGCGGAAGAGGACAAAGTACAAGAGGTAGAGGCAAAGGAAAAGTCTCGGATAACATTATCCAGGTTAGGTTATCTTTGTTAATCAGAAGTTGGATTACAGTGTTCAAACATTCATGGTTGATTTTTTGTATATATGTACTCTTTGCAGACTGACGGAGTATTCTCCAGTGGTATAGCAGATTCTTCACGAGCCAAAAAAAGATTCAGTAGTTACAGAGATGGTAGCAATTTGAGCGGCAATCGAAGTGCCAGTACTGTTTTAGAAAAACAAAAATTAAATTTAAACCAGAAGATTGATAAAGCTGAAGAAGAAGAGAAACTCAAGCACCTGCTTCGAGATGATTTTATCGAAAATGGAGCTGTACCAGATATGGAAAATGCACCAGTGATGCTACCTATGGCTGATGATGGTCAGTATCAAACCTATTTTAATTAGCCTTCATGCAAGTTTGATGAGACAACTAAACTTCTGTCACTTTTTTTTTGTTCATTTATCATTCCAGCACAGTTATACAAGAAAGAATTCAAGGAAGAACCCCAAGTAATAAGGGCTGATGGATTAGATGAAGATGTGAAACCAGTAATCTTAGAAAACGGAAAAGGTACGTCACAAAAATTATTTTGTAGGAGTTTCCAGATCTATGGAATAAAAAATCTTCAAACAAATGGCAGAAGTAAAATACTTACGGACTGCACATCGATTTGAATCATCAAATTTTAAAGTTCTTAAATTAATTAATTTCTTAATCATAAAATTTGGACTGCTTGAAGTACTTCAAATTTTTTCAGTATTGAAACAAATAATCTTCTAAGAGGAAAAAAAATTATGTCGTGCATGATTACTGTCATTCATTACGAAACGTTGCAATAATAATTAATTCTTAAAATTTTCCATTCTTTCCAGTATCAGAAGAACATAACACAGCAAAAACTTCGTTACCGAAGAAATCGCTAACAGAGGAGAAAAAACTTATCACTATTCCACAAATTGTTGCAAACGAAGCAAATAATTACATTTTACTACAGGTACAACCGATGAAATTATTTTTTTTTTTTTCACTTTGCACAGATATGCCTTGGACTGAACCTTATCCTGTGGCGTAAATTATACGTTGTACTTTACAGTTTCCCGATTGCCTACCTGGACTTAAAACAGATGATGAATTGAGTGATCCAAAAGCGAGAAGAGCAACCGATTTAGGTTCAACAAATCCTAGTGATATCAATCCCAAGACTGAATACTGTACACTGAAAAACTTGAAGGAAGGAATGCTAGGGAAATTACAAATACTAAAATCTGGACAAGCGAGACTTGTTTTAGGGGATAACAAATTAATTGTAGATGTGGGCTCGCACATCAGTTTCAGACAAGTAAGTTCAAGTGAAAAAATTCTGTGATCTTATCAACGTCATCATGTGGGTAAAGGCGTGCATTTGTTGAAACTTTTCTTTTGTTTCAGGATCTAATCGCTGCCAAATTGGACCTTGAAAAACTTGAAGGCGAACTTATTAACCTTGGCTCAGTCAGCAGTACCCTTATTTGCTTACCCGACTGGGAATCAATGTTAGATAATCTTTGAACTTATGAGAAAAGCAAATTTCAATTGTTTTAACTTATTAATTGTACTAGATATTATTCTGGCTGTTGTAAAAATTAAACGAAATCTGAAATTCGAAGCCCTCTCTTGCGTGGGATATCGCAATTGAGGTACTCTTTAAAAAAATCGCAAGTTCATGAAAATCATATTCCATAAAAAAAAAACTCATAAAATGTAGTGCGGAAACATTGGGTGATAAAATTGAGGCCCCGTAAATTTTTTCCTTGTATTATTAAGTTAATTATTTCACATCTCAACTAAAATTTCTAGTGATAATATGATATTTATGTATTTAAACGTGGAAAAAAAGTTACAAGTTTTTCTTAGTTGAAACAATTTTTATTTCACGGACACGCGATTCATACGATTTCACAATGTTAGGTATGCTCTTCGATTGTCACACATCCTTTCACATGTCAACTTAATTTACAAATTAATTGATTATTTCACACTGCATGGTATGAACACTTTTTGGCAATCAGAAACGTAAAAAAAACTTTTACCTCTAGTTTGAATTTCTGATTGCATGAGAATTACAACAAAAAACGAGTTGTAAAATTACTAGCATAGATACAATCAACTATTGTAAGTTTTAGTTTTAGTTTTTTATGGTACTTTTTTTTTATAAATACCAAATTATTTTTTAATGGTAATACCAAAGAAGTTGCCTCAAAAATTGCAACCGCAGTCTGTTAAAATACAAAACCGTTAATTATCAGTTTTGTTTGTTGGATCGGGTGAATCGTTACTTTGGCATAGCCAACCTAAGAAATAACAGCCTATAATTATTTGAAATACGCCAACTTCTCTGACATTATCTTGCATGAATTACGCACAATCCATTTAGTCACTTTGTTCAATACTGTGTCCTTTCTTCATAGATTTCAAGGCTTTTTCGCGTAGTTTTTTTTCGAGTTCTTCCGTGTTCCCCTCACTTGCATCCGATTCTTCAGACTCTACAGCCTTCTTTTTTTTATGCTTACGATGTTTCTTATGCTTTTTGTGTTTTTTGTGCTTTTTATCTTTCTTTTTCTTCTTTTCCTCCACTTCACTATCCTGTTATCCAAGAAAAACAAGAGAAACAAAAAACAAATTAGATTCAGCGAAAGTTTGGCTTCCGGTATCTTCAATTCATAACATTTATGTCGTATTAGACCTACACAGTTATTTTATGCAAGGCAGAATCCAAGTAACTTAATTTATATGCTACCCAAAAATCATTAAATTCTCACCTCAGATTCGCTTGTACTTGTCTTCATTTTCTTTTTGCGTTTCTTCTTTACCTTCTCGTCGTCACTGCTATCTTCTACCTTTTTCTTTTTCTTACTTTCTCGCTCTACAATTTCTTCATCGTCCGAACTGGAATCCCGCTTGGCTTTCTTTAATTTGGACCTTCCCTCATCGTCGCTGGTTGATTCTTTTCTCGACTTCCTACTTCTCGACTTTGCATCCTCAGACGAGCTGTCTCGACGCTTTCTCGACTTTTTCGGTTCATCGTCAGAGCTGGAGTCTTTTTTCGACTTTCTTGACTTAGATTTCTCCTCTTCTAATTTTGATATTTTCTTCAATTTCATTTCATCTTCATCAGACGTGGAATCTTTTCGCACCTTTTTAGTTTTTCGTAGATCTTCCTCAATTTCCCTCTTTGACCGCTTTCTTGATTCTATGTCGCCACTGGTATCACGTTTTCGAGTATCCCTGCGATCCTTACTACGATCATCCAGCAAATCTGTTCAATGAAAATTTGGACATACATGAATTTAAATCAATGACATTGAAATTGCGTTCAACTTTGTCATCAATTCTGTGGATGATTAAATTGCTTATATTATATTATTAATTCACAATATCACATCCATTTTGTGTGAAAGTATAAACGATTAATCATAGTGAGTTTCAAAGTTTCACATCAATGGTTCTCTATTTTTAATTAGATAAGACCTTAGTAATTTGCAACGGATTTGCAATACAGTAGAACCACGTTTATCCGAGGTAATAAGGGGAGAGCATACCTCGGATGAGTGAAATCTCGGATGATACGGAAAACATGTGCAATCCAAGCCACTGTAGTTCACAAGAAACTTTCACAAGTTTATGCATGTTCAAACAATGTAGCAACACAAAACTATTTTATACATGTCGGAGAAGAATAAAGAGGATACATCATCAAGTGAATTCGAAACTTGAATGAGTCCGCCGTATCAAGCGTCAAGCATTATTCAACATGTGTTAAGAAATTTTCGTCTCTTCAAGCACCAGTAAGAATATAATGTGTAGGTGAAATGTTTACATCTGAAATTCTTGATTCTTGATGGGAAGCCACGTAAGACAAGCAAAGCCGTCTAATTAATGATATGCGGATGTGCAAATCATTTTTTTACGAGAAGAATATTGTTGAAAGAATGTAAAATTCGAAAATTTGGTGATTTCGAAAAATCAACGATGGAGCCAGTAATCGAACCTGGCGTCTAGAGAGAGGAAATTCACTGGTGATGAGAGAAATTAATGACAACAGAGTCAGGGCGGCTAGGTGGTCTAGTGGAGTAAATCTCCGGTAAAGCATCTCTAGACGCCAGGTTCGATTCTTGACTCCGTCGTTGATTTTTCGAAATCACCAAATTTTCGAATTTTACATTCTTTCAGTTGTTCAACATGCTTTGAATATAGAACAAACAAATGGTTTGTTTATAACAACGCTTGGATAAAATCGACAGTCATGGAAAAGCAAGCGAATTGACAGGACGTGTTCACCCTCTCCGCCTTTCCGAGGCTTCACCCCAACATACATATAAAGCAAAACGGATTATTCCGTTTTGTCCAAGATTGTCCGTATTATCCGAAGATACACCTCGGCCAATTCAGTGTTCGAATGAAATGGGCGTCTCGGATAATGCGGAACATCGGTTAATCGAAGGTCGGATAAGCGAGATTCTACTGTATAAGGTTCGTCATTATGTCCCGTGAAATTGGACTTTTCAAACGTATTCCACATAGTATTCCAAATACGCGTCGAAGTTTTTATCACCAAATATAACTCAAGAAACGTTTATACAAATAATAAACTTTTCGAAACAATATGGTAATAATGAATCATGTCTACTTACCAGACCTCCCAGCATCTCTGCTCTTTTTAGATTTGCTATCAACGTGCTTTTTGTCATCTTCGGATTCAGAACTAGATTCGACTTTACTTTTGTCCGATTTGTCGTCGTCTGTTGATTCCTTTCGAGATTTCCTTGATTTCTCGATCCGTTTTTCTTTCTTCTTGTCTAAAATTGTAAATCAGGATTGATTGAGGATAGCTAAATGACTGAATGATTAATATATTTTCAACAAAATGTAATCAAGGTTCATTGTACGTGTCTTAACAGTTTATCAAAGGTAAATGAAATGAAATCGCATTTAGAAAGTTCTTAATTTCGAGTAACTGACTGATTCTATACAGATAAATATTTTCATTGCTGTAAATCTTACTTTCATCATCGCTGTTTTCGGAGATTGAAGATTCATCCCTCCTGTCTCTTTTTATTCTCTTGTTTATTTCATCAACTGATTTCTTCTTCAAGGACGGAAGTTCAACCAATTTGTGAGTTAGTTTTTTATCGTCAGCTGTAACCTTGAGCAACTTCAATGGTCTCTCTTCTTTCTTCAGCTGGAAAACATCACTGGACGAAAGAGCAGTTTCTACAGACTTAGGTGAATCGTCTTTATTATCTCTGGAACCAATATATAATGATTTGTTAGATCTTCATAAATCCTCATCAATTTGAAATGATTACATACAACTTCTATTAATGTTACCTAGATGGAGTTTGTTTAATCCTGGCTGCAGCAGCTATGATGTCTTCAGTTTTTTTAAACGGTGATGGGGTTCGAGACAAGCTCTTTGAGAACTAGAACAAGATAGGTATACTCATTAGATAATGTTCATGATCGTGATAAATATATAAATGCATGCATGGAATGATCGTTGAGTAATGAAGAATAAAAATATAATAATTACCCTGTGCCTCGTAACAGGAAGTATTGTAGTTGGCGGTTTTTTGGGTGAAACAATGGTTTCTAATTTTTTTGGGACAACAGGTTCAATTTTTCGAACTTCTTTCTCCGGACGTATAATTGGAACTTCTTCTTTTGAAATCTTTTCCTTTTCTTTTTTCTTGTTGACGTCTTCTAAAATTTCTCGCTCTTTCACTTCCTGCGTTGGTTGTTTTATTTCCGGTAACCTTCTGCTAATTAAACATTGATTACAATTAATTTTTTTCAATCAATCATTGTGCCAAAACTGGACAAAGTTTTATACATAAGTACACTGTAACATTTCCTTTGTATAGAATCTGATTACCTCAAAGTTCAACCTTTAATCGATAAAATAACACTATTTATATCCGGTCTATAGATTAGACATACATAACATTTGTCTGCAACATAATACTCTTATACAGAGATCTTGTGAAATGTATCCTTCCAAGCTGCGAGAGGCGTCACAATACTTTACATTAACTGTTGTTAGTTGGCCCCCCCCCCCTAGAGTATAATGGGATCACATCACATGATTTTTTCAGTATGCGCTGTGTCGATATTAGGTTCAAATTTCTTAAATTTGCTTTGAGATACTTTTTGTATTAATTTTCAACATATTTCAAAAAACATCAAAGCTACTGTGATTTTTTTGGCTTAACAATCATCATAAGGATAAATGCAGAAAACATATTTTTCCGTTGAAGCTTAACAAGAATAAGAATACACCGAACTCAACGTGAAAAATTGGACTAAATCGGAGCGACTTGAAGATATGGAAAAAAATTGTACAACTAATTCTATTTCTGTTATTTCGAATGTTTTCTTCTTTCTTCAAGCTTCTTTCTCTTTCAATTTCTGACTTGCAGATTTTCCGCCACATACATTTACTTTTGTATAGCATTTACACATGCAAGCAATCATAACACAAATTATAGTGTGATTAACTTGATAAAAAAACAAATTCATGCTTCAAAAATCGCGATCAATACGTCACTCACCTGGTTGATTGTTCCTCATCACTAGAGGAACTACTCTCTGTACTTTGCGAGCTACTTGATTTAGATCGTCCGTTTCGCAACATCTTCTGAGGTCTCCTCTCATCCTGTTTCTTGGCAGGTTCATCTACCACAGGTTTCTTCTCCTTTGGTTTTTCCCTCACCTCCTTATCTGGAGATCGCTTGTAGGGCTTAGAACGCTCCAACGATGATTTGGGCTCCTTCGACCTTGCTCTGGATCTATCAGGTGACGTCTTACGGTCTTTGTTTTCCTTTGGTTCTCGGGACCTGTCGCGCCTGCTAGATCTGTCACGGGAGGAAGATCTATCGTACCTGTTCGATCGATCCCGACGTTCCGGTGACCGTCTGCTGTCTCGCCGGTCAACGGATCTGTGCCGATCGTGTCGTTCGGACGACCTTCTTCGGCGATCAGGTGATGACCTCCATCTGCGTCGATCCCCTGGGCTAGGTGAACGTCGACGATCATATCTTCCTGGGCTACGACGCGGTGGGCTTCTGGTTGTAAAGAAAACTGTTTAAGAAACTTTGTCTACAAAACCAGAGCAATACGCAGACTTGTGTACAAAACTTTCCGAGTTTTCTGATATTGTCGAAATTTCCAGATTTTTCATAACACTCAAACTGTACATGTGCAAGTTTAGAGGTCCGTCAGTATGTGATTCAATGTCTTTATTGGGTTTACTCAGTTGTATGAGAATCTTAAATAATCCCTTTTCTATACATGTGCACACAATATCAGGAATCTAAATTAAATATGTTACCTTCGTCGGCTTGGAGCTCTCCGCACAGATGGTGGCCTCATGCTTCTCCCACCACTGTATCGATCAACCCTGTCTCTTTCTCTATCCCTGTCACGATCGCGATCGCGATCCCGCCTCCTGTCTCGCTCTTTTTCAAAAGACGATCGTCTGAAAGAATAATGGCATGATTATATATAATTGATAAAGATATTTTATGCTCATTATAAAAGTTTAAGATGTTTTCAGTGTAATACCTTCTGTTTCTATCTCGGGATCTGTCCCTATCTTTAGATCTATCATTCCTGGGTGAAGGGCTCCTTCTTTTAGGAGCAGATTTTCTTTCACGACTTGAATCAGAATCACTACCACTTTCATCTTTATTGGTCTTTCTGTAAGATCGTTTAGCTTGCACACCATCTTTTTTCTTACGGATTTCAAAATCGTTTTTGTCTTTTGCTCCTTTCTCTATGTCTGATCCTGAACTACTGCTCGAACTCACATCACGCTTCCTATTAGAGTCAATATGTTCTTTTCGTTTTTCGGGAGTCTTGGATCGTGATTTCGATGACGCCGAATCGCTTGAATCAGACCGTGATTTTCTAGACTTGCTGCGATCAATGCTCTTTGATCTTGATTTCTTGGAACGAATTGGCGATTTTGAACGTGATTTTCTCGATTTTGAAATAGGAGACTTCGATTTTGACCTTCTTGACTTTGATCGATCTTGAGATCGTGATCTTGACCTTCTGGTTTTTGACTTGGACCGAGATCGTCTTGTTCGTGATTTAGAACGTGATCGTCGTGATTTTGATACAGGCGATCGTGACTTCTTAGATTTTGAAATCGGCGATTTTGACCTGGATTTTTTCGATTTACCAGCAGGTGACTTTGATGGTGATTTTTTGGAAAGTTTTTCTGCGAGTTCTACAGATGGAGAACGGTTTATCTTTTTCTTGCCGTCAGCGATGCTCATTAGCTTTGCTTGTAGCCGTGATATAGCAACTGCTGCCTCTCTGAAGGAATAAATTTATTAGGTTCGACTATTTTCAAAATCATTAGTATACGGTTGACTCTATTCAAATGTAAGAATCAATACAATTTTGAATTATATACTACTAGGTCTGAAAACTCACGGTTTAGTTTTAACAGGCATTAGCGGTATTGCATTGTCAAGTTGAGGCGAATCTTCTCTTTCAGTTTTGACCTCAGTCATTTCTTTACCGTTGTCCTTTGATGAGGATTTTGCCGGTGATCTTGAACTTGATCTTCTTTTACGGCTTGAACGATCTCTATCTCTATGGCGATCCCGTGATCTGCTCCGTTTATTCCTGCATTAGAACCTTACTTGAATTTGTGACGCAATTTAAATAATCGTTAATACTTTTAAATCTTGTAAAATAATAAAAAATGTTAGACATAGGACACACGACATGTTATATAGGTATTAAAAGTTGTTATAAGATACATTATGATTGACGTTCAAGCATTATACAAGTGGAAATTTACAAGGGTAATTTAAGGAAAGGTTACTGTAATCAGGGAACTTTGGTAATATGGGGGAACTCGTGCTACTGTCAAAAAACACTAATTTGGTGTCCCACTTTGAATTCGTTGCAACTTATGTATGTTGTAGAATATTGAAAACTAAAAGACACGTATTGTTTTTTTTTATTGGTGGAAGACCAATTTAAAAGGGTGAAAACGATCCCCAAAGATGGGCAACCACTAGGGTGATACCTTCATGCGCTTGATGTATTTGAATGAAACCAACACTGCAATGTTTCTATTGATGAATGAAACATTTTAGCGTTGGTTTTATTCTAATACATCAAGCGTTGCTATCCGTAACTGAGAAACCATCCCACTGAATGTCCATCTTTGCAAGTCATTTTTCCCCCTTTAAATAGTTTTTCAGCTGATAAAAAACAATACGTACCTCTTAACTTTCAATGTCCTACAACATACATGAGTTGCAACGAAATCGGTGGGATACACCAAACTGATGTTCCTTGTATGTAGAGCTGTTCAGTGTTGGAAATTTGTATCAACTTGTAATATAAATAATTAATCTAGTATAAAAAAAACAGCTAGTTCGGTATTAAGTACAATGGTAATTCGTATGTATTTCAGTATTTCGAACTCTGTATTGACAAACGATATCATTATTCAATAATCCTTCAGTGGAGTTTGGATTCAGTTAAGACGTATGCCGGAAAATTGAATGATATACCATTAACACAGGAAGACAAGAAGGATAGCAGCGAATGACACAATTCCACCAATAATATACAAACAAACAGTGACCATTGAAGACAGTGCCAAAAAAATTCGAAGCAGAGTTAAAAATAAAAGTTGTACAAATTTAAATGACTGACCTGTCCCTGTCACGATCTCGGCTACGATCCCTTCGTCTTTCTTTAGATGATCCTCGGTCTTTTTCTTCTTTCTTCAACTTTGCTGATTCTGCATCATCCTTTTCCTTCTCGCGTTCTTTTTCCTTTTCTTTCTCTGCTAGCGATGCTTGCAGCTTCTCTTGTTCTTCCTGTTAATAATATTTCATACTTTAAGAACAAAGAAAATCTTTGCACTTCTCACAATTACAAACATGAATAAATTACTAGCTTGATGGTGAATATAAGGAGTTACAATTCAAAATTGTTTTCGTCAAGCATTTACACGTATTCATGCGCACTGAATAAAGATTACAGCTAGCAACAATAAAGTTGTAAAACTGTGCCGATATTAGCTGAACCATGCAATTCCTCACGGTTACAACTAGATCATCTGTAAAAACCTACAATGCTTGTCAGACATTTTTTTTTAGTCATCAACAAACAGCAGTTCAATTGATAAACAATAGATCACGTTTACAGAGTCAAGGCTGTCTTAGATGCAGCACCATCTGATTATAATTGGCATGTTCAAAAATGGTATGGAATTCACTCCTCCTAAAGTCAGTATACACACCTATACCAGGTGAAGTATAATATTCAAAAGGTGATTTTACTTGATAAGTTTATGCTATGAAAATTTCGAGAGTAATACATAGAAAGTATAGTTACCAGACGTTTCTTGATTTGATCTTTCTTCTGTTGCAAAAAAGCTTCTGGGATGCCAGTGATGCTTTCTTGTGCAGAGACCAACAGGTCCCAAAGTTCGCCCATGAATGATCGGGCATTTCTGCCAGTCAGGAAACCTGTCAGATTGATCTGCATTTTTCGAGGATCAGGAAACTGTAAAGTACATAGTTTTTGGTGTGAATTATAGGCAATATTCCATAAAATTTTCATTCATATAAAAAAAAAAAAAAAAATTGTGCCCATATAAAAATTCAGCGAACTGCAATTTTAGGGCAATATCAGAACTGTTAAAACTATAATTATAATCCATTACCTGAACCTAAATTAGTAAAAAAATGGTCCTAAATCAGAATAGCGTGAAAAATATTGTTTCTCAAATTTTATTGTAAACAATTCCTCAGTAAACATAGATGCTTTTCCCCCTCGAAAAGCACAAAAGCTTGTTAGAACCCTAAAACGTCAATCTTACCACAACTGTAGTTATCAAGTATCCGCAGCTCAGATCATTTCACATCGATGATGCCTAAATAAAAAACTAATATAAAAACAGAAATATCATTACAAACAGCTGATTACGAGAATGTGATTTTGAAATGTTACGGTGGTACAAAGCTATAATGTAAAAATATTGATTAGACACGTGGATACAATGATTATTAGCTGAAAAACGAAGAATCGATAGAAAAGTATAAGTATATATCATCAAGAAACCAACCTGTCATAATGACAAGGATTGTCACAACATGTGCGAATATGATGCTTGTCTACCAATCCCACTCTCCAAGCTTTGATCACTTCACTTCCACCTTGAAAGGATGGACAGTTGAGATCGAACAGCAATAGTTCAGAAAGTCCCTTCCCCCCCCGTTGACTAAAGAAGAGCCGCAGGTGTGTCTTCAATGTTGGGTCGCTCTCATTGGTCAACGGTGACCCTGACCAAGGCCTGCAGATGTTTGTCATCTTTGGAATGAAGGGAAACTGCCGGTGATAACCAAGGTCCATGGTTCAAGGCCACCAAGGCCTTTCTGCTGCGTCGACAGCCAGTCAGTTGAATTGCCTCGGAAGAGGCAACTCGGTTTCCACGAAGAGGTGGTGCACGCGTCAACATGACGCAAAGCCTTGATTGAGGCTCTCCAGGATGATGAGGAACTCGTTCGCACGGACAAGATGTTGCAGTAGAAAAACGTAGCTGGTCTCTGGGTGACGATGACGGGGAATGGTGACTCCGCTAAGGCGGAGGTTGCTAGATGGTGAAGAATCGGCAACTGCGGCAGCTGTCCTTAGCTGCTGATGCGATGTGGTACGACGTAGAAGACGGATCACGCTATGGTTGACGGTTGATAGAAAGGCGGCCAATCGGATGCAGAGAGGAACACATCCGAATGCCATTGGGACAAAAGGGTTGAGCCCCCGCAACGGTTTCTACTTATAATAATGGGGAATTCAAAGAGACGTGATAAGACTTGTCATATATAGTGCAATTCAACAATTTTCACCTACGCACTTCACTTTTTTTTTTTTATGTCAAAGTCTGCTTTGTTTTGTTAAATCTACCGCTAAGATCACTACATTACATAGAAGGAATGATACTTCCAAATTTAATTATTAAGGCTGTTACATGATGATGTTGCGATAAATAAATTTCACGTCCTTCAGAAAGGCAATAATACGTTCTGCTTCATTTTTTCCTTGCTGAGCAAGAAATGCATTGTTTGACCAATGAGTAGGATGTTTATGAGTGTTTCAACACCAAATTAGCATCCCAAGATTCATTCATTGTAATAGTAGCAAATTTAAGAATTTAAAGCTATTAGAAGGTGCGAAACTACATCTTATTGTCAATAATATGACAATTCTAGGTTTCTCAGACATGAATGACAATTTTGATCAGGACAATTCTGAAGTTACACAAAATGACGATGCATCAAAAAAGTACAAAACAAGTCTAACCAAATTTGCTAAAATCATACAACTCAAACCTTTCGAAACTTTAATCATAAAGTATTTGCCAAAATGTTTTCTGTAATCCAAGATAAGATTCTTGAACTGGAAACATTCATATCAAATCAGGTGCTACATAAACGATGAATTCATTCCAAAGATATGTGGGACTTTTACCCGAAATATGGATTTATGCTTTCACAGTTCGAATGTTTTAGTTGATTTGAACAATAAAAATCAAAACAAAAGTAATCAAATCATTAAACTGATTTTTATCAATGATAATACAATTATTATTTTTTATTGCGCAGTAATTCTCTTGGTCAGGGGCCATATCAGACAGACTACTGTAAATTTACAAGATTGAAGTCAGTGATATTACTGTAACAAAACATTGAAAAAAGATTACTAGGTTGCAATTGTAGATTGACTTCGAAAAAGTTTAGTTTCCAAAGTATGAAAAATTTTGCCTTACGATGTACTGAATTTCAAAAAATCCCAACGTTACAGAATAGCGTATTTTGAAAAAAAAAAAATAATGTATTATTATATTAATATTCCAAACATCAACCTCATGTCTATTTATCAAAAGATCTTATAACGTGGACTGATTGTTTCAACTATTTTTTGAATCTACGCTCAATTGGAAGAAAAAACCAATGTATTTGTATAATATTTACTAGAAAGACTGTTCTTTGAGCCCTGAATTTATTTTTCTGCGTTATAAGTATGTTTTTAAAATTAAATGACTGGTGTTTTGAAACAGAAACAGAGATACTCATATTTGAGATGTGGAAATATATCATTGGACAAATTTCTTTGAGGAAACATTCTAGACATGTGATCGCCATCGCCATTGCCAAGCGTTTCTTGCAATTTTTATCGAACTCCATGATTGTGTACAGCAGAATTATTGAGAAAACTGCATACCATAATTCAGTTATCACCCAACAGAATTACTGAGCCAAATTTCTTCGTTGAAGTTATTGAAAACTTAATGAAAAACACCTTACAATTATCGGTTTGACATTTTTGTAACTGTCAAGATGAAGTGCACATAATTCATTGGTACGAGCAGCTGAGTGTGATCGCATATCTTTTTGTCCGGACTATATCTATGATAATGTGTGTCAAAGTAAATGTTCTATGCTGAGGGGAAAAAGCCGAGTATACAAACTGCTTATTCAATTATTTAGACCATTCTATCCATTTAAATCAAAAAGAAAATAAGTAACGATTTAAAACAAAAAGGATATTCTAAATGTTCTTACCTTTTCCTCCAGCTGGTTGTAGACGAACTCAACCACTACATCATCTTCCATGCCAAGGATCTGATTTATTTTGGTAGTAATCCAGGGCTTAATAACATCCAATTTTACTTTGCTCATGTCTACCTGTAATTTGTAATTATTTTTTTTCAATACTCGTACCGTATCATTCACTTTTGATTGAAATAAAATGATCTAGTAACCTACTCACAGCTAATAAAGTACAAGGTTGAACTTAGTAACGTAATTTATTACAATGCTGAAGTTAGTAACGTTAACGTATGAAAAAAATCATTATTGCGCAATTTTAGAATAACTTTGAAGGAGTTGGCTTTTTAAAATAAGAGTATGTTTACTTGATCACAGTTTACTACATTTCAGACATTCCTAAAGGTGCAAAGTAATGATTTCTCCTAAACATGCATCGTTACAGTAATGTTACCAACTTCATCCCCATAATTTATTGATGTCCTGTTCAAGTAGAGACAAGAAAATCACTAAGTTTTCAGTGTTAGCAAACTACGTACCAAGTGACGTTACACATGATTCGTTGACATTAATTCAAAATACATTACCGATATGCAATGGTATTGAAAGACGAAATATTGAAACTAATTACTGTCCGTTTACTAAAAGAAAGGTTAGAGATGAATCCTAAGAAACCGGATTAAAAAAATACACAAGTATTGGCTTGACAGTAAGATCGTCATTATAGAATAAAGGTTCATTAGATGTGATGACACATGACTATTGATAAGAGTGAATATGTGAATATGTTAAAATATCACAAAAGTGCCGCGTGCTGCAAGGGAGTTGCGTTTCATGTATATTTCACAACACTCTAAACGCGTCAGACATTAACAGCATGGTTCTTACTTCACGTGTATGTTTTGGATTTGGATTGCAACCGAATATAATAATTCATAAAAGCTTTGACTGCAGTTCAACTGATCTATGCTTGTCCGGACATCGGTTAAAAATTCAAGACACGTCCGCAGCATTAAAATATTAACGGAAAGTATTTCAGTTGTGAAAATTGACTGAAAGTGGCGAGTCACTCACGAGGGGCTTCGAATGAAACCCCATTATGAAATACTAATATATTTTTAGTTGGATCTGGAAAGTTCAATTGCTAAGTATAACCCTACCTTTTGAGTTAGAGAATCACCAAATTTCATCTGCTTCAACAATTTCTTCTCCTTATCGCTGAACCGCGTATCCTGCGATGCCGTGGTCCCCTGTAAATACATATGCAAAAACAGTTAGTGAAGATAACACACAATGTAAAGATGTGATATTGTATGAAAAATACGCGCAAGATCTCACCGTGTACATCATCTCTGCCGGTTGTTACAATCGCTGCTAAGCCTGAAATTGGACGAGGGCGAAAGGCCTGCTGCGCGTTGTGTACGCTCGGGAACAGTAAACCTGTATTTTAAGGTTGCAGAAGAAACGGCATAATGACGTTGAGTCACTAGGAAATATAATTTTAGATGGTGGAGTGAAACGTACCCAGTTGATGATATTTTTAGCGACAAAATATGTACGATTATTTCGTTTCAGCACACATTCGCAAACAACAGTTGACTCTGCGATACTAGTCAATCTAACAACATGGCTATGGCTAATGGCTGCGGCGATGCTGCTTACTTTTCCTGCTTACATTGCTGCCGCACGGTGTTGCCAGATGGTACACGTAATGCGTCTATTGGCCGACGACGGCGCGATCTACCGGCTATTTCCTGAGTTATTCTCTCTGGCCGCGGTTTGGAACCATAGACTTAATTAATTTGGAACCAAGCGCGGATTTGGACGGCTGCCGATCAGTCTGCTCATGTCCGCTCTGTGAGTTCGGTAAGATTACGTATACGGGAATCATTAGAAGAAACTTCAGAATCTAAACAAATGGATTCAGAAAAAATGGAAGATTCTCCACTTTGGTAAGTGTATAATATAGTTCGTTGTCGCCTTCACCAGCCAGCTTTGACATGGACAAAATATGTCGTTTGGCCGTTTCAGAATTTTTCAAATCGTTCAATGCATTAATTAAGAGTCAACCGTGTCATGACAAATATTTCGGGAATATGTCCTTGCGCCTAAAGAAGTCAGATCGCTGCATCAGACACACTCGACAGTTTCATAGGGTTCGGACGCTATACTTTGTTGTGTAATGACTGGATTAATTCTCGTAAAAACAAAACCCGAGAAAATAGATACGAGAAAATATTACCCCAAATTATTCATTTTGATCAGAATATTTGTCATCGGTTTATCACGTTCTTAAGCAGTAACACCAGTCTCGGATTTTAGAAATTTCGATTTCTTTTATATTCGGCTTAAACAATACTTTGGGGTCATGAAAACAATATCCAGTTGGTCCTATAGTGAAAAAAAAATGTTAAAAGCTTCAATTCTCGTTTTTGCCACAGTGTATCGGAGCGCGCGCTGATCGTGAGTGCTCGTAAAACTTTAAACGCAATTTTTTCGAAACCACTTTTCAAAGTGGAAGGACAGATTACTTGAACACCGTTGTATGGATCGATTTGAAATTTTGACAATCGCTTCACAATACATTCTATATGGAATTACGTCGCCGTTTTTTTATTTAATGTAAATTTTGTTTTTTTTTTCAATTTATTGCTTATTGATTGGCCAAAAACCTACTCATTTCTTTTCAAACGTGCACCATTTCTACAAAATTAGATTGAAAAAAAGCCCCTGCGTGCTTCCAGAACAATAGGATATATGTAGATTATAAATTTTTTTTATATCTTGTGTCAGGTCTTATAGTTTATGAGAAATCCATCCTCTCGTGAAGGAGTTTTAAAGAAAGGCTAAAAAATTATATTAGCCAAAAGTATTGACTTTTGACAGGTTTACTTAATGGTATTTCTTATGTTTTTATTTGACACCTTTATTTTCATCCCGCTTTCTGCCTGTGGACAATACTTTTACCGAATTTTGCGAGGAGAGGCCCTTTTATGATCAGTGTGCTTAATTGTTCCATCTATGGACCCACTTATAAACTGACCATTTACAATCTACTTTTTTAACATTGCATATGAAATATTGTACTTCCAACTTTTGTGAGTTCTTACGAATACATAATTTTTTGCATAATGCACCTGTTATATAAGAAATCAAAATTATATATGCAACCTCAATTTCACGTGATTAAATTTCAATAACTACTAACATAGTATCAATATTTCAGATGCCTTGTATGTGTTTATTTTCACAATTTTTAAATATCAAATTAGATAACTGATTCATCAATTTAAAAAGATTTCATCAAATCGATTATCATGTGACTACTTGATAGGAAATTCTGATTTTTGACACGTGGTGTAGGTTTATGAATAGCTATACATAAACGTGTCTAATAGTTCGATGTTCGATTGCGCAACTTTGAAACAAAGCACAAAATCATCGCAGATAATTATCTGGCAACAAGCTAGTTGGTGGTGCAAGTGTGGAGGTCATTACCGTGGTGGCATACACCTCAGTCATGATCGGATTGTATGCTTTTCACTCAATGAATGTTGAATGAGGATTTGAAATATACCTGTTCAATGACGTGTCTCCTGCCATTAGATTTGCACGTCAAGTAATAAACCTAGACTTTTATTTGAATAGTTGCATCGATGAGGCTAACAGAAAATAAAACTCAAACATTTATTAAAAAATTTTTACTGTACTTTCAAATTACATATATGTTGTTATGTAATACTAAGAAATACAAGTTCAGCACTCTTATATTTATGGTTATAACACAGCCAAAGTTTGTACCAAAAATGATTTATATGCAACAGAAATAAAAAGTATGTTCGAATATACGTTCTTAGATAAATAACTAAAAAGTTAATTTATTTCTCATAAGTATTTGAATGTCCTACTGGCAGTTAAAATTAATTCTTGATGTGAAGAACAGACAGTATATTAAATGAAATTATGTAGGTCAGATATTCCATTTGCAATTAATGAATTAGTTGCAGTTCAAGTTAATTTGATATTGTCAAATTATCAAATTCATATTAAATAAAAATAAATAAGTCAATTTAAATAATTAGTGAAAATTTAAAAGCAAATATCAATTATATTGATATACCTTTGAATGTGGACAATAATTTGCATAGATATCCATTTTATAACGAATGAATCATTCACAAATAGTCATTGATTATGATCAAGAACTTGCAGAGCACGATGCAGGGTGGAGGATGCCCATTAAAATTTGTTTAGTACATAGAATACTCCTGGATGTAAATATGTCCATAGGGTTCAGCTTGAAGCAGTTTCACTTGTTTTGATTTATGCAGTTCTGAAATTCGAATCCCATGAAGAATTATTTCAAATTATCTCACCGAATAAAACATCATTACATCAGATATAATTGTTTTATTTTTAAATTATTTACATATCAATAAAGGTAGAATCTTTGAATTATCGATCAAAATATTCTCTCTCCATTAATGTATTTTTATACAACTAGTTGAAAATTTAACTAATTCCATTTTTTGTAAATAATGAAGAATAACAGCATTTAAACTTGCAAGAAGAACTATTGGGCCCTTTTTTCAATAAATAAAAACCAAATCTTAAATTATTTAATAAATTTTCAGCTCCTTTATTCTTAGTTAATGTTCTGAAAGAGTCACAGTATATAATTTTATGTGTTCGAATATTGGATAGCATTAACATGGAATTCCATTTTCATAATTTTTACCATAGCTTTGATGTTTTTATATTTTTATATGCAATAATTGTTCTATCGATAGATCCACTTTTCAACTGACCATTTATAATATATTTTTTCATATTCCGTATAAAAGATTCTACCTCCAACTTATGTAAGTTCTTATAAATACATAATATTTTTTGCACAGTGCACCTATCATGTTGTAAGAAATCAAAATTTCATACGCATAACCTCAATTCCACATGATTAAATTTAAACAACTATCGGTTGTACATGAAAATTATTCTACTAACATAGTATAAATAATTTGAGATGGATTGTATGTGATTGTTTTCGCAATTTTTTAATACCAAATTTGCTAACTGACTTAGCAATTTCAGTATATTTCATCAAATAGAATATCATGTGACTAATTAACAGGAAATTCTGTTTTTTTGGCAGATGGTGTAGCTTTCCGAACAGCTACAAACGTGTCTAGTTTGATCTAATTTGAAATTTGAAACAAACTACAAAATCAACTTACAACCCCCAGACATCTACGGGAAAATAGTACTAGTTAACAAAAAACCATTGATCTGCAGATGAAGATCTTCATTCATCAATAGCTTAGTAATGAGCACCGATATTAATTTTACTTACCAAGTAGAGACGAGAACATTCGAATAGCATCTTTTGTCGTACTAGTCGAAATCGGGACAAGATCTTTGAATGTTAAGACCTGATTGGTTGACCAGAAAGCATGAAGGTATCCAAGTAAATTGGACTTTACCAAATTGGCTGTGGACAGGATAGTTGATCTGTGGACAAATGTGTTTGATAATTGAGAGTTATTAACATTATCGTAATGAAATATTCCGAAAAATTACTATTTTTCAATTATCAAATGACTTTGAAGAAGTTGACTTTCCAACTTGAGTATGTTGTATTTTTCTTATCCAATTTTCGAAATAAAGATGACGTTATAGATTATTGCAAGGCAGAAGAATATTGCACTGTCGGAATTTGAACCAATTCCATTCAATATGGTTCATTTGTTTAAAGTAAAATACGAATGAGGAAATTAGCCGATCAATGTAATCCTAAATTCAGATTGATCACAAATAATAAAAAGGATTACATCATCGTAAAATTTCTCAAGTGCTTACTGCACTATATTCGACCAACTTCAATGAATTGATGCTCATTTTGATCATAAATTGATTTCATACAACTCGCCCAATAGATGTTTAGTTTGGATAGTAGGTGTAAAAGAAAAAAATGTAATTACTACTTGTAAATACTATTATATGATTATTTTGAAGAAAAAGAGGTGTCATTTCAATATTATCACTCATTTTGAGCGATTTGTTAGAGAATTGGTTTACAAATGAAACAAGCTATTGCTTTGGATGAAAATCATGCGGTTAGTCTTTTAAAATGTTATTATGAAATATGGAACGAACATACGGAATATGCATACATATGAATTCATTTATATGAAAAAATAAACGTACCCGGAAGAAGTCTTACTGCTTCTGGATTGGTATCTGGCCACTCGGACTTCTACTGTAGGACTTCTTTCAATGCCTTTGTCCGTCAACGGAACTCTAAAATTGCCATCTTCCCCATTTTCCAACCAATCACTGCAAGGTAAAACACCAAATTTTATATTATACTAGTCAAATGCTACTAAACAAAAAATAAATGCAGTGAATAATAAAAGATTTTTATTATCAACCCGTTGAAGCAGATTCTAGCCGTCTAGATAATTGATCACTTTTCAAATAAGCTCAGAATCAATGATGAAAAGATGTAAAATTAACACTTCTGGATTGTGTGGCATGTATTATATAAAGCAAAAGTACATGTTTTAAGAACGTAAATTCCTATTAAAAACTGAGGCCTCCAAAATTGGCATTATCGCCACGTTCATGTTGAATCAATTGAGGTCTTTACTATCACGAAAGAAAGGAGATCGGTAAAAATGAAACAAAGATTCTATTTTGACTTTCAGCAGATATTTGCAAAGTTGAAGTTGGTAACGTGAACCCTACTAAGCATTAGTAAAAAAAATCATTACTTTGCAATTTTAATACGGTTTTAAAGAAATTGAGAGAAATTGAAAATAACAAACTTCAACAGATGCTCGATAAGAGTATAAACACAGTCCACGGAAGTGGTTAAATAATATACCACACTAAGAAAAAAGTAGGAAGCTAACAAATGAGCATGTGAAAGAGACTCTAAAATGTGATGAAAGACAGAAGATGGACCTCTGGAGTTAATTTCAGTAATAGAATTATCATCACCCGTAAACGGTCTTAATGATCTCTGAATGAGGATGATCGCTGATCATTTTCGAAGTAGCGTGTGGCTGTTTGACAGATGTTTCCGGCAACGGTTCAGAAAAATCATTTGTCACATTGATTGGCCAGCTTTCAGTTGGGGGCATCTGAATGGTCTGGTCAATTGAAATTTGTTCAAAAGTTTTAGTTCCGTTAGTTTTTGACGTGTTTTCCAACAATGTTCCATGAATAGGGAAGCCATCCGCAGTGACATCTGTAGTTGTGTGAATTACAGAGACTGGTCCAAGTACCACTTCTGGGTTCGCTATCGATTCTACAGCTGCAAAATAACTTAGGTAAATAACACTTTCAATTCAGGACAAATCTTTTTACTGCTTAAAACCTTGAATCTGTTGCAGACACAATGTCCGCGCTTATTCTCTAAATTAACACAAATTTAAAGGAATAAAGAAATAATAAGTAACGAAAACTGAGAAATATGATTGCAGTTATGTTTTCTCTGGTAGAATCATTTTCACTGTCGAAAGATTATAGTTAGTCAAAGAATTAAGAAGACTCAGGATGTTCAAATCAATCGTGTATCGAAAGTTTTTCCAGAATCAGTGATTACACAATATAGGAAAGAGGCTCAGAATTCGAAAATCCAAACCATGACAAAATCATCCGCCTTGACAAAATTGTCTTTATATATTCTCAGGATTCTAAAAATTGGAACACAACTAGACTTGATCGAGAATGATCATTTTCGAACTTTTCCAAGTTCATACTTTGCAGGCAATATTTCACACTTTGAGTCACACATTATTGTTGTAAGTCAACTTTCATAACAATATAGCTCCTGTTGGGTTTTAGGGGTTGCTCAATATGAAAGACAAAAGTTTAAAAGTCAATTAAATATGGACAAAAATCTGAGCAAAAGAGTTTTTTGAACCCCTCATGACGAATTCAAAGTCTCATTATTAAAATTGAAAATGGTGGATGCAAATAGTTGACATAATTTGTTAAAATTTATCGAATATAAAAAAAACCTTGCACTTGGAAATTATGTTGATTTTTCTGTCTTCTGTATTGGATCCACCATCACAAATTTTCGAAATTTTGTTTTAGATTCATAATCAGTGACCCCTGTATACAGTTTCATATCCAGATTGGATCAAATTTGAAATTTTCGATCACCATATTGGTTCTGCCATCTTGAATATCCAAAATCGGACTTCAGATTATGATACAACGATCCCAAAACCATATAATTTATCTATAATTTATACACATATGCTTACCGAGATAATTTACTCGTAAATAAATTGTTCTGGCAATTTTCAAGATTTTCTTCATCACATTCGTTTATATCAATAGTAATATACAGTACATAGCAATAATTATTTATCGGTTTTGGAGACTTATTGGTATACTGTCAAAAATAGGAAAAAACTGCACTGTAAAGTAAAAGTTCTCTAAATCTTTTAAAAATGAATATGACTGCCTACTTGAAACTTGAAGAATATTTACCACTATGACTCATAGGGTTCAACAACATGCTTTCGTACAAATCGAGTAATCCTTTCCCCCAGTGTCTAGAGTTCGTTGATGGGATCGTGAGCAATTTATTGGCAGTTTGCTTTGGGAGTTGAATTATATCATTACGGACCTAAAAATAACAAACAGTATTGCTTTCATGATTCGAAATAAGTTCTCTTATTTATTGTATTTTTGTATGGCATTAAATCACACAGATGCTACAGTTTACTTCAAATACAAACTACTCAGTAAGTGCTCCATAAGTAGTTTGTGCATTTTTTTAATCACAAACTGTAAGAAATACTGCTTGTTTCTTTTAACAAATTCTGTTGTATAAAATTAATTTTGCGAACACATGCTTTCAAGAGCAGCTCTCCCAGGAATCCCTGAGTTAAAAATCTGATATTGAACCCTTTTTTCTCTCTTATAAGGTCAACAATTGTTACTAAAATTTCGCATGTGTGAGAACCCACTCTTTCACTTTGATATACTCAAATATGACTTTTTTTTGTATCCACTTAAGTTCGTAGCCGAACTAGTTCGATTCTCCGAAAGTTTTCTCTTACCGATTGAATGAAAATGTCCAGTCTGGGAGGTGGTATCTGAGTAATTTCATCAGTGATTTTACTCCTCTTAGAACGCTGGTTTGTTTTTTTGCCCTCTTGACCATCAGTGATCAATGATTGCAGAGTAAAACTGTCACTTGGTTGCTCAATTCGAGGCAGTACTGGTGTCAAGACACTACCAGGTTCAGTATCCAATTCCTATTTAACAATTCAGTATTTTGAGACTTCAACTGAATTTGTCATATCAGCGACTAAGCAGGGTTACAAAAAGCAAGCGTTTAAAAAGTATATGGGATATTTCATTAGTAGGTTCTGCAAGAAAATGTTTTACTACAATAAAAATACTCATAAATTTGAGTTTGAATGAGTTTTCACCACTGCTGTCATAGTGCTCCAAGCAGTTTGTAGAATGAACGAAACAACATCGTTAGTTATTCTTAAATATGTTGAAATTAGTTTCACTCAACAAGTACACATAAACTACTCACGCGTCTTTTCTTGGTGGGTGTTTTGTGGCCATCAATACCAGGTGACGATCGGGTGCGTTTAGTTGGTGTCAAAGCAACTTCCTGAGGTGGTTCAGGTAATTGTTCAGATGTATTTTCTGTAATCAACTCCACAATTGAGTTCTTGTTTCATAAAATCTTGTTAATTTGAACAATCAATATTACTTATCAGACAACAATGGCTGATACGAAAATGAAATCCGCATCAATAGGATAACCAAGAGTTGTTTTGGATGCTAAAAGTAAATGAAAGAAGTCACCCTAACTCATACTGTATAAAATTCTAAACTATACCTTGTATTTCGAGTAGCGATTGATCTACTCCTTGGCCTTCTAGCAAACCTGTAGTTTCAGTTTGGATTTGCTGCATAGGCGGAAGGGTTGGTTTTTTGAAAAAGTTTGCATCTTCAATTTCTGGTATGGAAGTTTCAGGTAGATCAGGTAACTTCCTAACTGAATCTGATAAATCCCTGATAAACACATTTATACTCAATTAGCTTAGTGTATGTGAAAAAGTGGAAACAAATGCTAAACTCTACTTTTTAAGTCTTTCAGGTTTACTGTACAGTTAGTCCGACTGTTGAGTATTAAGTATTTACACATATGCAGGCATCAAGGTATCAGTACTACTCCAAGTCATCTCAAATGATGAATATTTTTAACGTAGGGTTATTAGTATTATTAGTTTTGTTTGTCTTTACAGCGTTACAATTTTCTCTTAAATCATTACTAAATCTATATTCTCTTTGATGTGGGATTATTAAAGGTGTTACAGATTCTCTTTGTAAATATTTATAGATGTGCCTATTGGGGATTATGAATAAATGATTAATTGAATCACTAGAAGCTTTAAGAAAGGAAATTTATTCAGTATTTTTCAGATTAATGTGTGAAAAAAGCCAGAACGAGACATGCATTATTGTTAAGCTAAAAAAAAAGTTATAAAGCTAGAACTGTATTGATAAATAATAATTTATAATAGAACCAAGGAAGGATTGGAAGGCATCAAACTAACAAAGGTATTAATCCATCGTGCTGAAGTATATAGTCCAGCTCCTTTTCGGTTATTGCGCCAAAAGTTGACGTGGGAACATCTGACACCTGTACGTCAAAAAAGCAAGTAGTGATAAAATTTGAGTTCCAAATCATAAACAAACCAATGAAACATAGCGCACCAATAGAGTTGATCTTATAAGTACAAGAAATACAAAGATGGAGTCATCAATCAAGAAGCGCAATCTAATCATTAAACTTTTTTAACTCTGCCACAACTCGCAAGGTTATTTCGAAAAATCGTTCTGTTTTCAGATTACACTTTGAGTCAAGTGAAAGCACTAAACTAAACAATATCTTAAGTTGAGTATGAATCTGACACAATATTAGAAACTCGTCCGAATATTTTCCATTGGTGATTAATCTCTCTCAACAGTAGCGACACATTAGCAATGAAGCTTTGGCACAGCGTTCAAAATTATTCTGAGACAAGTTAATATTTGAAACAATTCCCATAACCAAGAATATTGAGATTTAAATCTATCAATTGGAATAATTATTCCAGGGAGCGCATGGATAGGATTTTTTTGGGCAAAGTCGGAATTAGTTTATAACCATCGAATTGCAATTTTTTCACATTAAATTAGTTATTTTCCAATATATGTCCAGAAGACTTAACAAATTTAATGGCATACTCATTGTTAGTTACGAACTTTCTTTGCTATACAGTGAAACTGCATTCACGATTTTTGAGTAGATATGGCGAATCAGATATGCTGATAAAAATAATCATTTGTAGTTTCTAAATACATATCTAGAAATTTGCATAATCGCATTAAATCTTAATTTACGTTTTTCAATGGCTCTATATGGTCATATTGATTACACATTGGTTACATATGTAATACCATAATTTTTGACACTTGTACTACTGTTTATATGGATTAGAAAATTCTCTGATAGGCGCATGAAAGTGAAACGAGTGCTAGGAACCGAAATAAGGAGCGTCTAAATGCGAAAAAACGTAATTCAAATGTTTTTCCATATTTTATAGAAAGATACTGCCGACACCAAAAAAATTTAATGCATAAATAAGAAAAATGTATAAATTTAAAATCTACCAACGAAGTTTCACTCTGTAAACAATCTGAAAGCCACATATTTTAGGATTTTTGAATATATATTTAGTTCTAAAACTATGATTCATGAACAAAATCCGCAAGAGCTGAATTTTATGATGCAAAATGACTGCTAAGTCACGTCTGCATTAATAAGTTCCGAATAAATACAATAGTAAATCGATATTGCAACAAAAATTATCATACTTATTAAGAATTATAATTTAATTAGGAATATCTGTTAATAATCTGCATTAAATATATTACGATGCAATTGCAACTCAGAATATACATACCCAATTACTAGGTTCTGCAAGAGTAATGCGACGCTCGTTATCAACTAAATTGGCAGAAAAGTCGAAATCTGTAAGCTCCGGTACATCGCGCAGCTGTTGGGAAATCTGCAACTCTTCATCTGGTTTTTTGCCACTGCTAATATCAAACAACAATTAACATTCGATATTGATTAGATACGAATTCATTATAATAAACGGTTATTAAAGGATCGATGATTTTTCAAGAATGTTGCAGAAATATGCGCGATTAAAATCTCTGTTGATAAATTAATTTCTCGTATTTAATAATGGTACACAACTCATAAATGAAATCTGCTGATATACACCATCACCAACGAATTATCAGGATGGACTCTATTTTTACGAATAAAACGTAATCACCAAATTATTATTATTTGTTCGTTTGAAAGATACACAGTGTACCGGTAAATGTAACAGAACTTATGCTAATTTCTAGGTAAGCTTTTGAAATGTGGGGCATGCATCATTCAATAATATCCATAATGCAAACTTTTCTTTACGCTCCAGTTTACTTTAAATTTAGAATAATGGAGTTTTGCACCCCTGTTAGTCAAATACTCTATACATACTTTGCACAGTTTGTTTTACCTTTTAGTCTTGGATGTCGTTTTCACCCGGCACTCCAACAAATCATCTGAATATAAAACAGTCATATGAATGTCAGATTGTTTCATCTCATTATACATAATTTGAAACACATTGTAATATTGGTTATCGAATAACTTACTCAACAATATATCAGCTTGATAGTAAAGAATTCTTGTCGCCCCACACAGTAACTGGGATGATAAATAGATACTAAATTGTCGATGAGCAGTGTAGATGATTAACTCATTGCTAATGGATAATAAAAATATCGCTTTAGTATTTTATAAACTGCATCCATGGCATGGGCTTTTCTTTAAAGCCCTTCTCGTAGCATGATCCATCCTTATACATAGATGTAACTTTTGGTAGTAAAAAATAAATATCAGAGACTGTTAATCATGTGAAATCCAATGAAAATTAACTTTTGTGTAAAATGTTATACAGCTTTCTCTCTTGTACAATTTGTACAAGCTTTCCGTAGCATTACCAGTAAAAAATACTAAGTTGTGTCATCCAGATATTTCTCTGAATATGTTTGCAGGAAGATTTGTTATCACTGTTCGATTAACTTTTCACAAGGCGAACTATTTTCAAATACAAACACTATCACGTATTGAAATTTATATAACATTTACGAATAATTGATTATCTAAATAAGCTATTTGTTGAGATTACAGCCATCTTATTATCATCCATTTTCCTCTAAAGCCTACAAAATCATTCAGTCAAAAAATGTCTTACAACTTCCCTGAGTGCAGCTACAATACGTACAATAATTGGATTAGCTAATGTAATATTGTTATCAAGTACTGTCATAACAAGATCATGCGATAGTACAAAAGTGTTAAAAAAGTAATATAAAACCAAGATATAGTGTAAAAAAGACATATTGCTAATTACCACATTTTAACGAGATCGATAGCCTTTATTGTATTTGCGCGAAATTTGTAGCAGAAGAGTTTTCGGCTCCAGGTGGCAGCAAGCCAACATTTGACGAATTTAGCATTTTTTCTCAGTGTGAGAAGTTCCACCGAGTAAAACATTGTTGATACTGGAATTTAAACAGCCAATGAAATTATGCCAAATATGTTACGAACATCAATATGCAATAATATATTCATGCATTTTTCTACACACACTCTAACTTCTACATATATACATTTCCTCTGCTACTCCAAAACTTGAAAAAAAAAAATAAAAAATTCCCCACATATTAGAAAAATTCTCAAGTTAAGCATGCAGTAGATATTTGTATTAGTTAAGCCTTGAAAAGTAGTATTCTGCATTTATGAAGGAATACTAAGTCAGATAGTGTAACGACTTTTGTGTGAGAAATGCAGGAGGGTCACAAAAACTAGCTGCAATTTTTTTTAAGGACAGGCATTTTTTTAGAATCTGAAAAATATTCACCCAAGGCTATTCGTATGCATCTACTCTTCTGTAGCTTTGTATTGTTAAAAAGACTTGATATCAAAAATCAATGGCTGGAAAGGCTGAATCTTGTCAGTGCTATGGGAATTCTTTTACTGGGTATGAGGGTTTTTAAAATTTCGAGGCCATCGTGGTTAATAAATTATGAGTTTAAAAAAAGGAATTAATAATGCAATGTTCAAAAAATAAAATAAACAAATAGCTTGGGCCGGAATAAGTATTCGCTCAATTCTGACAATTTCGATCGAAATTCGTACGTGCTTGCGTTAATTTGTAATTCAGTGGGAACAAGCTTTAGTAAAGTGAATGATAGTATTGCGAATTATGGGAATAAAGAGCACAATTCTATTTGGAAAGAATTACCATGACCTCAAAATTCCTTTAGTTACGTCGTATCATTAATACCTTGAAACAATTTCGCAATAATGAAGTAATTGTAAAAATATTCATACCGTGTATGTATCTGCAACAACTTTCTTGGCGGCAGTTCGACAATTTCTACAAAATATTTTCAAACATGTCGAGGAGTAGGAGAGCTAATTCTCGGAACTTGCAGTCGAACCTCTCGCGCGCCAGTCCCGCACAGTTTGATCACCAATTTCAGCCAATTAAAGTGTTCCATTTTGTGTAATAGCAAATCACAGATCACAAAATTTCAAATTTCGAATGCGAGATATTTCGAGAATCAAGTCCCCCTCACTTGTACATTCAACTTGATCAGCGGCTTCGTCTAACCGGCAAAGTCACGCCGTCAATTTATTTGCTTGGCAACAAAGAACACCTCGGGTATGTACAATGCATCCACATGCATGCATACATACTACAGCAATGGCCAGTATATGTATAACAAGAAATCACCTGGTTATTAGGGTAGAGTATTTCGAATTCCGTATTTTGGTGCACTTTCCTCTCTAGATGATAAGTGTCACATTAGTAGAACTGATTAGGGTTAGAACGATGATGTAAAATGTATATGTTTTTTCATATATTCATAAAGTCAGCCTTTCAGCCTTTTTGTCGGCCTTGACAAAGGGTTGATTCAGTGGTTAGTTAGCTGTTAGTATTACCGCAGTTTCATGCATTACCGATTGCGAAACACACCCTCATCGCAGTTTACAGTTTCACCCATGCCTAACTTCAATCGATTATTTTTCAATGCTGGATGAGATGAAGAGATTACAATGGGAGCAGGGGGGGGGGGGTTCCATTGAGAATAGCTAACGTGGCGCACACATGTACGTCTAATTCAGCGATTGCTTTGTAAACATTCGGACTTATTATAGTATCCTTGCAAATGTCATTACTGTCACTTTTTTATACACAACATTTAACATTTTTTACTAAAGTTTATGTAAGTTTGAACTTGAATCATTGGAGTGCTAAGCATGAAGACTACAGTCTCGATTTTACATGATTATTTGAAAAAGATTGGCCTCAATGCTGTTTACGAATTACATTCAGAAAACGTTACTAGTCGGACTGTGTTGTTTCATTATCGAGTCACAGTAGGTGACGTACAAGGTATATTTACCACACTTGATTTGGTCGGATGTATTATCAATGACAATATTATAGCATAAAAAATTTTCAAAAGAGCTTTCGTCCCCCTTTTTTTCACCTCTCCCCACGGCTTTAGCCACTGCTACCGCTTTCACGAAAAAACAAGCTAAGCAAAACGTATCAGAAAAATTCTTGGACCTTCTCTACAGATGCCCTGAAATTTTCCAATCCATTTTTTATAATCAAGAGTATGTACCATGTCTTGTTGCTTCATGCGTCTGATTTAAAAGATATTGTCCAACAGTTGATTCCTTGCTTTTGCGTGTTGGTATTTAATTAATATGATATTTTTAACAACCTGTCAGGTTTTCCTGTAACATACTTTTTACACTATTTCAACTGCTTCATTAATACTTACAGGGAATGTTCCGATAATATAATGAAACTTTGTCCAGTCCAATCATTGTACGATATTTGCATGGCTAATCATTGGTATTTGCCAGCGTATGAATATGTCGCTCAAGAAGGCCCAGCAAATGATAGAACATTTACCTGTGTTGCAAGAATAGATAACATCCACGGGGAGGGAATTGGTAATTACCAATAAATTGGCTAAGTTTGTAATATCTAATGATATAGAATTAATTTGAAACCTTCATTTATTCCCGGTTCACATTTACGATGCATAATCAGCATCAAATATTTCATTTTCTGGGTAAGAATTTCAGCACTCACACATCATTGTCTCTGTATTACACGGGAGTAGGCAGATCTAAAAAAGTATCAAAGGCAAATACTGCATACAGTTTGATCAAAAAACTCACTGAGCTCTATGGCAGCTCCACAAAGCAATTGATTTCCCATCCTAATACGAATTACTATTCTTCATCACTTGGCATTTTCCAAGAACCTAAAGTTAAACTTCCACTTTTCAGAGATTAGAAATTGTGGTATGATAGCAAGTCTTTAATATCCAGTATGAAAAATGTTCTCTAAGGCAGTGCCAATGATTTGAATTTTGCTGAATACATTCATGTAATGTAATTTAATGTAGTTTTGGTGCATCTGTGTATTCAATCTCATTGCTGACAGCATAATTTGTTCAGTTTTGGTGTAATTGTTAATTTTTTACTGAATTAATGATTTCCTTATTCCTTGCCTGGAACTAATAAATGAATTTTTTTGATATAGCCCAAAAACATTGCCTTCTACAAATTCTAGCAACCTCTGTCATCATTTGTTCTGGCTTCGACATAACCCAAGGAGATGCCATAAATGATGCTTCAATGAACGCTATCAATTGCCTGAAGATAGTCAATCACTATCATATTCTATGGCATTGCGTGGAAAACTGTGTTGATGCTCATAATTGCACATATAAACAAATATTACCTGCCAATAAATGTTCAGATTGCACTTCATATACAATCAAAGCAATAGAATTTGGAGCTGAAAATATGCACAGCCAAGTTTACTAAGTACTAATTCATTTATTTATTTTCTAAACGTTTAATTGCACATTCTCTGAAGTAGCACATTGATATTATACCTACAGTAAATCGAAACGCAATACGATTAATTTAATTGCTACATTAGAATTGGAATAAAGTTTTATTTTTTATCACACTGAATCATAATTTACTTAAGTCTACTTTTTGAAGTTTGACAAAAAATAACATCAATAAGAAACTGTCAAAGTCGATTCGTAATATTTTTATATAGTATAATTTCCTCAGGTTTAAACTTGATTAACCTTCTTATAACTGTTATCGAAGAATAAATTCCCTACAACAATGTTGATTTGAATTATAAACTACAATTCCTTTGTCATGTATGAAAATATATGTTTCTTCTATAGTTATATACTTAAAATTGTAAATATATAAATATTTTCATTCCGTGAGATAGAAATACTTCATACGCAACGGTAACTGCTGTGTGATAATGTACAATTTCATATTAAAAATAGTTTTGTCCACCATTCTTCTGAATTGGCTTTGAAGTATGTATCTTTCATGAATCCTGAGGCGGTACAGGTTGTATAAGGCATAAAAGCAACTAGAAAAGAAGAATCATTCAATCTTATTAGTTAAACATAACATTATGGGTAACTACTAATACAGATGCTGCAATGTGAAATTACTTCGTAATTGCAACGACAAATTTATGGATCCATTTAATAACTGCCGTTAACACATATAAGGATATTACGTAGTTGAAAATATAATGGTTGTTACGTAACTTGAAACCGGTCTTGGAAAATTATTACTGTTCATAATTTTTTTGCAAAATGTACTCTATGCTCCAAAAGCATACTATTTTCAGGTGGTAATGACAGACAAGCTCTTAAGATATTCTCTATTGCAGCTCGTTGCTTGAATAAAGCATTAATCACTGGAGCACCTTGAGGCACAAGTGGCGCTTTACACAAGTAGGATAGAACTGAAAGTATAGGATGAAATGCAATGAAATTTTTGTTCTCAGATTCATTCTCTGCGAAAGAAACGCGTGAAAAAAGTTCAGCTAAAATAACTAAATCCAGTATAATAGGGCTGGCCAACAGTGAATCTTCACAAGTGTTGTGCACTACAAGTGTGTTGTGGCCACCTAGCATTATTTCCGAGGTGTACTCATCAAGGGCACGTTTGCTATCACCTGAAACAAAATTGCGCTGTTATCGTGGGTGTCTGGACTTGTTCTATTGGCTTGCTGCTTTCAAGCCTGGTTTCCTATAGGACATTGTAAGAGTAATAACTAAAGTGGATTAATTTCTATAACTCAGTTAACAGGTTTCTACTTTAAGAGACTATTGAGCTGCAGTGTCAATAATGTACACTGTTTTGGAAAGTCTGAGACTTGGTAATAATTTCAAGGAACAGAAGTTTAGTTTTTTCAATGCACTTAGTTGGTGGACCTCTTTGTAAGAGTTGAATTCATCAGACTTACCAACATATGGAACATATTTAATAACGACACAATGATCAGGTTTTTCCCCTGGCTCATAGAGAATACTGTTTGAATGAACCATATCATCGACTACGTTGCTCTTTGAGATCTGGAAGTGAGATTGAATTAGGCATTAATGATGATATGTATTGATATTTGTATAAATAAACAGCATGAGTTGCCACATGCTAGAGTTACTCACTTCTTTGGATCGGAACTGTTGTGGTGCTGACAAGTTGTAGCCATCGTTATTTCCAAGATGATTATAGCTCACTATTGATACTGGTTTGATGCCAGCAGAAACTAAGAAGTCAACCAATACTGACTTCAATTTTGTTTGGCCCGATTTGAAGTCATCACCAGCTATAAAAGTCTTGTGCTTTTCAGCAAGGTCGATCGCCCCAGGTACAAAAGTATTTTGTGGAGATCCGTTTATGTAGGTGCACTATAAAATCACGTTTACGTAGAGCAAAGCTATAATTCGTGCAAGATTCAATGATCTGGCTAACTTACTCCTTCTAAAGCAGCAGCAACGGCGAACATAGTACTTGGACTAATTTCTGAGTGATTTTCTTTTATTGATTTTAACAAATTTTCACCAGTATCGTTAACTCCTGGTATAATTTCTGTAAACCTCTCGGTATTGGCAGTCCAGACTATAATTATTTTATCTACATTTTTGGTAGTTTTGAATTCAGATATGTCTCTTCTTATCAAGTTCAATTGTTCCGTCTTAGATCCTGATATGATATTGTTTGCTCGATCCTCCTGAAAAAGTTTTCATAATTACGAATGCAATACAATATAATAATATGATGAGGCTAAAAAAGCTTTTGGAATAGTTATCTCAATGTCAGCAGACCTGATTTGCCGCGATGAAATCAGGATAATACAAGCTCCTGCGAGGTTTCATCTCTGCCATTTCAGCCTTTAATTGGATTTGCAAATTGTAATCGATTACTTTTGCACGTTCCATGGCATCAGCTAAATTCAGGTTAGAAATATCCCAACCATCAATTTCAATCTGGTCAGGGTCCACCATCGGCAACATCCATGACATCGGTACATAAACATCTTCGCCATCAGAGTTTCCAAGTTTCACGGTTGAAGATTGTGTAATAGAGCCATACCTAAGAGATGAATTAATCAGTATTCTCTTTAATTCTTGTTTCAATCGGATTGGAATTACATATTCCAGAAATCAAATCAATGTAATATCTCCTCATATATTTTCTTGATGTACAAGTTTCGGATATTGAATACGTCTTACCAGTTCGCTTTCTTGATGCCATCTTTAGTGTTCCAAGTGAGTTTTTTCTTATTTGCCAACAGTGCTGCAGTTATTGTTGTGCCATTATTGCCACCCCAACCAACCAACATAACACCAAGTTTTGGTACATTTAATTTTGTTCTTATTTTCAGCTTGGTGGCTACAGGAGATACCTTAAAGAATAACAATACTTTTTATTTCAAAATAATTTTACACACTAGTTCCGCTATGTTCAATCCAAAGACAATGTATTCAATTATTTTCTTTCCTCTTACTAAACATTAGACAATTTCTGTATATGATCGTTCACTATCGACATCATTGATTATTAAAAGTTCAAAGCTGTACCATCTATTCTCTGCAGTATATTGACATTTTTTGATATGAAAATAGTGATTGTTGGATTGAATATCAAGTTCAAATACACACACATGACGCTATTCATTCCAGCATTATCACTCACCGTGTATTTGAGCACCTTATCATCAGTTTTCGTGACTTTCGTTGTATGGTATTCGTAGTCAGCCTCAAGGAATTCCTCGGTGTATTTGACGTTCGGACTTTTGACATGAATCTTCATTTTTTCCATTCTGAGGGGTTTATTCCACTCTTTGAATCGCAAAGAAGGTTCGAGATACAAGCAGGAGCTTTTTGCGCAGAACGTGCCGGTCGTTGATGTGGGTATATTTGTAATTCGAGAAGATGAAATTCCCGTAATTATATTACAGCCGTAGTTCAAATGACAGACAATTTTAGCAGACGCGAACAGAACGGTTGTTCATCGATCGCAATAACGAATACTGAAAAATCTTTCGCTGCACCAACAAACGTCGTCAAAAAAGTTGAAAACAGTGCAGAGTTCACGTGTCGAAACCGCCGGTCGCGCAGAACCAACACACTATTAACCATGCAATAGTCATGTCGAATTTGTCGGCTCTCTGCAGGCATGCGCCTTAAACCGAGTCCTGGGAATCCCCTTCCATTCCACCCTTGAGTTTATCGGTTGCCTCTACATTTGCCCCATCCTTCTTGGGTTTGCATGGCGGTGTGCTATTCTGTCCTGTTATATACTACATATGTATCAGTATTTCCAATCTCTGTTAGATATTCTATGACGATACGGAGTTTGACAGGCTGCATGGTAAAAACTATCCGCAACTTTCCAAGGCTTAATAACGCGCCAGGGAATTTCTGGCTTGAAAGCTACTTATTCCGTTATTTTACATCTGCACCTCTAGGCTCTAAGTATTTCGTGAAAAAAAATTTCTGTAATACTAGGATGAATTACGCATTCTTTTTTACCTGCGTTCGTAAAGTAATCATTTCTATGACAGTGCAAAAAACTGTACTTTTTTGTACCACGCGTAAAAAAAACAATTTGTAAACCAGACTTTTGTTACATAAAAGTATCCTGAGCACCATGACCGTACAAGCAATCTTTTTCGCCACACGAATTTGCAAACATACGCTCGGCGTAAAAAGATCTATTTTGCCTCCTTGAAGCACAAGCTACTATCAATATTTCTTATGTTTTATATTTTACAAACGTAATCGATTAATCGTAACAACAGAATATATCTATGTAATTACGTTTGATCGATGCTAGACATAACAAAAATGATTTTGAAAACAAAGTTGTTAATTTACAAAGAAAGTGGCCTTGTTGAGAAACAAATCTCATCTGAAATTTGTACATGGTATAATATGTTGGGTACAACAATAAATTGGGAGTATTTTGAATATAACCTGTCGGCCGATTTATTTGATACACGAAATTAGTATAAATTGCTGTTGTGAAGAATTCAAGTATTGATCGGGAGCTTATGGGAGAAGCACTTACTGTTACAGTATAGCATATCAATACAGTGGCGATGATAGCTAGGCAGATACACGAGTACAGTTTTTATTTTCTGACGAAAACGAAAGCGTTCGAATTTTAAATCCATATCCAAATCCGTGCATTTATATATCACGTGGCTAAAGAACAGTAATGCTATAATAGACTGAGAATTATATGGATACAGAAAAACTAAGTTCACACATCGAAATTGGGGTATTTATTTCAGGCGGACATATAATATCTAATATGACAACAAAATTTTAAAGGTTGAACGAGCTAGGTGTAGTATTCAACTCGACCGCAATTTTTTAAATCTCCGCTTGAAATAGAGAAAGGAAATCAGTTACTGCATTCACCCTGTGGGAAAAATGTCAAGATTTTAGTAAATTTATTTTTCAAGACCATTAAAATCATTTATGATCATTTTCGACTCGATGCTGTGTGTGTCGATGTGTGCGAGAATTTTTTGTCCGCGACGACAATTTCGAGTAAATAAAGGCGAATGAATCTTGAGTTGTTTATATAAATAGAATCGTTTGGGTCAAGATGAACATTTTCACAAATAATGACAATAGCGGAATTTTCCCATTTTTTTTTTATTCTGCTACTACTACTACTTTTTTGAGAAATGTAAAAAGCGTGACTGATTTTTCATTAAGTTATTCAAGATTGAAAACTCTTCAGCCACAATGCTACCTGGATAATTATGTTTTTACCACCTGCGGACGGTTCCTGAATTTTCAATTAACATTCTCACAGTTGTTCGTATGGAAATGGTGCCACACGTTCGTGCTAAAAATATTTTGTTGTAAAAGTAAATAGTTGACCGTGGTCACTATTACAATGTATGTACGTACATACGTAAAAACGGGCAATGCGACGCGACGTGTACCAAATCTACATCTACCGTACTTTCAACAAAGTTCGAATTCAATTTTGTGTCAAAAACATAGAGAATATTCTAAAAATTACCTTAACAAAGTATATTTGACACAGTAGAGTGTATCTTTTACCACTGCACTTGCATGATAATTTTTCAGTTCCGTTCAACATTTTGAAGGTTTTACAAGCCGACTAAGCATAATGAGTATTTATTTTCACAATGAAGCGTAAAATAGAAAATTGATTTTTTTTCAAAAAAAAATTTAAAAAATTTCAAATTAATGCCAATAAGGGATCGTGAAGAAATCGACGGACTATATAATCCATACTTTTTTGTTTTTATATGTACTCAATTCGTTTATAATCCTGTTCGTTAAACTGGAGAAGAAACTCCAAGCTAATTGTAAGAAATATGTTACGTACGTTCATTCATTGGTGGTAAGGACCATAGTGTTTGTTTTGTGTCTGTACCATTGGTGTTGTATTGTGTTCATAGTGTTTGGGGAAGCGAACGTCATTGTGGTCCATGCTTTAGTTCACTTTAGTTGTGATTTGCCGTTGGACGTCGAAACACGTCAAAATAAGCAGTAAACACATGCCCTCGAGGAGTTCATTTCGAAGTGTTTTTGTGATAGTAAATATTCTCAACTAAGTATAAATTAAGATATTGTCAGCTGTACGGATTTGCAAGCCTGACAATTCCGCGTGTGTAACAGTATAGCTTCATTACTTCTACGTATAACCCGCAACGGAAGAAGAGGAGGGAGGCTACTTTTGTACCGGCCGAACCACGTCCCAACATTTTGCATAGTGTAATATTTTTTTACCCTATTATGTATTTAACGTATATGTAGGTATTCAAAACGGTAGATAATTATACGTTCATCATTTATGCGCATTAGAATTTTCTAATACTCAGATCGGTAGCGATTAATCAAATTGAATGCATGTCCTTCATGTAAACGTTAAATGTTCGGAATATTGTTAATTTTAATTGAACGCGTTTATCCAACGTAGTATGATGGTTGAAAACATGCAACTGAACCAGCAAGGTGTTAATAATGAGTCGACGTGTTTGACACGTGAATTGCCATTTTTAATTATACGTATACCCGCGGTATTTCCAACACGGAAAAATCTCAACTGGTTTTTCTTAATTACACATCTAGTACAGTAAATAATTACTCTGACTTTGATGCCTGTAAAACTTTTGTGCCAATGGCAGCCTTGGTAACAGACAGCTACGTGATATTTTCTGGATGGTGTAAAACGCACTCGAAATGGACGTAAAAACATTGTACATTATATTCCAAGTGTCTCAGGATAAATGATACTCGAATCTCAAGGACGAAAGTAAAATATCTATGGTATTAGCTGTTAGTGCAGGAATATTGCCAGTCGATCATGCACATTTTTTTCGGGTTTCATCAAATACACTGCCTTCGTTTCAATTTTATTTACTCTGACAATCGAGAAAAATTTTCTCATAGTTGAGGTAGAAAATTTCATAAGTTTTAAATGCGGCTATAGAAATACAGAAAAGATTTAATGCAGTGTAAAACTGCCACGTTGTATGATATTTCGAAGGCTACTGTACAATAAAAAGAGAACTGCAAGTAGCCAGGATACTTGACGCCCTGAACAGGAGATAACACGTATTGCACGCATAGACTAATACTTGCAATTAAATCGGTGCTTAGGTGTAGAATGAAAACGTATCTACATAAGATCTCGTCTGCAAGAGTGGATTTTGTACAAACTTTGCCATAACGAAAACGGAATATTATCTGAGAGTACTTAAATTATTATCATAAATTGGCGAACAGATTGTACAATGTACATGGGATTGCACGCTATTTTTTAAATCTTATGAGATCCCAAGGTCTAATTTTTTATGTGTTTTATTTTCCTGTACTTTATTCTGTCCAGGATCATTCATTATTTTTTTTTTTTTTTTCAAATTTTATCTGAATTTGTTGAAAAGTTATGAATTTTAGAGAAATTCCTGTTCAAATTTTTCAGATGAATAAACCTCGAGAATGAAATGAGATGTTGAAATCAGTCAGGGTAAGTTTTTTCGTCTTGAATTACAGTTTCATTGAAAAATAATGGAAAAACTATGTTGTTTAAAAATCACCTAGTTTGATACTTTAATTTTAAGCAAAAAAAAAAAAAAAACATTACCTTCCGTCAGAATGGTCTCGTTTTACTTTGTTGCGAAAATGTATCCCTTCAAGTATATTAATTTTTCCATTAATTTTAATCCAAGAATCATTATGTTCATTATATTATAATTATTTATGGGAATTTTTTTTCTCAACAGCTGATATTCCTGAAAATTCATTTTTAAGTAAATGTTACGTTGCAAAACTTTTACCAAGTTTCAATAAGTTAGTTTACAACCAGACGTCTAGTTTCCGAATGTTTATACAAACTTTCAATTTTTATTTTTATTTTCTACGTTCAACGTTTCAGGTACTTAGCTGAATTTTTGCCTACCTACCTACCTCATTCGTATCTTACTGAAATTTATGACCCTTGACTTATCTTTTATCTACCACTCTCCCAAAACTTTGTCAATCTTTCAATTTCAAATATATTTAGTTGTCTACGCGTTCATATTCTAATCAGTATCGAATTTCATTCTAACCGGAACACCTTTAAAGTTCAAAATATTTGGAAATATATGTAGGGTATAATTTTGAAATATTTTTGTTATGAATCTACGACTCACGATGGCAAAAAAACGTATCTCAAGTGTTTTTAGATCACTTGGTTTCCAAGTTATATCCATCCAAAAAATTAGAACAGGGAATTTTTTGAAAAATTCATCACTCAAAAAGAAATTGAGATAAATTTCATAAAAGTCGTGAATGCTTCTTTCTGGTAGATAGAATTAAATGAAAACAAATGTTGCAAATGAAAAATTCAGTCTTTACCAATGGATTTATTAATTAACTTCTCTTTGATTTTTGATGACCCTGGACAAACCTACAGTATCATCCCCGGAGTTTTACACTCAAGATTTAATTGTTCTATTCTCGTCTGTGTAAAACATACACTTCAACTGAATAATTACGTGTTGGGAAATAATAAATATCTGGTAAATGTGAATTATAAGATCATATAACCATATTATGTAGTTTACTTCATGAACAAGTTGACTGCTGAAGTAAAATTTAAACTTCCACAATGTCCTTAAATTCGAAATTTAAAGAAATTTAATCGCTCCATATTTAATTGCACAGAGCGATCAATTTTTAGCCAAAATTTAGTCAGAACAATTCGTAAAAGTCAAAAGTGACTGAGAAGATTGAAAGAATACACCTGAATAGACTTGCTGACTGGAGTAATTTAAAATAGCTCAATATGCACATTCGCAAATCACCGGTTTGCATCGTCAGTCGATTTACTGCGTTATTGTACCAATTCTGCCTCCAAGCGCATTAAATTAGCAGCTTTGAAATTTAATGTTGGTACTGCATTATCGTGTGATACGCATCGATTTGATCTTTGTTTAGCGGTTACTTGAGCATTCGTGCAATATTTCATTTCCATTCTACTGTTAGTGAGTTTAACTTACATCCTGTATTTTTGCATTGCCAAATCCAATATCTTTTGCTCCTTGAAATTCGATTTACACATGAACATTGTACGTATGATCTTATTTCGTCATATTGTTCCAATATTGAAGTACAAAAAAAAGCAAGGGTGACTCAATTTTGTTTGTAAACAGGGTTTTTCTTACTGTGTTGCAGTAAAAAGAAAACATGTCATCTCAAACTATGCAATCCAAAACTCCTGACTCGTCTGCTGATTGTTACGTGTTGTATGAAAGTACACTGAAAATAGTGAGTATATCAATCAAAAGAAGGAAATTGATACTTTAAATTTTCAAAATATTTGTAGCCGTGTAAAATCAATGTAATAAAATGTCCGCAGAATCACAGTGCTGTGAACAGAGCTGAAAATGGGACTAATTGCTGTAAGCGGAATTGCTACTCTTCGTATCGAATGGTTTGTAATTGTGCGAATCTAAAAACAGAGTATCCAAGTTATGCCACAGAAGAAATTAGACTTTTCCAAGAGATGCAGTCGCGATTGAAGCCTAATTACTCTCCAGATGTGAGTAATTTCAAGATAAAAAATGATATCGTGATGGTTTTAGGTATCCTATAAGATTGATAAGAGTGTGAAATAATTTTAAAAAATCATTTCAATTCATAATCATCCTGTTTCTCGTTTATAGGTAAAGTTCTGCAATCTGCGAGACGAGGAAAAAGCAGATGAAGTCAAAGATTCAAGTGAAGAAACTGGATACTCCACAGATTCATTGGACTGTGAAATAATTTGGGTACAAAAATCCACATCTCCAGATTCTACCGTTGATCAAGTAGTGAACGAACTAGATATTAACAGAGATAGGAATGCCGACCAAGGAGAGGAGACAAAAATAAATAAGGACTTTGTGGACATTCCACCACCAGATCTAAATGCAAAGCCAGTTGTTTCAAATTCAGTCAGTGTAAAGTCACAAAACGTAGATGATATTATTAGTACGTTCAATAATAATTTAAGCGAAAAACCTTCCAAGAAACGGTCGCGAAAGCGTAAAGACACAAAGAAAAGGAAAGAAAAAGAACATCCGTACAAATGTGGCGCTTGTAAAAAGTCACTATCATCGTTGAATAAATTGGAATTACATTTGTCAGGTCATGTGAAACGAAGCAAATTCGAAACAGAAATTTATAAAAACGCCTTCTTAGCTTTACAAAAATTGAATTACAAAAATCATAGAACAAAAGTAGAAAAAGGGTTTATTTGTGAATTTTGCAATCAAGCATGTTCAGGCCGATGGGCGCTTTTTTATCACAATATATTCGCTCATTCCAACCAAAGACCTTACCATTGTAAGTTTTGTCCAAACAATTATAAGAGACCAGAGCATTTAAAACGTCATATGGCAACGGAACATGGCAGGCAGTTGGATTGACTACCGATGTTTCAATTGTACAAATCCCCATCACATAATCAGAAGGATTTTTTCTATATACATCCCGTACGTTGGATGTAGATCGTTATCTTAATTTTGAACGTGGGTAGTTAATATTGTTATTGAATATTATTCTCAAATTACTCTTGTATCCATTTCAGTGATTATATTGTTTGTGTATAATCTACATAGTGTTAATTATGTAACAATACCAAATTCATTTTGTTAAAGGTACTATTTTTTATTTCATTATTATAACAAAGAAAATGTTATTGTAGTACATATTTGTAGGGTGTAAACCGTATTTTTCTAAAGCGAATTGTTACTGCAGTTTCATAGTTTTATAACGTTATTTCATGAGCTATTAGATTCTATTAAATATATGGTAGAGATGAACAATTTTCCCATTTTCTGCTCTAATGAGATATTGACACTGTTAAAGGCTGTTGTAAATCAAATTTGCAAATTACATTACGCGGGCACGTATAAACGATAGAATGTATAATCCTTGTCACGAAAAAATGAAAAAATCTGCACTCCTGAAATAACATCTTCACATAGCACCTTACCGTTGTTCTTCGACTAGAAATTCACAATTTTTCAATCAGAAATATTTCTAATGTTTGAAAATGAATACGTATTATAGCGATGATTTCGATGGCCGAAGAATTCACATTGAGTATAATTTAGACCGTAAGCAGTACTATGTCATAATACAGATTCATTCTTTATCGACCGCTGATAAAGCAGTTTATTAAAATTGACAGAAAAACCGCTTTCGGATTGCGCAAGGAAAAAGTATTTTTCGAATATTTTTGAGTCTGAATAGGCTGTGTAATATATGTTGATCACAATTGATATTCAGATAATCTGACAGTTTATATGAAAGTACCCAAAAGCTACACCAAAAACTTACCTATGTACCAGTTGCCGAAGAAAGTCCTGTATAGGTAAAACTGAATAAATTTTCATTGAATTTTGATTATAAAATGCTTTCTGCAAGTAAAAGTAAATATTTATTGTCTTGTATTTCCTCGCTTCAGTCGGATCTTCTTGATTGGTGAAAAGTTGTAAGCGACTATCGATAATCGAATTTATTCGCGGCTATGTCGATTGTGCAATGTACCGAACCATCCATCAACTTGAACCGACTCGTGGACTCAAGTCTATATTTACTTTAAATAAAAAGTATATAAAATATGATTAAAAAAGTTATGGGTCGATAAAAATCGAAGAATAGATACTTTTCTTCCCGTTCCAATACTCAATGAGAGGTTAATGTATACTTAAATGAAAAAAAACATTCACAAAAATGTGACAACATAACCTATAGACGCTTCGCTAATCGTTTATACGTTGTTCTCAGTTTATACTGAAATTTTTTTACGTGAAACCTCTTTGTCGCATTGCCGATAATAATCTTATCACGTTAATGAATTTTACAACGAATTACAACATGTCCAGCAGGATCTTTCTTCCTTTCGAAACAACCTTACCTATTCTAACCTCAAAATTTATATCAATGACCACCGTATTATGCGAGATTTCGTGGATCCACAACTCACGTAAATCAAAGAATAAATGAGTTATCCTTAGTTATTTTCAATCACGCTTCAATATCTTTAATCACAACCGGAGACAAAGTATTTTCTCACACTATTGTTTTCTCATTGTTTACACAACAATCTCGTCCCAGTGTAAGAACACTACTGTGAATACTGCCAAAGAGAACTTTGATTACCGCCCGAATTATAGCTTCATGTTCATACTGTTTGATAAGTTTCTTACAAACGGCTTTCACATGTGTCCGAAAACTATTTGAACTTCTACCTAGGTTGTGCTGCAACTTTTCACATATACTTTTAACTTGACAATATCCGGTAAAAATACTGAAGTCTCAAGAAAGGATTCGGGTCTACGCTCCGGCTACTGAGTGTTCCATAAGTGCACATCATTCAGGTAACCGACACACTCGTCAAAACAAAATGGGAATATCTTCCCATTTCTACAAGCAATTAAGCTACCAGGAATTATTTCCGAATTTCTTTTTATGTATCATGATGACACTTGAATCATTTCACATACAATTTTCATTTATTTATCAATCTTACAATATTTCCGACAGTGATTGCAATATGGAAGGGACAGCTAATGAAGAGAAAGAATTAGTGGAAATGTGCCGCTTGTGCGCCAAAACTGGTTTGGGATATATTCCAATTTTCGCTGACAAGAATTCTGCAGTCGCTGAAAAAATAAGCAGATGTCTACCTATAATTGTGAGCAACGGTTTGAAAACTTTTATCCAAACCAGAAAGATATTTGGCAACCGAGAAAGTCCTGAGCGCCACTAAATTATTTTTGAATAACATCAACATTGTAATATCCGAAATCTTCGGACTCCTTTTTTGCCTTCTCGGTTAGATCGATTTATGTAACTTTCCACAGAGTTCTGACTGTTATTCATGTACATCGGATAAAATTATGACTGTTCACAATTTTATGGTAAAAAGTCTGTGACAAAACTAACTTTCCTTTTTAAACTAATATTACAGTATATTTTTTAAAATCTCAAAATTGTTTCTTGGGCTCTCTTGCGTATTGAACGAATTAACATAACTTGCCACTAAAATTGTATAGAATTGTTCAATTAGTAGCGCACTCAGCCTACTTATCTAATATTATATTTTTTACAGGTGCTGATGACTGATGAGTTACCATTATTTGTATGCCAAAACTGCTTTTCTTACTTGAACATTAGTTATAAACTAATTGTCGATTCTATAAAAACTGATACTCTTTTGCGATCACAGTTGGCATCATTGAATAAACCAGATTGTTCTGGTGCGAAAAGCGATACAGAAGAAATAGCACAAGAAGTTACAGTTAAAATAGATAGTAGTCAGCTATCCAAACAATACATAGAAGAATTTGACGAAAGTTTAAAAGTTCCGATAAAATGTGACCTGTGTGACAAGATATTCGAGGATATGAATATATTTGATACCCACATTGAAGAGGATCATCTATTGGAATGGCCATGTAATTTTTGCGACAATAGTTACCGAGAGTCCAGAGATCTGTTGGCGCATAAAGAAACCAGTCATTACGGGGAAATCACAACCTGTGCAAACTGTACCAATCGAAAAGCCAACAATTCACTAGCTGTATGTAAATCTGAATCAATGGATTTATCAGATGTTCACGAGGAACGTTTAGGCACTGCATCAGAGACGGTGACACCAGAAATAAAACTGGCTAAAAATTCTCTGGAAGTAATGTGCAAAGTATGCAAAATTACCGTAGAAAATTCAAAGCTCCTTCCTAAGCATTACAGTATTCACAGAAGGAAAATTGCCAGATGCCATACCTGCCAAACACGGTGTCATTCAGTCTATGACTTGTTTTTACACAAAAGGTCGGCTCATAATATGTACAAAAAAGTTAACTTAAGGTTTGTATGCGACATGTGTGATAAAATATTTTCAAACAGTTCACAATGGCAACACCACATGGATAAGGCATGTCCTAGAAAGTTTTCTGTTCATTCTTGCAAGTATTGTAAAAACAGTTTTTCAACACATCACAAACTTACGTATCATCTTAGGGTGAGTAATCATTTTGCCATATTTGATTAAATGTTGCGTAACAAAATTTTTTATTCACATAGTTTAGTGCAGTTTCTTGTACTCTATTGGAATTGATGGATATTAATAATTGAAATTAAACGAAAGAACGAATTTTCGTTGATCTGTTACTAAAGTTGTAACATGACATTTCAGAAACATAAAAAGGAAATGCTGGACGATCCTGATGTAACTGTATATAAATGTGTCGCATGTCCTAAAGTATTTGTGGACCAACAATTTTACCAGAAACATAGAAATGTGAGTATTATTTTTGAAGGGAAGCTGTTGCTTATTAGTCAAAGGGATATGAAAGCTCCACAAATTGTTGAGGGATTTAAACATTATAATAATTAATTATAGTGTCAATTATTTAGGTACACGATCCAGAATGCTGGGACAAGTTCAAATGCACCCTATGCAATCGATCTTTTAGAGACAGAGTTAGATTGAAAGAACACAATCAATCTGTTCATGAAGGAGTTAGACCTCATCAATGCGATGTTTGTGGTCGTATGTTTCATCGTTCATCTAACATGGTAAGATAAATGTCGACGCAATTTTAATGCATAAGCTTTTTCGGGTAATAAACATTAAATGAACTGAATTTTATTTTTTCAATTATACAGAAGGCTCATAGAATGAAACATTTTGGCCATAAGTGCTCCCAGTGTGAAGAAATATTCCAAACTGTACGTCTACTTACCAATCATATGCAGGACGTTCATAAAATTGAAGTAAATTTAAAAAACCCTGCAAAAAAATACAGTAGTAGTTGCTACGTTTGTAGATTTTGTGGGAAACAACTTGCCACCAATCAGTCGATCCTTGATCACGAACGCATTCACACTGGTGAAAAACCCTACAGCTGTAATTTGTGCGATAAGACTTTCAGGTATATTTACTGCTATCGTATTATCTACTTTGCTAATTTTATTCGTTTGTATTAATGATTAATTTTATTCAATCTTTCACATTATAGAAGTTATACCGCCAGATGGGCTCATGTTCAACGCCATAAAAAAGGAAGTTACGTATGTGAGCATTGCGGCAAATGCTTCAGGTAAATCAAACATCATTTCAACAAATATTTTTTCACTCAATTTTACACGATTCTTACAGTTTTCTTATACAAAAACAGGGTAAAAGAAAAAATTTGAATCTTCTGTTACAGTTACAAACAGAACTTGACCACCCATGTGCAAATACATGTTCCCAATGAAGAACGGAAGCACCCATGTTCAAAATGCGGCAAACGTTTCCTGAGGAAGGCGCACCTCAATGTGCACATGCGTATTCATGACGGAGTGCGTCCCTATGCTTGTGACATCTGTTTGTTTAGGTTTACACAATTAGGAGACATGAAACGGCATCGTGCGAGACACGCAAATGGTGAAGTTCGCTTGAGTTTTCCCAGAAGGAAAACAGTGCAAGAAGATTTGCAAATCGATGGATATGGTGCTGCAGCACAGAAACTTTAACATTTTCCATTGACTTGTGCACTACTATTAATTTTAAAACAATTGAACGTATATCTTAAATTTTGAAATCCTGCCGAAGGTTTAACTCTACTTTTGTACATAAGGAATTATCATGTTATCTTTCTGTTGAGCTATATTGAATTTTAAAATACGACGTGAAAAATTCAACATATTTTCATAAGAATGGACTTGCTTGAAACAATTCAAGGGGAAAAATTTCGTAGAGCTCCGTATTCTTGATTATAGAAATAACAAGAATTCATTTATGAACCCCTTGACTGTCAGCGACACATATGTGCAGAAAAGTCGTGCCACTTTTGTGTCATGATACATATGTGGGCATTTGAAGAAAAGACATGTTTTTACTACATCGATTTGACTGTAAATCATCATTTTTGAGGTCGCTGAATTATAGGATAAATCTCCGAAATTTTTTTTCCAATACAAAAGTGGCAAGACAATCTCATTTTCGCCTGACTGCTAAGGAGTTAATTATACCTGTACATTACTACAACGTCTAAATGTAGATTTTAATTGTTATTTACTATGTGCTTAATGTTAATATCGTACTAAACGTGATCAATAATGTGTATAGAAAATTTTGCAACAGATCGATGAAAATTCCTGAAACATGTACGTTTGCACTGTAAGTTTTGATTAAAGACAACTTCTTAGGCTAATTAATAGTATAGGATCATTTGTGATTATTCTTTATTTATCTATTACATGGCTGGCTGATATGGCAACCAAATGAGAGATGACTGATCTGTGCTTTGATGTAACAAGTCAGTGTGATGCATGACTCAAAGTGATGAACTTCATCTCAATCAATCTCAGCATATAAATAATGAGATTACATCGCACTGCTGACCCAAGCGACAGGTGTAATGTCTAACTGAACGCGAACAATGGAAATATGGTGTACTACAGATTATAAATTGAAGTTACAAATGATGAGCAATTGACTCTGATATGATTTGTGTTACTCAGGTGATTGCACTCACTGAGTCTGTGGTCAACTGGCACTAACAAGGAATGCTTCTCAATGACCCAACAAAGATTTTGGTGATTTTTTTTTTTGGGCGGTCGAAGGTCCCAATAAGAAAACGCTAAGACCGTTTGCCTGCAAATTCAGATTTACAAGAAATATGATTTTTACATTTTTTTTTTCCAATTTTTTCTATAATTCATTTCTACCAGTTCTGAATTGTGTAATCAAAACGTGTTTAACTTTCAGAGTGATGAAAATTATTGTTTGATCGTAATATTGCACAGTTTACGGTGAAACATCGATCTTGCGCGAAATATTACTTTCAATTGAACTCTTACATTGCTACTTTGCCGAAACACATAGTTATAATCTGCTATTCCACATCAAAGGAAATTGAAGCGAGTATAATACTTTGCGCTGTTGCTCATTTATTTAATTTTAAGAGGTCAGAATGGATTATATATTATGTTACGTGTCCGAAAGGTGGAGTTGAAAGAGTTGAAGAGGCTGTTCAAGAAGAGATCTATATGTTGTTTGTAGCCACCTGCAATAAAAAGAGTACCGAAAACTGTGATCGAAGGTAGAACCCGAGAATTTCTTTGCACTTATTTGTAACGGTTTACCTATTGCATTAAACGTATAACCTGCCTCTTATGGATAGCAATCTTGTGGGGTTGTAATTTAAACATGCAGATCACGTTATCACAAACGATCATAATCATCCTTATCTTATGAAAATATCTGTTTTGGAATATTTAGTGTTACAAAAATCTGAGATACATCGGAAACTTGTACTCTAAATTTTACTCAAACCTCTACTCAAACTAATGAAAGTTAAAAGTTTGAAAAATTTCGAAACACTTTCGATCGATATAGCCCAAAAATTCTTGTATCGAATTCCAAAAAATTGGACAAAAAGGTAACACAACTGTCAATATTTTCTGAGAATTTGCGATTTTTGAGCTGATAATTACGGCAGCGGTAAAAAAACGATTAAAAATCCCAAAAACCAATGCTTTTCTTATGGGAAAAAGTAAGGTTTCCTAGGCGTGGGTAAATATGGAGGGAAATTTTTTTTAAAAATTCGGCCATTTTTTTTTAATTATTACGAATCAATTTGGGGGGTAAGACCATTAAAATTCGATTTTGCCCTTCTTAAGGACAAGTCTAATGTATATGTATGTATTTCCAAAACGGATATCAATCGCTGACCGAAGAAATATTTTTTTTAATCAAGGTTTTCTCCCAGTATGTAGATCTATTGCACCTCTCACAAATACACTTTTATTCTATGTTCCAAGAAACCCATTTATAACTCATTATTCGTCAAGTTCTACTCTTTTTATTTTCTGAGTTCTATTTTACTCTGGTAGTATCAATTTCAACATATATCAAACTTCAAGGTCGACGAATAACAATTTCACACTCAACAGTGTTTTCCTGAACGTTGTAAATAAATTATCGTTATCAATTTGAATTATTTTTTTCCCCTTGATACTAATTCTTTTTCTGACCATCTATTCCCTGCATTGAGAATTAGACTGAAATTTTTTTGGATTTTTTCAAAAAATTTCGACGATTTTGAATATTACTGGAATCAATTCTTTGATGCACTATATCGATATAATTTTACGATTTCGTGTAGTCCGAACATGCTGCAAGTAACGGATCAAAAGTTACAACAAAAAAACGAAGGATTCCCTTCGTAATTTCGCTGCTGTTCGCCCTACGTTCTTTTTGGAGCGTTTTCTTCGTCCCTGTGGTTCTAATTGGTCAAGAATAGGTCATACAAGTCGATTAGAAGATGAAAAATTTTTGCTCAAAAAAAAGGTATCAATAATCGCAATGGATTTTTGGAGAAAAATTTTGACTAATTTTGATGATGCTGAAATCAATTTTTTTGATGCAATATGTCGACCTAATTTTGCGTGAGGAATCGATTGTGCGCAGTCTTGACTCGCAACGAATAACGGAATAAAAGGAATGACCGAAACATATAAGATTTGCGCCAGGGTGCCAAAAAGATGGGGAAGGAAAATGACGAATTCATCGCTACGAAGTTTCTTTCAGCTCAGTTTCAGTGTGTTTATTACACTTTAATCTTAGGAAAAGTGCTCAGGAGTCAGTTTAAGCAGGGCAGGCTACAATCCATACTGCATGTGATTTCGATGCTGTGTCTCTAAAGGCATGCCTGCTAGAGAGGACATTTATCGCCTGCTGAATGAGCCACAGATCAAAAGTGACGGCCGAAAAGACAGAATGCTGGACCAACGTTCCAAAGAAAGGGGAAAGATGAACTCGTAGGTTTAATGATTTAGTTTCAGTTTATTCAATATGCCTCAATCATAGCACAAGTGTTCTGAGTTAGTGATAGTACTGTAATATTAAGCTGTCACATATTGTTGTTGTGGAAGACAAAAAGAAATGTAAAATAAGTATTTAACATTTCATAAGTATTCGAACTGTTTTATAAGGAAAAAGAAGTGCAATATGTATACATATCCTTATGCAGAATATGAAAATTGTCATATGAAGTAGTTATTATTAAGTTTGTACATAGAGTTCAAGCTTCGGCCTCCGTGCAGGTGCAATGCTTCTCTGCAGGAAACGATAAGCATGCTATTGTATTGTTACTATTTGATGTTACCAGCATTGAAACAAATGAATGAATTAAACCATTCCTTTGTATTTTCTTTGTATTTTGTGGGCAGTTGGTGCTACGATCTTTGAAATTTCTTTTTTGCTATGTCCGGGGTTGAATTGGCCTGAAAAGGGTCATTTGAAACGATTCAAAGACTGAAGTGTTTTGCTTCAAGCGTTGACTGAGGAGAATGAAAACAGTTTCCCTAATGGGCTTTGTTGTGACAAACAAATTCGTCGTGCGCTTGCGCTCCCTGAGTTGTTCCAATGATAGAGTTGAGAACTTATTGCAGAACATCAGAGAGTTACCGATTTCGACGTGATGCTGGCTGCATACACCTTCCGAGTGACAAAGTCTCCGTAATGGTAAGCCCAAGCCAGTACTTAGCCTGTGTGCACTTACCGACTTGCAGCGTTACAAGAAATTAATAATAAGAATAAATTTACTCCAAAATTCGTGGCAAAACAGTGATTTAATTAAAATATAGGTACTCGAGGAAAAAATGTATACATAGATCATAAATAATAATAGATCAGATGTAATAATGATGCAGGGACCAAGAAGTATATATGTATATGCGGTCCATGTACGATATTAATATATATAATATGATCCATTTAAGATCCGTACTATAAATTTTATAATTTTTCAGGAGACAGACTAGATTATCTAAAATATTACGGCCATGATATGAAAATATAAGAATTATTCATTTCGAAATGGGATTCTATTCGACACGCGCTCGATGTATTCCATAACATCAATATTCATAATTATTCCAACAAATTTTCATTTGCTCTATTGACTTGAATTTTCGGAGGCACAGAATCAAAACGGTGTTTTAACTAGTCGCAAGTGAAGTATCTACGTTGGGTAGCGAAGCCGAATTGTTTTTCGAAAAGTGTTCGAATGGAAAAAATTCAGAGTTACTGTAATATATGACGGATGCGCTAGTTTTGATCCAGATGAAATGGATGCTCCGTATATGAGACAGTATTTAATGCAATGTCCTGATTTAAAGACTAAAAAAGGTGATTGCCGGCGATTTTTTTTTTTTTTTTAAGAATATATCTTGAGTCAAAGGCTGACCATCGAAGGGCCTAGTCACTTGAGTCTCGAATCGGCAGGAAAGATGAAGTGCATAATTCTTGTCTGAAATGTAAAAGCGAAATTCATTATACATCATGTCATATTGTACATCATGCATCATACATAGTATGAGAGATCGAAACCAGAGTTTGGACGTTCGGATGTTTAGAAAGTGACGTCACCCAAAATTTCTTTTCTCGAAATATCAGCTAGCAGAATTCCTCAGTATGGAAACAACCGCGCAGTAGAGCGGACGTATGAGAATCGCGCTCCGCAGATTTCGAGAACCGGGTTCTCTACTTCCTGGTTTCTGCGCTCCGGGGCCGCTTCCTGGTGCAACTCGACTTCCAGGACAAGCGCTCCTATTTTCTGCGCTCCAGGTCCACTACCTGGTGAAACTCGACTTTCAGGAACGAGCGCTCCGTAGTTTCTGCGCTCCAGGTGGCCCACCTGGTGAAACTCGACTTCCAGGACAAGCGCTCCGTATTTTCTGCGCTCCAGGTCCACTACCTCGTGAAACTCGACTCTCGGAGGACGAGGAAGACGAGGAGAACAAGATGGACGAGAAGGACGAGGATTTGTGCACGGTGAGAATAATATTTTTATAATATTTGATGAATTAGGATCAGGATCAGGAGTAGGAATAGGAGTAGGATCAGAAGGAGGAGTAGGAGTAGGATCAGGAATAGGATCAGGAGTGGTAGTAGGAGTAGGAGTAGGATCAGAAGTGGGATCAGGAGTAGGAGTAGGAGTAGCAGTAGAAGTACAAATAGGAGAAGGATCAAGAGTAGGTGTAGGATCAGGAGAAGAATTAGTATCAGAAGTAGTCAACCACCTCCGACCACCTTCGTCCTCTTCGTCCACCTCGTCCCCGTCCTCTTCTTCCTCCGCCGCCTCGTTATCCTCGTCGTCCTCGACTTCCTCGAATACCGCCGCTCACTTCCAACCACCGCCAAACACTTCCTACCCCCTCCTGCCCCCGCCAAACACCACAACCATCTCCGTCCACCTCCTACCACACCCTGCCGCCTTTTTCTGCTCTTTTTAAATCATATTATTTACTCAGAGTAATTTTAGTCAGGAACTTGCTTAACTGGCGCTTATATCCTAATCCTTTTTCTTCAACGTTGTAATTGCAAGATATAACTAATTTTTAATATTCCGCATTGCAGGAAAGTCCGTCAATGGAACGGTCTGCTGACTCCGAAGGATCTCTACTGGATGTGGATGAAACTTTGGAAAGAAGTAAGGAGGTTCTAGGATCACCATTCTACGAAGAAAGTAATAAGATCAAGAATTCTTAACTTGTATACTAATATCGCCTTGTCTTCATTTGTATCAAAACATCTATGTTTGCACGGTCTTGATTGAAGTTGGAATTTCATGTTGACAATTGATTTCAGAACTGCGTCAGCTGTCAACTGGCCAATTAACAGAGCTTCTCGGTGAAATGGAATCCTTGGTCGGAGCGCTCAGCGAAACTTTAATAGCTGAGTATTATTATTATTAATATTAGCTTACTTTTGTAAGTATTTATGAATATAGCCTCCATGAATATTCATTGTTGGTATATAAGGTCTGGCAACGTACCTACTTTCTGTAATGTTAAAGATTTTGAAAGAAATTAACTAACTATAAAAATGGGTAAAAAATATTATCTCTAATAGTGAATGTAGCTAATACAGCTTTAACCGTATATTGATTATGTTAATGATCTATTGTGACAAGATCGGAATTAGATAAGCTCTCTAAATACTCTTTTCTAGTCTATTAATTTATATCATGTATATGTAAATGTATATTTCTTCAGTTTATACAATCACTGCACTAGGATTACCCTTGCCACGTTTTATGGTGCGCTTGTGTAATTTGTATATTATTAACCTTACGTTTTACTCTATTTGCAACAAGTTATGAGTGTTTCTAATTTCTTGGCAATTATTTATGTACATGTATGTGTATATATGTATATGTATACTTATGCATGTGTATATACATATGTACACATATTTAAAACTAGATTTTTACAATAAACACAGAGGTTTTAGTATATTCACATACGGATTTCTGTGTATAGGTATACTTGAACTAAGATATCCTTATCTCTAATACGGAGTTCTTCGTAATTCGCATTTGTTCTTGTAACCCAATGTCCTACATACGATGGCAAAAATCGAGATCCAACTTGACTGAGTTTCAAAGCCCTGTTGACATAAAAGCAGCTATTTGATAGAAATTATAGTTCATAGTTTACACAGCCCGTTGCATGATATTTCATTATAAATACATATGTTTCAATGTATTTAGGAATAATTTATCAAATATACAGAGGTCATGTGCAAATAATAAATGAATTGATTCGACCGCAGTTTGATGTATTCATTAGAGCTTTAACAATAAATTTAAGCTTTGTTACTTCTTTTATTTTATTATGGGTGATCAAAAACATTTCCGATTATTCGTGCTGTGGAAGCATGGGGATTAAACCAAATGTAGCAAAAGATTAGAAACAGTGTATGTGGAGTACGGGTATTTTTCTAATAATGCAAACACGTGCCGCTAGCTTGGTTTTGACATATCTAGAATACCGCGCCTTGCGAATTAGCTTTCCAGACATAGATGAATGATGAATTTTAAGGACTGCATTATCGTTGTTGAATACTCTATGCCTCATGGGAAAAGAAAATCTGTAACGATAAAATTGATGCACCGGATCAGCGTCAACTTTAACTTTTGAAATGTCCTACCATTTTCGAACACCTCCAACCATCCTATTTACCTATATTACTAGATTAGCTACGATATGAAAAGAGAAGAATTATTCATTTCGAAATGGGATTCTATTCGACACGCGCTCGATGTATCCCATAACACTAATATTCAAAATTATTCCAACAACTTTTCATTTGCTCTCTCGATCTTGAATTTTCATAGGCATAGAATCGAAACGCTGTTTTAGCTGGTCGCAAGTGAAGTATCTGCGTTGGGTGGAGGAGCAGAATTGTTTTTCGTAAAGTATTCGAATGGAAAAAAATTCAGAGTAACTGTAATACATCACGGATGCGCTAATTTTGAACAAGACGAAATGGATGCTTCGTATATGAGACAGTATTTAACGCTGCGTAGTGATTGAAAGACCTAAGAAGGTGATAGGGAGAGAAAGAACGAAGCTTCTTAACACTTCGAGTGTATTTTAACACACATTTGAAAGATACGAGCAAAATTTTTCATCATCCAACTGTCGCAGAACGGCAGCGTTATTAGCCGACCTGTTCACTGAAGAATATATCTTCAGTCAACGGCTGACCATCGAAGGGCCTGGCCGCTTGAGTCTGGAATCGGCAGGAGAGATAAAGTGCGTATTTCTTGTATGAAATGTGAAAACTGAAATAATTATACATCATATCATATCATCGTACATCATACATCATACATCATACATCATACATCATACATCATCATACAGAGTATTAAAGGTCGAAACCAAAGTTTGGATGTCGGATGTTCAGAAAGTAACGTCACCAATTCAAAATCAGCTAGCCGAATTCCTCAGTCTGGAACGAACCGCGCAGTAGAGCGGACGGATGAGAGTCGCGCTCCGCAAATTTCGAGTACCGGGTTCTCAACCTCCCGGATCCCGCGCTTTGGGTCCGCTACGTATTTCGAGTACCGGGTTCCCAACCTCCCGGATCCCGCGCTTCGGGTCAGCTACGCGGTGAAACTCGACTTCCAGGACACGCGCTCCGTAATTTCTTTACTCCAGGTCCGCTACCTGGTAAAACACGACTTTCAGGACACGCGCTCCGTAATTTCTTTACTCCAGGTCCGCTACCTGGTAAAACACGACTTTCAGGACACGCGCTCCGTAATTTCTTTACTCCAGGTCCGCTACCTGGTGAAACACGACTTTCAGGACACGCGCTCCGTAATTTCTTTACTCCAGGTCCGCTACCTGGTGAAACACGACTTTCAGGACACGCGCTCCGTAATTTCTTTACTCCAGGTCCGCTACCTGGTGAAACACGACTTTCAGGACACGCGCTCCGTAATTTCTTTACTCGAGGTCCGCTACCTGGTGAAACACGACTTTCAGGACACGCGCTCCGTAGTTTTTGCGCTCAAGGTCCACTACCTGCAGGAACTCGACTTCCAGAACAAGCGCTCCGCAGTTTTGGCTGTCCAGGTACTTGACCTGATGACTTTTGACCTTCGGGAGCAATTTTGCGTAGTTTCGGCTGTACAGGTTCGCGACCTCGTGACTTTTGACCAAGCACTGTGTAGTTTCTGCGCGGGTCCGCTACGCGGTGAAACTCGACTTCCAGGATAAGCGCTCCGTGGTTCCTGGTTCATGTTTACAATAAATTATTTCTATTCGTTTTTCGCGCAAGCCGAAATTCAGTAGCTGTCAGTCCGCTAATAAAATTTCTCGACTTCCAGGATAAGCGCTCCGTGGTTCCTGGTTCATGTTTACAATAAATTATTTCAATTCGTTTTTCGCGCAAGCCGAAATTCAGTAGCTGTCAGTCCGCTAATAAAATTTCTCGACTTCCAGGATAAGCGCTCCGTGGTTCCTGGTTCATGTTTACAATAAATTATTTCAATTCGTTTTTCGCGTAAGCCGAAATTCAGTAGCTGTCAGTCCGCTAATAAAATTTCTCGACTTCCAGGATAAGCGCTCCGTGGTTCCTGGTTCATGTTTACAATAAATTATTTCAATTCGTTTTTCGCGCAAGCCGAAATTCAGTAGCTGTCAGTCCGCTAATAAAATTTCTCGACTTCCAGGATAAGCGCTCCGTGGTTCCTGGTTCATGTTTACAATAAATTATTTCAATTCGTTTTTCGCGCAAGCCGAAATTCAGTAGCTGTCAGTCCGCTAATAAAATTTCTCGACTTCCAGGATAAGCGCTCCGTGGTTCCTGGTTCATGTTTACAATAAATTATTTCAATTCGTTTTTCGCGTAAGCCGAAATTCAGTAGCTGTCAGTCCGCTAATAAAATTTCTCGCCTTCCAGGATAAGCGCTCCGTGGTTCCTGGTTCATGTTTACAATAAATTATTTCAATTCGTTTTTCGCGCAAGCCGAAATTCAGTAGCTGTCAGTCCGCTAATAAAATTTCTCGACTTCCAGGATAAGCGCTCCGTGGTTCCTGGTTCATGTTTACAATAAATTATTTCAATTCGTTTTTCGCGCAAGCCGAAATTCAGTAGCTGTCAGTCCGCTAATAAAATTTCTCGACTTCCAGGATAAGCGCTCCGTGGTTCCTGGTTCATGTTTACAATAAATTATTTCAATTCGTTTTTCGCGCAAGCCGAAATTCAGTAGCTGTCAGTCCGCTAATAAAATTTCTCGACTTCCAGGATAAGCGCTCCGTGGTTCCTGGTTCATGTTTACAATAAATTATTTCAATTCGTTTTTCGCGCAAGCCGAAATTCAGTAGCTGTCAGTACGCTAATAAAATTTCTATTACTTTATAATCTTCTCATAATCTTCTTGGTAAAATACGTCGATAAAAAAATTATATTAAACCCTACACTTGAAGGTGTTCGGAGTTGGACGAGGAGGAGGACGAGGAAGACAAGGAGATGAAGGTGGACGAGGATTTGTGCTCGGTGAGTAAAACACTTTTATAATATTTGATGGAAATTGTACTTATATTTGATCCAAAATATTTCAAACTAGTCATGTTTACATTAAATTATTTCAATTCATTTTTCGCACAAGCACATATTCAGTAGCTATGAATAAGCTTATACAATTTATTATATTATTAAACAATTAATTAATTATATCAATCCTTATACAATATTTTTGATGTGTTCCTATACTAAAAATATTTACATTAAATTATTTCAATTCATTTTTCGCGCAAGCACATATTCAGTAGCTGTGAATAAGCTTATACAATATATTCTACTATCAAATAATTAATTAATTATATTAATCCTTACACAATATTTTTGATGTGTTCTCATACTGAAAATATTTATTACTATTCCAGGTATAACCCGAGGTGGTTGGCGGTGGTTGGAGGTGGTCGGAGGTGGACGAGGTGGACCAGGAGGAGGACGAGGACCAGGAGGAGGACGAGGTAGACGAGGAGGAGGCGGGGTGGGTCGTGGGAGAGGAGGGGTGGGGAAGGGGCGGGAAGGGGCAGAGGTGGGCGGGGAAGGGGGTGAGGTGGGAAGGAAAGGGGAGGGGGAGGGGGCGGGAAGGGGGGGGGCGGGAAGGGGGAGGGGGCGGGAAGGGGAAGGGGAGGGAAGGGGGCGGGAAGGGCGAGGGGCAGGGGGGGGGAGGGCGGGCGGGAGGGAGGGAGGGGGGGGGGGAGTGGAGGATGGATGTAATAAAGCAGAACCACCCCCCCACACGCCCGCCCGCCCTCCCCCTCCCCGGCCCTCCCCCCCCCCCCCCCCCCCTTCCTCCCTCCCGCCCGCCCGCCCTCCCCCACCCCTGCCCCTCCCCCGTCCCGCCCCTTCCCTTCCCGCCCCCTCCCCTTCCCTCCCCCTTCCCCTTCCCGCCCCCTCCCCCTTCCCGCCCCCTTCCTCGCCCTTCCCTTCCCACCTCACCCCCTTCCCCGCCCACCTCTGCCCCTTCCCGCCCCTTCCCCGCCCCTCCTATCCCACGACCCACCCCGCCTCCTCCTCGTCCACCTCGTCCTCCTCCTGGCCCTCGTCCTCCTCCTGGTCCACCTCGTCCACCTCCAACCACCGCCAACCACCTCGGGTTATACCTGGAATAGTAATAAATATTTTCAGTATGAGAACACATCAAAAATATTGTGTAAGGATTAATATAATTAATTAATTAATTGATAGTAGAATAAATTGTATAACCTTATTCACAGCTACTGAATATGTGCTTGCGCGAAAAATGAATTGAAATAATTTAATGTAAATATTTTCAGTATAGGAACACTTCAAAAATATTGTATAAGGATTGATATAATTAATTAATTGTTTAATAATATAATAAATTGTATAAGCTTATTCATAGCTACTGAATATGTGCTTGTGCGAAAAATGAATTGAAATAATTTAATGTAAACATGACTAGTTTGAAATATTTTGGATCAAATATAAGTACAATTTCCATCAAATATTATAAAAGTGTTTTACTCACCGAGCACAAATCCTCGTCCACCTTCATCTCCTTGTCTTCCTCGTCCTCCTCCTCGTCCAACTCCGAACACCTTCAAGTGTAGGGTTTAATATAATTTTTTTATCGACGTATTTTACCAAGAAGATTATGAGAAGATTATAAAGTAATAGAAATTTTATTAGCGTACTGACAGCTACTGAATTTCGGCTTGCGCGAAAAACGAATTGAAATAATTTATTGTAAACATGAACCAGGAACCACGGAGCGCTTATCCTGGAAGTCGAGAAATTTTATTAGCGGACTGACAGCTACTGAATTTCGGCTTGCGCGAAAAACGAATAGAAATAATTTATTGTAAACATGAACCAGGAACCACGGAGCGCTTATCCTGGAAGTCGAGAAATTTTATTAGCGGACTGACAGCTACTGAATTTCGGCTTGCGCGAAAAACGAATTGAAATAATTTATTGTAAACATGAACCAGGAACCACGGAGCGCTTATCCTGGAAGTCGAGAAATTTTATTAGCGGACTGACAGCTACTGAATTTCGGCTTGCGCGAAAAACGAATAGAAATAATTTATTGTAAACATGAACCAGGAACCACGGAGCGCTTATCCTGGAAGTCGAGAAATTTTATTAGCGGACTGACAGCTACTGAATTTCGGCTTGCGCGAAAAACGAATTGAAATAATTTATTGTAAACATGAACCAGGAACCACGGAGCGCTTATCCTGGAAGTCGAGAAATTTTATTAGCGGACTGACAGCTACTGAATTTCGGCTTGCGCGAAAAACGAATTGAAATAATTTATTGTAAACATGAACCAGGAACCACGGAGCGCTTATCCTGGAAGTCGAGAAATTTTATTAGCGGACTGACAGCTACTGAATTTCGGCTTGCGCGAAAAACGAATTGAAATAATTTATTGTAAACATGAACCAGGAACCACGGAGCGCTTATCCTGGAAGTCGAGAAATTTTATTAGCGGACTGACAGCTACTGAATTTCGGCTTGCGCGAAAAACGAATTGAAATAATTTATTGTAAACATGAACCAGGAACCACGGAGCGCTTATCCTGGAAGTCGAGAAATTTTATTAGCGGACTGACAGCTACTGAATTTCGGCTTGCGCGAAAAACGAATAGAAATAATTTATTGTAAACATGAACCAGGAACCACGGAGCGCTTATCCTGGAAGTCGAGAAATTTTATTAGCGGACTGACAGCTACTGAATTTCGGCTTGCGCGAAAAACGAATTGAAATAATTTATTGTAAACATGAACCAGGAACCACGGAGCGCTTATCCTGGAAGTCGAGAAATTTTATTAGCGGACTGACAGCTACTGAATTTCGGCTTGCGCGAAAAACGAATTGAAATAATTTATTGTAAACATGAACCAGGAACCACGGAGCGCTTATCCTGGAAGTCGAGAAATTTTATTAGCGGACTGACAGCTACTGAATTTCGGCTTGCGCGAAAAACGAATTGAAATAATTTATTGTAAACATGAACCAGGAACCACGGAGCGCTTATCCTGGAAGTCGAGAAATTTTATTAGCGGACTGACAGCTACTGAATTTCGGCTTGCGCGAAAAACGAATTGAAATAATTTATTGTAAACATGAACCAGGAACCACGGAGCGCTTATCCTGGAAGTCGAGAAATTTTATTAGCGGACTGACAGCTACTGAATTTCGGCTTGCGCGAAAAACGAATTGAAATAATTTATTGTAAACATGAACCAGGAACCACGGAGCGCTTATCCTGGAAGTCGAGAAATTTTATTAGCGGACTGACAGCTACTGAATTTCGGCTTGCGCGAAAAACGAATTGAAATAATTTATTGTAAACATGAACCAGGAACCACGGAGCGCTTATCCTGGAAGTCGAGTTTCACCGCGTAGCGGACCCGCGCAGAAACTACACAGTGCTTGGTCAAAAGTCACGAGGTCGCGAACCTGTACAGCCGGAACTACGCAAAATTACTTCCGAAGGTCAAAAGTCATCAGGTCAAGTACCTGGACAGCCAAAACTGCGGAGCGCTTGTTCTGGAAGTCGAGTTCCTGCAGGTATTGGACCTTGAGCGCAAAAATTACGGAGCGCGTGTCCTGAAAGTCGTGTTTCACCAGGTAGCGGACCTCGAGTAAAGAAATTACGGAGCGCGTGTCCTGAAAGTCGTGTTTCACCAGGTAGCGGACCTGGAGTAAAGAAATTACGGAGCGCGTGTCCTGAAAGTCGTGTTTCACCAGGTAGCGGACCTGGAGTAAAGAAATTACGGAGCGCGTGTCCTGGAAGTCGAATTTCACCGCGTAGCTGACCCGAAGCGCGGGATCCGGGAGGTTGGGAACCCGGTACTTGAAATACGTAGCGGACCCGAAGCGCGGGATCTGGGAGGTTGAGAACCCGGTACTCGAAATTTGCGGAGCGCGACTCTCATCCGTCCGCTCTACTGCGCGGTTCGTTCCAGACTGAGGAATTCGGCTAGCTGATTTTGAATTGGTGACGTCACTTTCTGAACATCCGACATCCAAACTTTGGTTTCGAACTTTGATATTATGTATGATGATGTATGATGTACGATGTATGATGTATGATGTATGATGTACGATGATATGATATGATGCATAATGATTTTAGGTTTCACATTTCATACAAGAAATACGCACTTTATCTCTCCTGCCGATTCCAGACTCAAGTGGCCAGGCCCTTCGATGGTCAGCCGTTGACTGAAGATATATTCTTCAGTGAACGGGTCGGCTAATAACGCTGCCGTTCTGCGTCAGTTGGATGATGATTGCGAAGACTGTGTTACTCGGAAAGTGAGTGCACCCAGCATACAGCCAGCATCATATCGAAATCGTTAACTCTCCGATGTTCTGCAATGAGTTCTCAACTCTACAGTTGGAACATCTCAGGGAGCGAAAGCGCACGACGATTTTCGGTTGTCACACCAAAGCTCATCAGGGTAACTGTCTTTATATGCTTCAGTCAACGTAGGAGGTGTTTGGAGGTGGTTGGCGGTGATCGGAGGAGGTCGAGGAGGACGCGGACAACAAAGCATTTTTCTGCACTTTTCAAAATCGTGAAAATTTTCGCCAAAAATATAAAGGCGTTAGCCTTACTTTTTTTTCATTTTTCGAGCAAAAAATTTTTGGTCTCAGATTCGATTTAAACGACCCTTATCTGATCAATTGGTCCCTCAGGAACTCAGAAATCGCGGCGAAAAAAGCGTAGGACCAACAGGAGAGAAAAGGCGAGCGAGAAAGCACCTGCTGAAAAATGTCGGGAACACAGGTTCTCGTTTTTTGGCTCGAACCTTTGATGCGTTGATCGCAGCGTATTGGGACTGCGCCCAATCGATTTCTCTCGCAAAATCACGTCCGAACAGTGCTACAATTAATTTATTCCAGCGCTTTTCAAAATCACGAAAATTTTCGCCAAAAATGCAAAGGGTTCAGCCTTAATTTTTCTTCGTTTTTTGAGGCGAAAATTTTCGGTCCCGGAGTCGATTTGAATGACTCTCACCTGACTAACGCGTCTTCTCACGGGCTGTGCGAGCTGATCGACATTTCTAAGACGCAGTCGACAATTAATCCTACGTACTCACTTTGTACTCAATTTCAAGCTTCCATACCGAGATTACTTTTGCTGCAATGCTACGAATGTCGGTGCGAGCCCGTTAGATAGAGTCGATAGAGCAGAACCCTCCTACGCCCCCAGGCCCTCCTGGGCCCACTTTCCCGACGAAAACTGGTCACAAAAATGTACCTAGGGGTATCCGTCTTTATATTATTCATTTAACGCCTCAAGTTGAAAGACGCAGCAACTGCAGCAAGACAAATGCTTCGGTTTTTTTCTGAAAATGCTGACGATTTTGAAAAATGCTTGAAGCAATACTTTGATGCACTACATCGACTATTCTGCGTGAGGAATCGATAGCCCGCAGTTCGAATACGTCAACAGCTACATCATCTCGCTTCTTCAAATCTCGATTTTGTCACACTTCCAATTAATGATCTTGAATTTTTCAATTTTCCAATGTAATTGAGATCCATTAACCGAACCACGTGGGTTTCGTCGCGCCGCATTTTACCGATGCGTCGGTACCCACATTCAAAACTACTGTGGAGTCAACTTTGAATTTAAACCTCCAATTGATTGCTATTTTTGCATCTCTCTATCATCTTCATTAATGGTGTAAAATAATGAGACTTTTCCTAACAGTATTGTAATTTGATATTCGAAATCATTGTCTATAAATGTTACCGAGACGGAAGTATGCTGATTTGACCGCGGTCCGATTCTACTATTCCGAATCCAATAGGTAGACAGCATATCCGGTTTCTCTTTCTTGGGAATTGTGGCAAAATGGTAACCAAATTCAGTCCTTCATCGTATAACATTATATTATTTATTTACCGGTGTATAAATCTAAGTATAGTGTTATCGTATTGAGAAAAATCATCTGACACGTGCTCAAGAAACTTTATCAGCGTTCCTCAAATTTATACACTAACCACAAATCCAACGTCAATATCATCACACCATGTGGACTTAGCGGCCTAGCCTTTTGTGAAGGACACGCAATCTTTCTGTTAACCTCTGCGGTTCCTATTTTACAATTAGAAATGAATTAATTTTACGTTATCGTTAGTCGTTACCTCAGTTTAGAAAATCTTTCGATTTATCCCGAATTTGAATTTGAACGTGACGACTGAATTCTCAAAGCAAACATGATTGTTCCACTGCGATTAATAAATCACTCCTAATTATTTAACCAATGATTATCTGTTTTAATACAGACCTGCAAACGCCGAAATGGTGGACGTGCAAAGCACGGTCGGGGACACGTCAATCCTGTCCGTTGCACCAACTGCGCCCGTTGCGTTCCAAAGGACAAGGCGATAAAGAAGTTTGTAATTCGTAACATCGTCGAAGCGGCTGCTGTCAGGGATATTACCGAAGCTAGCGTTTATTCTGCCTATCAGCTACCCAAACTCTATGCCAAGTTACACTACTGTGTATCCTGCGCTATTCACTCCAAGGTTGTTCGCAACAGGTCCAAGGAAGCACGACGCATTCGTACGCCTCCACAGCGCAACTTTCCCAGGGTAATTATTTTATAGAAATGACAAATCATAGGCTGCACAGGTGCCTGTTTGGTTAAATCTAAAACTTTTTGTTGTTTTATTTGTGATTCTAAATGATGTTAGTTTGACTACCCAACTGATAAAATCAAATTAATGATACACTGGCAATGCTATTTAGCATTCACACATATTTATGTGATGCATCAAAATATCTGCGAGTGAGCTTTCGCTGACATTTTTTACTTATTTGAATGTCCCACTATTGTTCAAACAATAGAATGTTCAGGAAAAGCAAGTTCTTGAATAATTAAGGTTTTACTCTGCACAGTTATTTTTCAACGTTACTTTCCAAATTTATCTATTAACATTTTTTTTACAAATTTACCAACATTTCATAACCGGAAGCAGATTGATATTTTTTATATAACGTGTCAAACCGATTGAAAAGCCGATTTCCTTTATTAAGTCGATTTGATAGTTTATTCAGAATTCAGGATATACATAACTGGAAGTAATAGAAGTTTCAAAAGTTTCGTGACACTTTTCCTGAATATTTCATGTAACACTACAATTTCATCCTAGTCGGTTAAGCAATTCCCTTGTAATTTTGGATTCACGAAATAATTATTGAAAAGTTAAAAAATTGTCTTCTTGTAACTGGAAGCGATAGAAACTTGAAAAGTTTTGTGGGTTATCTTCCCGCGTAAATCGATTTTTTATCCAAATTTCATCCAAATCGGTAAACCCATTTTCCTGGAATTCTGGATACATTGTCCACACATACAAACACTTGCGTAAACACACAGAGACTGGAAAATATTGGGCAATAATTGCAAAAGTGACGCTGTGAGGTAGATAAAAATTTCGTGTTTATAAAAGTATTTCTAAAGGAAATATATCGGTTTCTTTTGATTGTAAGGTATATTCTAGATTTATACAATATTAATTTTTGCTATTTGCAATTACAGGACATGCGTCAAGGACAGCAACAAAGGAAGTGAATGAAATCATGTGTAATTTCTAAGCCCAAATAAATTTACAAAACTTGATATATTGAGTTCTTATTTCTTTCATTAAATATTTCTTTATTCGTACTGATATTATTACGTGCTACATTGTGTAAATCCTTAAAATTGTAACTTTATTGCTTCTCGTTGATATAACGAACAAGTTCAGCGGAAATAATTTAGATGCAACAACAGGATAAAAATATCTACGTTTGCACTCTGGTTTGTGTTTTGACCCCAAAGGGTCTTTCGTAATTCCTTCATTTTTAAGGTAGTTGAATTTTTATGTTCACTAAACAGTTATGTCAGAGTATCAAAATCATGGTTAGATCAACTTCGTCATTATAGATTGTTACAGAGGGTGAGACCGAGCATGTAAGCTTTTTTAATTTTCGCGTGTACATTTGTTGTATATGCGTGTGATAATAAATTGCAATATGTATTCGGAGCTCTGTACGTTACTTTGGTATCTACGTATAGATAATCATATTATGTTGAGACATCGAAAGGGATTCTAACTCTATTTCGTATTCTTAAAAGTTGCAAATTTTTTCGATTTGTTTTCTCTAGCTTATTAATTAACAAACTGAGAATTGGCGGCTTGCAATTCAGTGATTCGTTAGACAAAGTTTCATAGATTAACCCAGGAAGGAGAATAAGGTTTGTGATAGATGAAAATATAAAAAACGTAAATGTGATTACTGAATAGCGTAATTGAATTCTAAGCTGTGCTTTGATCAACACAAGTCTAGCTTTTTTATAGCTACCACAAAAAATATGAGAATACGAGAACGTCATCTTAATTAGAATAATTTTTCCTTATAAAATAATAAAGTTGATAAGTATTTTCGGGAAAGTTTCAATCTTGCTGTTTTTTTTCTCTTTCCAAACGTCTGTACGATTTTTTATTGCAATTTACATGCCGTACAAAAAGCGATAATTTCTTGTTATCTAAATGGTAAAACGGTTAGTATAACCAGGATTTTTATCATTGTCCAGACTTCCAAACATAATATTCGAGCCGTCTCTTGAAAGGTAAGAGTCCGGGAAAAACACTAAATTCCCAAAGTTTTTTTTGGGACATTTTAATGGATGTAAGATGTTAATATTAATTCAATTAAAGATGTGCAATTTCTGAAAGACTGTTATCACCACGTTTGAATACTCTATACAAAACTAGAGGTTATAGCTATTTAGTCAAGGAGTAAAACGACAAGGTATTTCTATATGACAATGATAATAGTTTCTTCTGCAGTATTATGCTAATGATTAAATGTAACAATAATTATATTTCTGGTGATGAAATCCTTCCTTAACGACATGAATCTCAAGTGGTGCTTTATCTCTTTATCGATTCATTTTTTAGTAGAACTTTTTTTCCCTTTATAACTGTGGTTCTACCGGTAAGTTAGAATTGGTAGATACCTTTTAAATTAATTATAAAATTAATGTATTAACAACAGTCGATTTCGATAGATGC